>NC_090884.1:23744775-23762275 GCF_036669925.1 Montipora capricornis
GTTGTACATAAGAACACTAAGACCCAATTTAAACACTCAGAGCGACTCCATTAGGGCCAAACTCTTTGTTTAACTTTCAATGCCTCTTAATTTATTCATCTCTTCACTATAGATGTACTCTATTTTATTATTTTACCTTCACTTGATAATGACGTTATGGAAACGTTGAAACATCGTGCCATGTTTCATAATATTTTACCCCAGATTTTTATTGTCAAACGTTTTACCAAATCTTTACATATTCGAATTATTGAAGCGGAGAATAAACCATATAAACTTTTGAGATCCTTACCGACTGTCTCTAAAAGATTCAAAGATGTGCCACTCACTTTGCAACCAGAACGTATCGCATAAACGAGGGTGTGTCACACAGGTGGCCAACTTTGGAAAGCCTAGGAAAGTCGCCAGGCTTTCCATAATGCACAAAACCCTTTACGGCAAGGCCTCATTCAACATACCACTACATGTAAGCAATAGACCTTGTCAGAAGACAAGGGGAACCCACGTAAGTAAATTTCTGCACTCCACAGCGGTTGTGATATATAAATACAGCTGTTGGCCACGCACAATCCGTGATTGGAATAAACTCCCCCCTGATGTACTCAACCTAGATTATAACAATGCTTTTAAAGCGAAACTACTGCACCACCCGCATTGTCTCTTTTCAAGATTTTGTGGGTTTAGTATGTAGATGCTCCCCATGCAGGCCCTTTTGTTGGTGTCTAGTATATTTGCTGACGTGGGGTGCCAAGGCAGAATAGGTGATGATGGTGTACTTAGAAACAGTCTGATTTGGAAAGCCCCAGTCAATGGATCTCTTGGCTTACCCCAGCCCAGATTGCTTCCTGGGTCAACAGACAAATCGTTTGATAGCAGTTACATTAACAAGCCAGTATGTTTTTATCTACAAGCAGTTGCAAAAAGAGTTGAGACACTCAATGTTGATAACCGTACATGTCATTCAAGTCAGTGCATCCCCAAATCACCTTCCCCCCAAGCAAAAATGTTTCCTTTGCATTCAAACTAAACGGTATCAACATTGAAAAAGGGCGGAGGGTCGTTGAGACTTTTGTTATGAACTGTAAGAGGGCTTTTAGGAAGAAGAGGTGAATTTTCGACTCAGTGTCTCAACCTTTTTGCGACTGCTTGTAGCTGGAGATGGTACTTTTCCACTAGAGAATAATGTAATGAAGCCTTGCTCGCAAAGAAAAGAATCTTCAACTACAGGCTTTTCAGAGCACAACGCATCGGTGAAAATGATTTTGGCATTTTGTCAAGCAGGTTCAGGGTATTTTCTACTGTTGTGTGTGCAAAGCCAGAGAGTGCTATCAAAATCGCCCCCTGTGTAATAACTCTACACAACTTCCTAAAATCAAACGTTCCAGAAGGATATATCCCCACTGGGGCCCTTGACATGGAGAACTCCAATGTTGTGGTAACATTACTACGATCCCTTTTGCAAGTGTCCCAAATTCCCGAAAGGGAAGGCAACCAAGGAAGATGGAGGATATGAGGAAACAATTATGTGACTACCTCAATGGTTGGATTGATTAAAGTGAAGTAGATACTTGCATTGCCAATCAATTTTCAATCCACATTGCGAAAACTAATTATGGCATTGATTCTGCAAATATTCAAGATACCGTACCCATGTGAATAACTTATATATGAAAGCAGATTCCTTTTCTGGTTTTAACAGTTTGCAGGTCATAATTGTTTCAGATCTATAATTCTAATGAAAATGTTTTATTTTTTATTAAGTGCGATTGTCACAACAGTGGCTGTCAAATGTGGAAAGCGTTTTTGGAAAAATCAAAAAAAATAGATTTTTGATCTCGGATCATATGAATTATTTGCCATGACAACGCATGTGGAACTTTTGCACTCAAATTTTTTAGGTGTAAGAAAGGTGTTCATAGTTGCTACAAAACACATTTTCCTGTATTTTTTTGCGTAAAATTTGTATGAAACCCACTTTTCCTCTACCTCTTTGTGATGGACACATTGAGCCCTGTTTACATGTATATGATCTCTGGTACCCAAGACAACCCTTCCTCCTGAGCGAGATAATTTTCCATTGTTCAAAAAATTATATGAACGGTTTATATAAAGTGCGCGAGAGAACTCGGGGAGATGAGTTTTTCGGGAGGTAGGGCAACCCTGGCAGGCAAAACAGCAAGAACTTCATTGTGAGTGCAACCGAATCCCATGTATTTTTGTTGAACTTTAAACCCAGCTTAATAATAACCCTCAGGGAGAAAGGCAAAACATTTGGGGCCTGGTGTGAGTTCAACTTTCGACTAAAAATCTTCTTCCAGCCAAAATCCTCTCTACAGCCAACAGACACTATTGATTAAAAAGGCCAGCTTTTTATTGAAACTTCATTTTACTTGTTAGTTAAGATGTTTTGCTCCAGTTCACAACTACAATTTTAAAAAAGGCAAAGTAGAAAGAATGAAGGGCAAATAATGATAGGTACATTTTTAAGTTGTACCTTAACATAAATGCATAATTGAGTAGGCAATTCTCATATAAACGTCAGTAGGAGGAGGGCTGTCTTGGGTGAACTACATAAACGGGCCCTTAGAATGTCACATAAGGTAACAGTTGACTTCCCTCAAGAAGGCTCAGGTGGTTCATTAAAAAAATCCGGTTTTAGGTTTTATCTCTGCAATCCATCTGGTGGGTCAAGTGCCTTTTCGGATTTTACCAAAGAAATGTGCCCATTTTCAAAATACATTCTATTCAATTCTTCTAGGCTACTGCGTAGGGTACACTTTTAAGAGGTTTCAGTGTCACAAATTTCTTCTTTCTTCTCTTATACTAATTCGTCAGCAAGATCATAGACATCAACATAAACCCCCTCATGCACTAAAAACTGCAACATCCAAACAACTAAGTATCTTGCATTTGTACACTCATGGCACTGGTTTTATAATGGAATGTAGGATGAAAGGGCCTTTTCGAGAATTTTTTCAGCAGATGGACGATTTAACTTGGAAAAACATGCAAAACCCTGATGACTCATGTACAACTAGAGACTGATGAAACAAGAAGGACGATCTCTTTAAACAAACTTCAAGAGCGATTCCTTTCTTCGTTGTCCAGATCTGATGTGATTTTACATATAAAAGGAACTGAAAGGGCCATTATCATGTTTAATTTATCCCACTACCAGCTTGAAACAATTTTCCGTTCAGTCAATGAATTCCTATATATGATTACGCTCCCCTCACTTGACTCATGCTTTCAAAACCCTGACACTGGGAAGTTTAAACAGGTATTGTTATCATTTGTGAACGATGGACTAGAAAAACTGCGTAGTGCACAAGTGAAAATGCTACTTGTTCAGTTGCAGTGGTTATTGGGCTTGACCGTGGAAGTTCACAGGTCTTTTGCTGAATATCACAGCAAAAGGAACCCCATAGAGCGAGTACACAATCAACAATAAGGGAGTGTGATGTGAAGAGAATATGACAAATGTTCAAACTTTCTTGTCAATGAATGAAGATCGAAAGGCAAAATGTGAGATGCAATACCAACTGAACAAGAATTCAAATATTTTAACAGAGTTAAGTCAAGTCTGGAATGTCATATTTGACGACGACTCACCCTACCAATTCGAGTGGAAGCAGCCATTGTAGACTACATTGGTACTTAACAGGAGGAGAACAACACTGTCCATCATTTGAAGAAGTCTTTCAGCCCAAGGGACATGAGATGATATGGAAGAACTATTTTTAGCCTCAAAGATCTCAGATCTAGTTTACCTGGTTTACCCATGCATCATCGAATATTGTAAAAAGATTTGGCATTTTGACTTGGTGTTCTGAGGAAGAGGTGAAAAACTATTTAAGCAACAAAAAAGAAGAAACCTGGAGAGATTTGAAAAGCTGTCTTCATATAGCGTGGTGGCAAAACCATGACCGGCTTTCCAAATCTAAATCAACGCTTGAAGAGATGTGTAGAAGACATGATTTAGGGGTCGATGATAATAAAAGTTAATTAATAGAAACGTTGTGCCGAAAGATGAACCTGGAGGAACCCGACAAAATTGAGGCATTTGATGGAGACTTAAGCATCATACCTACCTAACTTGAAGAAATTGTCAGCTACCCGTTTTAAGTTCAAGCAATTCCTGCATTGCCACAGTATCAGTTAGGGTTAGGGTTGGAGTTCTTGCGCTTCAAACAGGAATTACACATGTCCTATTTCAAAGAGAGAGGGACGGCATACTAGACATTATTGAAGTGGCCAGACAGTTAATATTGGCATAAAAGGAAATAAAGATCCTTAGCAATGAATTTATTATTCGACAAAGAGCTTTTTCATCCCCTAGGAGAAAGAGCATTCTTCCTCGAGGCCCAGAGAAGAGGCTGGCAACAAAAATATTAAAGTGCTGGTCCCAGAAGGCACAAACCTTTTCTGTTCAAAAGATATTTTTCACAATATTGAACGTGAAATTACGCTCCTACACAGAGATTCTGTACAGAAATATGATCCTTACAATCTCAAAGCAATATTAATCAGCAACAGCAGAGTCATGGTCAAATGGACTAATGAAAATAACGCCAATGGTTGGAAAGCAGGATGTTACACAGCAGTTGTCAAGAACTTTATCAAGGTGCTTGACATCATCCACATCAAATACAGTTGTGAACCAGGGAAGGTAGACCGAGTCAATGTAAAGGAGAGTGTGTCACCACTTGTGAAGTAACAGATCTTTAGGATCTACTTTCAGAAATTGGTGCATCTTTTTCCACTAAATGGTCGAAAGGGGAAGTCAAGGGAAGTAGCTGGAAAGCAGGATGGTATCATGCAGAAGTTCAGGCTTTTGACCCTGACAACCTGCGGTTGTTTATACTAAGTCTATAACTGAATTAATCTCAAAGGGAAGAGTAAAAAGGTAATCAAGATGTTAAAATTGCACAAATTTAAGCATTGACAGCTAGACATCACTGACCTTACACCCATGTGCCATTGCAGTAAGTGAGTTCTTGGAAAGCAGATATTGGGGCATCTCCTGGGTTTTTCAGTTGAGAGGTAAAATCCCCAGAGTAACCTTCACTTTGGCGGTAAAAGCCGAGTTTGACGTCAGTAAAGACGACACTCTCTACTTTTTGTTTTACAGATGCCTCAAAACGAAGTGGAAATGGACGAATTGCGTCGGCAGGAAAATGGGGAAAGGGCCAAAGCAGGGAACCTGGAAGGATGGGAGAGCAGAGACAGTCATTCCTCCTGTGAGGTGCCACGGCGACTGCACCAGCCTCAGTGCCACTATTTTTGATCCTGTTCGGAGCATAGCACAAATTCTCCATCTCGCAGACCAGCTGCTCCCAGGCCACGACCAGTGGAAAGGACTAAGTGGGGCAAAGTCTTAACGATATAATATCATTTTTTCCTTTAGGGCATTGTTTCAGGGGCAACAAGGTTGGACACTACAAAAACGATTGTACCACAGATAGGAGGGTCATAAACACAAAACGGGCCTTACCACCACAGGAATCAACACCTCCTCAGCCACCACCAATACCTAGCCAATTTTACGTTTATGGCACCTGTGTATTAAATCTCAAATAGTAAATTGTCCTGTCGTCATTATTTTATGACGATGCGTATCTTGGCTATACAAGAAGTTTAATTCCCTGCTACGGTTGGGGAGGTTAACAACAGTTTCTACACGCACGGTATCAACTGAATCCTTACTACTTGCAGATGGCAAGCCAGTGACATATCCTTCAGAGCAAAGCTGAGAGCCTGTTAGCCATTGAGTTGGTTTTTACAATTTACGTCAGGCTTTTGGATGTACTCTCTGAAAGAGTTCAGCAACAGAATGATGAACAGAACGTGGACGGTAGCATGTGGGGCAGGGAAAGATAAGATACATTGGTTGATAGGTCCTAAAAAGGTTATTGAAACGGAAGGTAGTATGTAAAAGATAACATGACATCAAAGAAAGAAGCCAGTCTTGATAAGGTAAAACAGCGTCTTGAGAAAGCCATTCTGGTACAGAATAGGCTTTTGCACAACCACAATTCTTGTGCAATTCCTCTCAATATCCAGAGACACTGGAGACACTGGCAAAGAATTTGAGTTTTTCATGCAGCTTGAGAAAGTCAGATCTCAGACCACCAATCTGCATTGCCTAAGGACGTCTGGCACAGCTATGATTGAGGAGGCAATGGAGGAGATAAAGGACGACAATAGTCCTAAGTTAAAGGTAACGAGAATATGTGTAATTGCGATTCAAAATAGTTGAAACTTTTCTAAGGTGGTCTGCCTCATAATAAAGGCATTTCTTGTGCAAAGGAAATTTGACTGTGTTAATCAGAATGTACATTTCTTTCTACTCACTTTTACATTTAGGAAGCATAGGGAACATGGGTGGCGCAGTGGTGAGAGCACTGATCTGCCATCAGTGTGGCCTGGGTTCAATTCCCAGATCTGTGGCTTGAGTTTGTTGGTTCTCTTCTCTCCTCAAAAACCAATATGATTTGATATGTATTCATTTGATTTGATTTCACTTGTGCACGACCCCACAAACATTATCATGTGCGGAAAACAAAGTTATATTATTAATTATTATTATGGCAGTGTAGAATACATTGTTATGCCGACATCACTACGTTTAGTCGGGCAGTGTATACACTGTAACCGGCCAAACTGAAACCTAAGCTAGATCTAAAAACGTAATATTACAAATATTAAACTAAATACTATTATAGTTATTTACATAATACTAAAAAATATATATATATTCAGTTAAGATTATTCATAAGTAGTGTAAATAATCCATTAAAATGAGTTATTGTGAATAAAGTTCAACCAAGAAAATATTATATATTTATATGTCTCTTCCTAAATAATATAAATATTATATTAATAATCTATTTAAAATGAATCCTTATAAATGCCCCTTTTAACAGTTTTTTTGTTCTTGTAGTAAAATTATAATGTTCAATCAATCCTGCCCGGTTATTGAGCTATAATCTTATTTCTCGCTCATCACTTTAAAGCATCTTGCAATGTTCAAGGAACTTGAAAGTATTGACTTTTGCATCTTCATAAGACACTCTCTTGCTCTTTTCTCTCCGAACAGTTCCTTCATCTTGTTTTGTTCTTCAGGTGAGTATCCTCCCAACACGTCGACTATGATGTTGATCTGTTTAACCACGTACCCCCGGTATCTCTCTTTCATTTCCCATATAAGTGGTGCATACTTTGTGGTCTTTTCTGTTTCTTTTTCCCCCTGTTTCCGATCCACAGACACGTCATTTCCATGAGTAACAACTCCTTCTTCTCTTTGTCTACTATACGCACATCCACTCGGTTTGATTTGACAACTGTGCTCTCTGCATACACTGGAACGTCCCAATAAGCTTCCGCTTTGTGGTTTTCTTAAACTGGTTTAGGTTGCACGGGCAATTGTATGTGTAGGTGCTGCTTTCCATCCTTTCAGCCACGTGTAGCATTCCTTCAAACTTAGGTCTTGATCCTCCCATCTAGCAGTGGTAATCTTTCCTTGCCACTTTTGGTCCATCACCTCCTGTTGTAATCTGCGAGTTATGGCTTTCTTCAGTGCATCAGGTACTTCGTTCTCACTGATCTCGTCTCCTGTGCTTGCGACTTGACAGGTTGCGGTTGGTTTAGTTAGGTCCAGATCGAGACCAAACTCTCTAGCATACTTCACTGCATCTGCCAACACTGAGTGGCGTCCTTTACTTGCTGAATTCTCATCCCAATTCTTTACAAGTTTAACAGTCGGGTCTGTTGAACCGTGAATCGTTAACGCTGTCTTGATGTTAGTCACTTTATAAACTGTCTCAACAGATCTCATCCCTCTCCCTCCAACTGCTCTTGGTAAATATAACAAGGCAGACGATCCTGCTCGGTGTTTTCCTCCATTCTCTACCATAACTTTCCTTACTTCTCTATCAATTCGTTGTAGCTCGCTCATCGGCCAGCCCTGTGTTATTATTATTCATCCACAGCCATTCCATTAAAGAGAGATTAAATATTGTTTAGACCTAATTAGGACTAAGACATGATTGCTTCTAATTCACTGACATTAACATTAGGAGCAATAACGTTTTAGGCCAAATTGAGCATGCCATTCTATGGCATGGTATATTTAATCCTTAAAATTAATATATTTTTAAAGCTAGTAATTTAGAAAATAAGTTAACCTTATGTTCATTGAATCTTTTTACAGGCTTTGTATTTTCAAGCTTGCCTCTTACAGAGAGGATGAAAGTATGGCAGATGAGTGGGCAAAGATTGCAAACAGCATTATTACAAAATGCAGAGGCTTCCGGTATGGTGGTACACTATGTCGGCAGGGGAAAAGTCAGATGATGGATGTTAAAAGAAATGAACTTGACTTGCTGCAGCTACAACAGTTAAGTTGTGGACATTGCTTTCTTATTATTTTTAATGATTAATTACTGTTGTTACCAACAAAACTAATAAGTTAAAGTTCCAATGAGTACCTTTTGACTAGATTGGATATAATGTATTTCTCCAATTACATTTTTTAATACTCGAATGGTAATCTTCCCCTATTTACCCGTGTATAAGTCGACCCCCCATTTTTGATGGCAAAAAAAAAGAAATTGGTTAATTTCTTTGTTAAATGTTCATGGGACACTGATCTTGTATTCTTTGACTTCTGGAACTGTGGATACACAAAAAAATCAAGGCCTCAAGAGCTTAATAGTTTCGTGGTTCAACAGTTGTTGTATATGCGGGCATTTTGTCCTTGAGTTTCAAAAAAGTTCTCAGAAAATCGAACATGTAAACCTCAAACTAACCTGTTTCATTGTTCAAGGATAAAGCACAACATCACAGAAGCAGCGAACGATGCGAAATGTGCAAAGTTTAATTAGTCCTTGACTTATAATTTCTCACATGACAAACCAAACAATACGAAGTTTGCAAAAGCATTTAAATCAGCCAGGTTTGTATAAAAAATAAAAAACAATCATTACCAACCAGACTTTTACGGCAACACGAGTGATGTTTCTTGCACGCAAACATGAGGTATTGCGCCAGGTTACTAAGCTGTTAAATGATCGCGTTTTATTTGAAGAAACAGAAATGCCTTTTAGGGCTTTCCGCCTTTGGAAAACGAAAATTTCCAGTGTCTATTTCATATTTGTGCTTGTGAGCATCTTCAACAATTACAGTTGGACAAATACTTTGTCATTTCAACTGGAATTGCTTACATCTATTTTGAAGTCTTTTGTCCACTGTGTTCATTTTGCCCAAGAGCACATTATTATGTTAATTTTGAATAAATTACTTAGCTGGAACTTGGCACTAAATCTTTGACCCGTGTATAAGTCGAGGGCGATTTTTGGTATGAAGGTATATCTATGACAAAATTCAATGATCAGTATTTGAAATAAAATCGTCCAAAGCTGAATGGCAACAAGCCGATTCTGAAAATGGCATAACGCGAAAAGGCATCACGCTAATAGACATCACGCAGATAATCACAATGCGAAATAATCAGTGGTAGGAGGACATGTGCCTGCAAAGTCGAACCAACAGCCTTCGTTAAAAGAACGTATTATGTTTGACAGATGGTGTTTGAGCGGGCGATACCTTCTTCTTCCACTCAGAATGTCTTCATTCAATATTTGAGGAGAATTCTTACTGAACTCTTACGTCAGGAAGAAAACGGTTTCGAAAGAGATTATATTTCCTTGTACCTTGAACAATTAATCGACGTCCGTTTAAGAGCTGAAACTATTTGCCCACACAGTGCACAGCTAGTCTCTGTTCTTCGAAGAGGTTTGACAGAAAACGTCTACCACCGAGTCAGTGCTACTGGAGTACCTGCTGTTTCTTTATACGGGTCAACTAGGCTGACCAAGATTCCAAATAGAAGCTGACAGCTTGAAATTAGCACAATGATGTCGGTAAGCTTGTGAACAATTCAAAGAACAATGGCAGTCTTTGACCTCAGAGAGGAAGTGCCCTGTTACACTCCCTTCTCAAATGAAGAATTGGACGAAATTTGCGCGGAAATAACCCGAGAATTCCCGAACTGTGGAGTAAGGAGAATGAGAGGTTTTCTCTTGGCGAGGAATGTGTTCTTCTAAGGCCACTCCAACTCAACATTGTCCATCGAAGAGTGTACTCTCTACCAGGTGCACTGGCATTATGGCACATCGATGGAAACTACAAACTTATTAGGTAACTTTTAAAATCATTTCATGAATTTTTAAGTGTCTAAGAAGTGACTTACGCAGCGAAATATAACAACAATAGCAAAACTCTGCTATGTATACTTTTACTATTAGGTGGAATTTCGTAATTCATGGTGCTATTGGTGGTGAAACACGCCGAATCATGTATTTGTGCTTCTGTAACAACAATAAAGCAGAGACAGTGTTGCACCTGTTCGTTAATGCTGTAGACCGGTATGGACTGCCATCAAGAGTCCTTGGAGATCAAGGAGTAGAAAATGTTGATGTGGCAAGATTCATGCTAAATCACCCCCAGAGAGGGCCAGACTGTGGCAGTTTTATTGCTGGCAAAGGTTGCCACAATCAAAGAATTCAGCGCCTCCGGAGGGATCTCTTTTCAGGATGTACATCACTTTTTTGGACGAACAGGGTTACCTTGATATTTCAAATGAAGTACATTGATTTGCCCTGCAGTATGTGTATCTTCCTAGGATCAACAGGCGTTTGAACCTTTTCAGAAGTGGATTGGACGTGCATCCATTATCTTCTGAGGGAAACAAATCTCCAATACAGTTATGGTTTTTGTTGCGACCAGTGGATTCAATTCAAACAAACGACCTGGCAGAAGTGGTAAGCAAATGCAAACAATTGGACATCTTCTACACATTACAACATTTTAACTCGTAATATCCAGAGGCAAAGTTTTCTTTAAGTTCTTAATCTCAGGATTAGGAAATGTACAGATGTTTTGTATAATTTATCAATTGTCATTTTCAGCATGTGTCTGCTAAACAGTTTGCATCTATAGGGTACTAACACTTGTCTTTATGTCTGGCCAGGAAAGCTGTTTGCTTTGGAGAAGTGAACACCTAAGAGGGGTTTCCATTAGCGGAGATTCAACTCTAGTTAATAATTGATATAAACCAAAAATAACAAGGAAATTGTAGCTTTTTCCATGTGTTAAAGACTGTGCATATATATTGGAAAACGGTCTGTAGGTTAAAGGTTGAATTCGGTGTGTCGAGATCATTCTAATGGCAAAAAGTGTGATAGATTCACCAGATATTAGCAATTAAATCAGAGTTCTAAGCTCACCTTTTGGCGACCTTTAATTGTAAAATTGTCGCCATAAAAAAAAAAACTACACAGAGGTAGGTCTACGGAGCCGAACAGTAGGTTTTCAACACTTTTATTTGCCAAATTGGTAACTACGCCTTACCCCTTTGCGGATAAAGGGGCAATAGAAACAGAAGCAAGAGACCCTGATGTCTGCCCGCAGAAACGATTTACGACAAAGTTGCTGAGATCAGGTAACAAATGAAATCTACCTTTATAAAATCAGTTCGACTTGATCACCTCTAATTCATCATTAAGTAAAGTAGGCACTCTTAGACTTAAGCGATCTACATCAGCAAAATTACATTGATTTTTGTGTCAATCCTTTTCACAATGCGTTTTGCTGGCATTGACTAGCAACAGTGATCAAAAATCCAATTTTGTCAGTTTACCCCATTTGTGTAGGATTGTTTAAGGCCAGGACACACTAGGCGACAAGTTGCTCCATGTGTACTACTTGCAAAACAAGTCGGTGCACACGCACACGCAGTGATCTTGTATGAGGGGGAATGTGAACTAGTTTTCTGATTCAATATGGCTGACCATATGACACTGTCTTTTGTTCATTTATATTTCGTCGCAGCGACTTGTTGCTGAAATGGTACACACAATGCGACAGCGCTGCCTTTGCTAATTTTGTCACTGCGATTAGTCGCACAGTCGCGGCGCAGCGACAATGATTTTCATAAAATTAATCGTGTTACACAAAACGAATTGTTGAAGCGACTTATCATCTAGTGTGTCCCGGCCTTTAAGAAAAGCCTTTATTTAAAATTGCTTCATGTTGTCTCTTTCATCCAAGAGTTAAAAAAACAGCACTCGCGCAATAATCCATGCTTGACAACTGCACATGAAATCAGCACTGACTTTTCTTTTCCAAAAAAAAAATAACATCCTCAGTTTTTATTCTGTAAGACTGGGTCCCAAAAGTTGTTTGAAATACTCAAAATAGGATAGACACGTTCTCCAGCAAAATTTATTGTAATGAAAATCCTTTAGCGTACGACCTTGCCTGGTTTCCGAATATGCACGTAACACAAACAGTTTGCAATGCTCGATCGCAAACACTGTCACTTTTTGCGATTGTGTTTGCGATTCTATTTTCCCTAACATGATCTCGTGAAATCGTAAAAAAAGGCTCGAAAACATAAGATGATTCTGGTAAACTCCAAAGGTTTTTGCGTCGTCCAGCGGCAACTTCTTCTTCTGTTGGAGTTGCTGCGATGAAGAAGGCAGAGAACAATTGTTAAGAGACATCACGGATTCTGGGTCCGACACATTTCCAAGGAGCACCAATGACTGCAGCATAGCTAGTATCAAATTCTAGTGCACTGACTTTTTCTTCATGACCGAGAATTTTCCTACAGGTAATTTGGCGGGGTATCCCTTATCATATTAATTGAATTCACACTGTTTTGAGGAGTATCCTCCTCATACCACAATTGCAGTCAGACACTGTTTTCATTACTTATCTTTGCCTCTGATTCGTCAAAACGTATCACATGCACAAAAATTATCACGGATTGTGTTTCCACATGGTTGTTTCCTTGCTTTTGCGTCGCAAAGAATACGTAAAAGTAGAAAAATAATAATATGTAGCTCTAATAGTGCGCAATATTGTTTTAGTACCGTACATCACTATGGTGCCATGGTAGATGTTTTAGGCAAAAAATGAAACGGAATTTGTTTCAAGGCTGACATGATGATCATTTTAAAGTTTCCTTACAACTTCTTTTTCACCACAAGTTTCAACATGCACTCTGAGCGTCTCACGGCTTTCATAGGCAAAAGATCACTGAAGTTAAGCCCTGTCAGGCGGGGTTTGTATTTAGAAGGGTGACCTCAAAATATATGACAAAATATATTTTAACACTAAAAAATGCGAACTAAGCAAAGGGGAGATTTCGTTAGCCTACTTTATGCAAAACAAATAAATATTGATACAATTTTTAAGGAAGAGAAGAAGAAGTTCTTGAGTTAAAATATTTTGCCCCCAGCAACAAATTTGTGACATGAAAGCAACTTAAATTTTGAAGCGAGAATATAAAAAGTTACCATCATCTATTGGCTGCACAAGTAAATCACACAATCGAATGCAGCGGGCGCCATGATCAAGTTACTTCGCATGTTTACTCACAAAACAAAGGATAATCTGTGTCAAAATGATTTTTTTTTTGGAATTTAAACTTTTTACCATTTTTTACACTTAACGCATTCAACGATTACAAAAATAGTCAAATGCCCGGAAGCGGAACGGGGAGGGATGTTGATCGCACGTGATGTCCCCACGGTAGCGATTTTGATTGCACGAATGACATTTGACCACCCTCACTTGCCGCCGGGGACAAAATAATTGGGCAAAATTTGAATTTTTTTAAATGAAAATTTCAAAATCCCCACCTCATGCTCGAGCCCCATTCCCTCGGACTTAACATTGTTGGGTGCATTACCCAACAATCTCATTTGCTTGTTTTCGCAAAATTCTTCTCAATGCTGTTGTGTCTTCTCGTAAATTTGAATTCGATCCCTTGACGTCTGAATAGAACTAGCTATCAAGTTCCTGTGCGACACTGACGTTTACTACAAGCTGTTTGTGGGAAAGTCAGGTAACAACATCAACAACAACACAAACAAACAAGCATATGAGAACGTTGCATGATGATCATCGTGGAGCTCAGAGAGTCTTCAGTGTCTCTGGCAATTGGCGTATATTCCATAAATTCCAATTTCAGCCTTTTCGGAAATTCTCTTTATTTCAAAAAACAAACTTCGATTTTAAAGCAAAAAAACAAAGTCCAATCGATTTAGAAAACAACCTAAGATGTCCCTTCAGAGCTTTCACCGCTTCCGTGGGTTCCTTATTTTTTTTTACTACTTTCCACCATAAATGAAGGACAGATTCCCGTCATTTGAAAATAAAACAAGTGGTCTGGTAAAACTGCTTTTGTGACATGAGATCCAAGGTACATCTTGTCGGCCAAGGATTGATTTCAGCGAACTTTATCAGTATTTCTTGCAAATGGGAACCAAATAATTTTTTGAACGTGAAATAATATTGTTTTTTCTTTGCAAGACCTGAAATTTTACCAAATCACAACTAAATACTGGCAGACAAAGAATATCTAGGTCATTTGTATCGCAAGAAAATGACAAGCTGCCCATTACACTGAAACATTTTGAATACCCTGGTTTCATTTGCAAATGGTGGCTTTCGGTGCAATATAAATAATAAATAATTGATATGACCCACTGAAGTTTTCGCCTAAGAATGGTTCATTCCGTGTTTTCAAATTCCCAGGTCATTGTGTTAAACTGAAGGAAAACAGTACAACACAAAGCCTGTCGACTCGAAAGGAAATTTTTCCAAAACCGGGTCGGTTTTTTTCCCAATCCAATCATCGTAATAAATCCCTAAATACTTCTTAATGAGCCACAGTTTCCTATACGGTCGTTTTTTATCGAAGATGAATGATGGGGACATACTGGTACTTAGCATATTGGCCTGCTAAGCCGATATGATAAGCAATCACAAGATTCACCACTGAACATTTTCCTGCCAATTATTTGTGAAGTGCCACTGTAAGGAGAATTCAAGTCTTTGGATTTTGGCTATTTATGGGGAAAGGAATGATTCCCAACAAATAGGGAATATGCAGATGAGACTCTTGATCTTCGAGTGTGAGGTAATATGATGTAAAAGAATTAAAATACAGTCCCAAAACTATCGGTATGAAAATATCAGCCGTGTTCTTTGAGATCCTCACCTGAAATTCGCCGCTACCCTTTCAGAACGCACTCGTTCTTGGTCCGACTGATCTTCGGTCATTCTCTCGTCGCTCACAAGTCAAATTGCCTCGTTTAAAAGGGAAGACACTGTCTGCTGTGAAGCAGAACCTGCACGATTTGCAGCTATGTTCAAAATGGTGCTATCTGACCCGAGCAGCATGAGTATCTGCGGGCGCCAGTTTTGTCTTGCTTTCAGCAGCAATTACCGACCCCTCCCCCAATTCCAATTCATACCCATACCCATCCCTCTCCTCCCTCTCTGTGAGAGATGCTATTTCACGATATGTCTGTCTGCGTTATGCCTCTTTGTGTTATCCCTCTTTCTTTGATGGCCATTTTCAGCTTTGGATTGATGCATTTATGATTTGGACGATTTAATTTCAAAAACTGATCATTGGCCCAGAGGCCAAAACCCGAGGAGGCACCCTAGGATTTCCCACGTGTATACATACACGGATAAAAAAGATTTGTTGAAAAAGTAAGAAATGTGTCTGTAATGTAGTCTCGGGTAATATTTTAGCAAGTGCGCACAGTGATGTCACCTTCCAGCTTTGCCATCTTCTAGCAGCATTTCTGAGCATTTGAAGGTCTTGCATCTTCGAGAAGCATTTTTAAGTGCGCATTTTGCACTTCAGTGATTTCTTTGAATTGAAAAGCATTCAACGGTACTGAATAAATTTGGTTTGTCAGACACAAATCAGCAACGAGGTGGACATACTCGATCCAACAGATCACAAATATCTCAGAACACAATGACGAATCTCAACTCAAACGTTAGAAACACTGAAAACTCAGAGTTGCATCGATATTATCAGAAAGAGATATAAAGTTTGTTACATCAGTTTCCATTTGAATATGTCACACTCAAACATAAACAAGTCAGTGATTACAATTCAAAGAGGATACTTTATGAATTCTGTCTTTGTTAACCCTTTTCTGAAAATCTCTACGCATTTGTTTCTTCCATATTTATCAGATCTACTTATTAGGAATGATTTTACAGACCTGCTTTTCAATGCTTGTTCACATTTTATGTCTTTGTGAGAAGACAGTTCATTATTGAGGGAATTTGCGAGCCTGTTTGGTCATACATCATAGACATTTGTAGTTCATTTGCCGCAAGGGATTGTAATGCCTCTTTTAGCCAAATTTTTGAGAAAAGAACATTCGGTTATCTCAATGAAAAGGAAGAGAGCCTTTTCATGACACTAAGAACATGTATATTTTCTGCTGGTATGCGGTTTTTACAGTTCATTAGCAGGACACGCTGCTTGGACGTGTCCCTTGGGTATTTCTGATTGGTGGGGTTTCAGTATTTAAAGTCTGTGCAGTGTGAGTTTGTCCTCTCACTCTCGCTTTCCATGCTCACATTGAAGTTTGTAGCCTGAAGAATGGATAATAAGTCAGCTCAATCGGATCGAGACGTTTTAACCTCTCCAGCGCCCGAAGTTGTGGAAAACTCGTCATCACAGCAGGATCAATCAAATCCACCTTTGGTCAATCAAGTGTGCTCTCTATTCAAAACCTACCTGGCATCCCAACTCGAGGAAAAAAGCAAGCAGTTCGAGGGAAAGTCGAAAGTCGTTAAGGAAGCCGCCGAGTTTAAATTCAAGGGTAATAGGAAACAGTTCGAGTTGAATGCCCAATTGGACCCCATCTTTGGTCAGATAGAGATCAACCTGAACCAGCCGCAAGAGGTCCGCAAGCTAGTGGCAGAAGGGAGACAGTTCATAAAGAAGCGGCAAAAATTAATAAAGCTCGCAGACAGAAACAAAGACGGGTGGCTGGTAGTGCAGGAATACGAGTCGGATGAGCTTGGTTCCAATTCTGAAGATGAGAAGAAAATTCGGAAGGCTAAATTATTGGCTGAAAAGAAAAGAAAGGAATGCAAGGCTAGTTTGGGCAATACTTCTAAAAAGTTTAAATCTACTATCGATGTTCAATTTTTTCGCGGTAAGACCTTTCATTTCTTTGTGATATCTCATGTTGGTTGCCACTTGGCCGTGTCCCTTGGGTATTTCTGATTGGTGGGGTTTCAGTTTTTAAAGTCTGTACAGTGTGAGTTAGTCCTCTCACTCTCTCGCTTTCCATGCTCACATTGAAGTTTGTAACCCCCCCCCTCCCCCCCCCCACCCGCCCTTGCCAGTTTTTTAATTTTTTCATCATGTTCTAATTTCTTTTTCCCAGGCCGTTCAGAATATGTTGCAGGCATCAACCGTTGTTACAGATGCAATCGCACCGGGCATTGGGCCAAGGAATGCAGAGTCGGAAACCCTTTTGTCGCACAGTCCAACAAAAGCGGTTTCCTTTATTCAAGCAGTGCCACACCTACTAAGCCTGGATCAGGAGGATTCAATGATGGGGCATCCAAATTTTAGTGTTAATGACGCTCCTTTAGACGAACT
>NC_090884.1:23797275-23812275 GCF_036669925.1 Montipora capricornis
GAAAACCAGTACCTTGTCGGAGGTCAACTTAAAAGAAAAACAGCTAAGCTTGATCCCATGATATGGTCATGTCATACCGGTCAGCAGATACCTTGTTTTGACAGATGTCAATTGATCACAAGATGTATGCTGTAAACTAGCATGATACTGGCCACATTGGCATACATCACGTACGTATTGCCGGACGGTTGATGACGTCATGGTTATAAAAAAAAAAAACTTTGAGCATCGATGGGTTACCATATTTTCTTAACTATGGTGTTTCATTGTTGAAGGGGCTTGAGTAGTTTTTGGAGGTTTCATTGTTGGTGCTTGCTTGAATAATAGTTGTACCTGTAGGTTTCATGTTTAAATGTGTTTGAGTAGTAGTTGTAGGTTTCATGGCTTAAAGGATCAAAAGCTGTGGGAACTTCTTTTCCAGCATTTTCTGTGATATTATAGTTTTTACCTTTTTTCTTTGTGGGTGGACTCAAGATTGTATAGTCTGGAGCAATTTCATTCTCTTAGATTTAGATTGTACTGCTGAAGATTTACTTTGGACTGACTTCTTTTGCCGTTTCCATCCAGTGGGAAATTAACATATAAGTGGTTGCACATGATTAATGCATGTTACCCTATCCTATTATTAAATTTGTTCTTCCTTGGCCTCTGTGGTAAAGGTAGGTACTTCTTCTTTGCGTCGTTTTTGATCTTCTGTTCCTCTCTTTGTCTATGCTTCAAGTTTGGGGTAAATTTGCTCTCCATCTCATCCGTAGGTTGTAAAGAAATAAACTTTTCTCTTAATCCCTTAAGGGAACTGTATAGCTCTTTTAGAGCGCTTACATTTTCAACATAAGTCATGGATGTCAGTTCTTTCAACGTTTCCTTGCACTTTGGCAACTTGTATTGAGTTCCACATATGTATAGATGAAGTGATCAATAATAATATTACTATTACAGAAACCGTACTTTAAACATATAAAGGCTCCTTTATCAATAACAAGTGGAATTTGCCTCTTGTTAAAAAAAACTTGAATCTATGACCTGTATTAGAGTAATGGTCTGAGGGTAATATACATTTTCTGGTAACACAATTCTTCCACAAGGATGGTTATCATTTCACTCAAACTAGTTTTGTTGCTGTCTTTGAGGTACTGGTACTTGAGAGAGACATTCTGGCATTCAATGCCATTGTTGGTATTTCATTCATCAAGAATCTATCTTGTTAAATTTTGCCTATAATGTTGCTGTTTTTGTTATTATTAATAATATTATTGTGGTATTATTTATATGGGTACTGATTAGTGTTATTGAAAACACTGAGTGAAAAACAAAATGCATATATGATGCTTGCAACTAACCTTGTTTCTTACCAATTTTTCTGACTACTGTACCTTTGCCTTCACACACTGTTTTTTCGAGCCAATTCTGAATATGATAATTGGAAAGCTGCACTTCACTTGTGTTAACATGCCCCTGTGACAAAAAAAGATCACTTCAGATTTTGAGTGTTTGCTTAACACCTGACTGGCAAAAATATGAGCCATTTATTTTTGGATTTCACAGTCTGCCATTACTCATGTTTAAAACTGACCAACTGGATCCAGGGAAAAGTGACGTCAAAGGCTCACTAGCTTATAATGTTAGTGTGTGAATGCAGCTTATTATATAGGGAAAACTCCCGTGCTGCATAGTCATTCGGCGGCGTACACACACATTGCGTTCTTAAACTAGTGAGACTTTGACGTCATTTTCTCCTCGATCCAGCCCTCTCAAGAACTTAAAGTTGGTAATAGCGAACCATTACATAGTAAAATTTCATTTCAAATAAACAAGTGTTTCTGAAATCAAGTCTTAAAACTTTGGTCACTTAGTGTTTAGTCAACATAGTTTTGACATGCAAAGAAAAATAAGAATTGATTTTTTGGTCACAGGGGCACTTTAAGAGCTTCAGGTTTTGGTGGTAAGCATTTCCAGTTTCCGACTTTGCCACATTCCACAGTAACAGCATTGCTCTCGGTGAAAATCACAAATGTAGGTTGTTGTACATACATGTAGGGTATGAAATTACCAATGGCCTTAAATCTTCATTCCCTATACCCAGAAAACACGATTCTCACGGTCAGCACTAAGAATAAAGACCTGTCGCTTGTAACCATTAGCTACTTCTATTCTTTTAAATTTCTGAGGCAGTGAAGTAGAGCTGGAGGACGGTGATTTGTACAAATCCTGGTAGAACTAGCCAGAGGCCATTATTCTTGGAATTGACTAGAATCGTAGTGCTTTTGCTTATGAAGTAAAAATGCTGATTTGTGATCTGTTGCAGGCTCTTGGTTACTTACTTAAAAAAGGCACGTCCCCACTAGCTGAGAGCCTGGTAAAAGACTCTAAATTATTGGTTTGGAACTCGTGCGTCAGGCCTTGCACAAGAAGGAGTTGTGATAACGAGTGTGACTTGTGAAAAAAATGGGTGAATTTGCTTCTTTTATATAGCAGCAGTGTGTGGAGAAATAGACTGGCTCCATAGAGATATTTATACATTGTAGCTACAGACGAAATAAAGTAATAAATTATTACCTAAAGAGTATGTTAGAAATGACTTTTGATTGAAATGAATGTAGATAAATAAATGTGATGGTTACAGCGTGTTTTTTCTTTGGTTCTCTGATTATTATTTTATTATGGCCCACAATTGCCACAACAAGCGTTTTCATTTTCTATTTTTGCCCGTTTTACTTTTAGACCTTCCTCACCCACAAATGTCGACTTCTTCATGGCAGAAGTCAGTCATGAAACACTTTGGGCTCCAGTTGGGATTCCACTCTCAGAATATGCAGAGTGCCTCCTTTTTTGAGGTTGAGGTTTCATTCTGGGTTTTGAAAGATCCAACCACCATGTCTTGACCACAAAGAAGAAAAGCCAAACTTCATATCGCATGGTCTTGTAGGTAGCATCCAGAAGAATGATTTCATGTCTCTAATTGCTGATCATGCGCTTTTGCCATACTGTTTGATGAGCAAACAAGAGATTTTGTTTCACATCAATGTTGAAATTGCAGTCATTGGCACTTTCCTCTTGAAGAAAGCCAAATCATGGGGATTCTCTTCTCTTTCTCATACATTCATCAACAAGCATCTGGATCTTTTCAACAAGGTTTTTGTCAATCAGTTGTAGCATACTGCCTACGTGCATCTTATAATAAAAGGGGAACAAGATATTATAGATTTTCACTTGTTGCATTACATGATTGCGTACACACTGACTGGCAAAATTTTTAAACCTTGAATGTTTATGTATACAGCACATTTTATGTCAAGAGTGGAATTGTTAAATGGCATTGTGGGCTCTACAGAACCTCTCGATGATAATTGGAGTGGGATAATAATAATAATAATGATAACTGACCTGCTAATAGCCCTTTCTCACAATCGGAGACTGAATTACTAAGGGCGCAGCTCAACGAGGTCAGACCGAAGGAGCTGTGCTGCCGGCTAGATGCTCGGTCCCTGAACACGACCCATGAATGACATCGGAGCACAGCACCACAGCCTGATGGAATAGGCTGGGAGTCGATTTT
Source organism: Montipora capricornis (assembly GCF_036669925.1). Taxonomy (NCBI): domain Eukaryota; kingdom Metazoa; phylum Cnidaria; class Anthozoa; order Scleractinia; family Acroporidae; genus Montipora; species Montipora capricornis. The sequence continues at coordinate 23,800,832 of NC_090884.1, forward strand.
GAGGAGGGAGGAAAACTGGATTACGCGAAGAAAAACCCTCAGAGTCAGATTGAGATCAACTGAAACTCAGCCCACAGAGGTGGGAGGCACAGTTGATGACCACTAAACCCACCTGACTATAAGAGTTTGGAGGGGGAGAGCATTTGGTGATTTTAACATAAAATAGAAGGTAACGCCTGAAAGCAGTTACTGGTTGGAGCTAAGGGATAACTGCCCCAACCACCCATTACACGATTAAAAAGCTCAAGATATTTTCCTTCTAACAGCAATATTTACCCTCCCCCTTATTTTGCTTGCAATCTACTTAGTCCTGAGGAAGAAACTATGAACAGGGAATTGCTACTTCAGGCAACCCTTCATTACCTGTGCTGAAGCCCTGGCTGGGAAGAGGTATAACAAAATTTAATGACTGTTATTGTTACTCTGCTGGACTGGGTTAACTGTTCCCCATAACATTGTGCCAGCAACTATGCTTGCTTTGCAATATAGGCATGAGGCATCCCTTTGACATGGTGCTAGACACCAAGGCTCTCAATTTGGTGGCCCCTATGGCGAATTGGATATTATGTGATCCTTGTCTGTACCTTAGCTGCCCCCAAAAATTACACCTAATTTGCGTCTGTAGTCATTTACTGTAGAATATTTGTGCCTGTATTGTTCAAAATGGGTGTTACTTTGTAAACTGTGAGCTTCCTAACCACCTTGTTTGCAATGTTTGGGTGTTCATGAAAGTTATATGACAAACCTCCCCTATGACCTGATATTTGTGGTCCTCTACCTTGGGCTAGGTGATGTAGATCCTCCTTTCAACTGAGGCTGTTCTCACTTTTTAGTCTCATCTCTAAGGGCATCAGACATGAACCGTCTGTATCATTCTTTACCTGACAAAAGAAATGGTAGGGCTTGACTGGTCAACCTAATTAGCTTTAAGAGCGTGTCCATGTAAAAACCAACCACTCAAATTTTGGTGAAAAATGAATTGCCCTCATTTTTTCTACACAAGTCAAGTGGCATATGCAATGAAAGAAAATGACCCTTATTTTGCCAGATTTGCTTTATTTTTTGACGAATTTTTTGTAAAGGAAAGTCAAAAACCATACAAAACCGGAAATTGAAACCCCAAATTTTGGTGGTTACACGATGCATGCTAAAAATTCGCACATTTAGCAAAACTAGATAATTTGTTATTCTTTCCACAGAATTAAAAACTACTCCCTTAAACACAAGCAAAGTTTGTGATTTTTGCCCCGAACTCTCTTAAAAACGTCTTTAGCATTTTTGCCAACATAGCCTCCAAACAAACAGATTTTTTTCAAAAGTGGGACCTGTACATGAATGATGACTGTTATCAGCGTAATGTGCTAAGGCTAAGCTACAAATATCTGTATTAAAAGTTGTGGGCACTTGTAATTTTGGAGCACAAAAAACTCGAGCAAGTAGCCGCAAATTCAATATTTTGTGTAGAAATGACGAATCTTGTGACTTAGGGACGTTCATGTTTAATTGTTTGTGCACAACTTTTTCTGAGCATCTCTCTCACGTAAGCATTGCGTGCGAGTCCACAAATATGGCGTCCACAAGGCAATGCAAAAAGTCCACAATGCAAAGTCAAAAAAGAAGTAAAAGTGGGAGAACTAAGGCGACGAAAATTATGCGCTGAAAAGCTTTGCGTTGTAAGTCAACAATGTTCTGAAGGCGTAAAGGAGCTGATCAATACAATGTCTGAAGGCAGTGAATGTGAAGTGTGGTGGGACGATGGACGAAGGGTCATAGAGTTAGGGATGTTAGCAGAGGGTTTAGAATCGTGTTGTTTTTGTCAACAACCCATACAACTGAAAAATGTTGCTGACGAAAGACGATATGGGCTCGCAAGTTTACTGCACATCCAGTGCAGCTTGGGACAAATAAAAGCTGTGCACAACGGTAAAAGTCATCAATCAGCTGATGCACGTCGCAGAGTGCTGATTTATGATGTCAATACAAAACTAGCCACAGTTAGGTAAAAATTTATTCTTTGTGACTTCTGTTTTATTTCCTCTTGTGTTCCCAAGCTTTAGAGATAAATGTTTATTTTGCAGCAGTAAGTCTTGAAAGAATTTAAAATGCAAATAGTAGACAAGTTTATTCGTAACCTTTCCTTGTGCGTGTCACATACTCAAGCTAACGCAAGGCTCACTTTTTAGGAATGTTGCACGCCAGTGTTGGAGAGACACATGTAAATAATTTGTTGGCAGCGATAAAATGTTCCATTTGTCCATCATAACACCTTAAGGAGAAGAGAAAGTTTGTCAAGGAAAACTGTGGAAGACGCATTGTGTGAAGAGATCGAAAAGTCAGGTCTGGTTACAAATTATTGAATTCTTCACTTACACTTTTATGCTTTGTTTTCCTTTATTAAAGCTACTCTAAAGGCACAGTTACTGAACTCCTGCTTTTTTAGCTGCCTTAGAATTTAATACCATGGTACACATGTGTTAACTCTCCGGCTGTAGTATTATTGTCTCACAAAATAATCAACTTACTTGTTAAAGATTATTTGGCCAAACAAAATTTAATCCACGTTATTATGAAATAAAATTACAGAAGCTTTTTCACCTTTTATGTCATAAAAAGGATAAAAGAAAGCACTGTGCTGTATAAGTCTATTTAGTCAACCATTAAAGGTGCGGACCACCGAGGAAACAGGTCAAAAAAATATCTTATAGCTAAGAAACGGAGGAGTAAAGGCTTTCACTTGACTCATAAATTTGAAATCCTGCTTCAAGTACAATTTTGTCAGAAGGATGTTTTTTTGCTGCTTTTATATTGCATTGAGTTAATAATTATTGACGTTCAATATAAAATCACAAGTATGATTTGAGGCCATAATTTGATTGATCTGAGCTGCAATTCATTAGGTTTTAATGAGAACTAGCTAACATGATAAGCAGTGCATAATTAACCATCAATTCTCCACTCTTATCAATTTTCCCAACATCTTGACAGTGCTGACTTAGCAGAGGGAGGCCTTTCAGAAGTGACTCACCTCACTGCCTCATATGATATGGCCTCATATGATATGGCTTGGCAGCGAGGAAGCAATGGCAAAACCTACAACAGCCTATCCGGTAAATGATACTCAATTTCTCTGACCTTGACTCTGCAAGCTGAGCCTTCCTTTATAAATAGTGATAAAATTAGTTTATGTGCCAATTTTTGACAGCTAAACTTCTTACAATCTGCATTGCAGGTCATGGAAGTCTGATTGGAAAGGAAACGTTCAAGGTGATTGCTGTGGGTACAAAAGTGATGCACTGCAGAGTGTGCAACAACAAAACGTCATCTGGAATCTTTTATTCCAAATTCAAAGAAATATGCATAGGTTATCATTTAGTATTTAAATGTCGCTGTACAAGATTAACGAGAGCCTCAATAAAAAAAGAGAATTGATGAGGTAAAACAAGTAAACTTAAACTTAATTCGGCATTGAGTGAAATTGGCCCACACAACTTTGGAAGATTCCCTGTTTCACTGAATGAAGGTAAAAGATATCACTGTACCGTTTCTTGTTTCCTAAGTGGAAAATTTCTTACCTTCTTGATTCCTCCTCGAATGATGCATGAGAGAAAAGTCTCCTTTCTTAAGAGATGCCAAATAGTAGTTGGGTAATTCGGGTAATTCCACAAAAAAACCTGCAAAGGTACACATGGCTGACCCTCGCCGAGTAATCAGCACAAAATCATCACTGTTATTAACTTTGCTGATTCTTGTTAATATTTCCGACTGAATCCCTTGTGTTGTCCTTTGCGCTGTCCCCACTACCGGACGCTCTTGATTTCCATACGTCACAGTCAATTTAAGCTCAGTTCAAACTCCAGCAACAGCGTGACTTTGGAATTCGATGACAATTCAATCACAATTTATTCTCTCAAATGGTCAGTGACCCCTACTTTTCTTTCCAGAAACCGATTTTATTTACAATTATCTCCATATTGTCCAAAAATGAACAAAAAATCAATGTGGGAAGTTTAAAAAAATTTCAAGATTTCTGTCCACGAGACATCGAATCCTGCCATCATGCGGCTGCAAGGTGTGGGTCCCTAATTGCGAGCTTGTTCTTTAAGGAACCTCAGCAGTTGAATAAATTCACTTAATAGGTCCACTTGAACAATATTTGGCAGAGAACATGTCACTTCAAAGATCTAATTGCAGGCTTACACACAGTGTGGCATATTCGCAAACGAAGCCTGATTTTGTCAGATTTAGGGTGTTCTTCCGGGCATGTTCTCTTCAAAATGAAGTCGGTGACCCCCCACTTTTTTCACATTTATGACAAAAGTAACTCATCATCTTACGGTGGTAATCATTTCAGAAAAAAATCAACGTTAGAAAATTTTAGTGCAAACATCCTTAACCTAAATGAGTTTCAATTATTGTCAGTGAATGGTTTGGTGTTTCCTGAGTTTCAACGTTTGGAGAACTCAATGAGACTTATTTTACACCAAAAATTGAGAAATCTTCGGAACCTTGCCTTGCTTTTGTTTATAGCACTGATAATGCATCACCTTTGCGGTCACACGTTGCACACCACGCATTCCTGGTTGAAGCAAACAGTAATTTTTAAATTACGTACGATTCAAATACTGCAAAATTAGTGTTTTCTCTTGATATAAAAGCGGCATTTCGTCTTTTTTTTTATTTTGCTCGTTTGATTTTGTTTTTCTCTATTATTTTCTTCATTAAAGAGATGCTGCGTTACATCGCCGCAGCGAGCATTACTGTCCTCATTGTCGAAAAAACAGAGATTCACTCAATCAAAAGTATTTAGAAATTGCTATTGAAAGGACTTTTTAAAGCTGATTAAAAATTGAGATCATCAGACTTAAAATTATGCTTTCTCTTCTGGTGGATCTTGCACGTCCAACTTTAATAGTAATTCGTGATATTTTAAAATAATTTTTAGATATTATAGACGGCAGTTTTCTTTTTTGACAAGTTGTGAATTATATTTTAAGACCTCCATGGCGTGAAGCCAAACAAGATAAGAATTTAAGTCAACAAATGTGTATTTCTGTCTCCTTTTTTAGCATTTTCTGTAAGTTACCATAATCAAACTACCGTACTTATTCAGCTATAAGCCGAGCGATTTTTACACAAATCCTCACTCAATTTGGGCAAATTTGAAGCGGTAGAAGGGGTCTCGGCTTATAGCCGGGTATTTTTGATAAAAAAAATTTTCTCAGCAAATTAAAACAGTAACAAATGAACGTGTATTTACTTACAAGCCGAACTAAATTACTTGTAAAATGAAGAGAAGTTGTTGTTGGTGTAATATGGATTTTTATTACTTGGTGACTCGTAAAGGAGCCGTTCGTGTTGTTGTGTAATCGGGATCGATTCTCGTCGAAGACTACATCGTCTTCTGTGCCGTCGAGTGCGTTATAGAGGTGCCACAAGTCTTGAACGAACGCCTTACCATCTCCTCGGGAATATCGCGCCAAGCCTGGTTTACCCATCGAAGGAACGAGGAGTCTGGGAACGAGATTGCACCATCACAGATCGTGTAAACTTATCTTTCCTCCAGCGACGGAACCATCGACTCGCTGATGCCGTATTCTTCGGCGATCTCGGAGTTATTTTCTACAGCTTCTGCTTCAGCGACTATTTTAAGTTGTAAGGTTTCCAGTCGAATAACTTTTTATAAAACGCTTCGCTTGCACGAAGACACGTTTCCTGTGAGGTCAACAATTGTTTAATAATATTCGTCATGTCACGATCACGTTGCTTGTTTGTTTCTTATCTTTCGTGTTCATTTGATTGCTTTGAGTATAATTTTTCAGTCAATGTCAATTTGTATTTTAAATTACGAAAATTCCATAGTCGATAATACACATCAAGACCTAAAATGGGTCTCGGCTTATAGTCAAGCATTTGCAATTCGTGTCAATCAAGTTGATTTTTTCCGTAAGAAGTTTGGGGTCTCGGCTTATAGCCGAGCTCGGCTTGTAGCCGAATAAGTACGGTAGTGTGTTTATCAAAAAAATTCCTGTGTTGTGTTCACGTCATCAAGATGTCGTCAAAATTGTGTTCTTTCCACACTATCGTAAAAGGTGATTGTGGGACAAGTCAAGGTCTTGAGATGCTCTAATAACAATATTGGAGGGCACCTTTTAAACTGTCATTTGTCTGTGGAAAGTCTGACCAAAACGGATCTTATCTTAAGAAGGGCAAGTCTTTTCTCGGTTACCGAATCTCAGATAGGGATAATGTCTATTTGTCCAAGACATAGATTCCTTAGGGACGTTTTTGGTGACCACCAAGATTATGCCAGTACCCTGATCATAAAGAAAAATCTACTGCCGTGGGAGGAAGGCATGTCATCCGTTTAAGACTGTGAAGGAAAAGCTCTGGGATCTCAGGGAGTAAATGCCACTAATTTTAGCTGTCAGGGTCTTTTAGGGTTGTATTTGAAGAAATCCTATCATATTCTTTTTAGAGTTGCTTTCGGGGGTCAAATAAAGCTCTAGCCACGCTTAGGTTGCCCTTGTTACGATTTAAATGGTCTTATGATGGGGGATACCATGACCTTGGAAAGAGATTGAGAATTTAAAACCAGACCATTTTTCTTAATTTTTACATAGATTTACATTTTGACGTCTTCCAGAAAAGTAATTTAAAACACCGTTTCCATGGTAACCCCCTTTTTATTTTGGCTACAGTATTTTTGAAAATGTAAACTATTCTGGCGTCTTTTACATCTACAGTTCGTTTTGAAAAACTGTTTTGCAGATTATAACGGAGCGCGTGCGGAGCACCATAGCTAAGAAAATTTGGTTTTATAGCCATGACGTCATGAACATACGTCCGCCTCTCCACGTACGCCAATGTGACCAGGATCACGTAACCATATCACAGGCTCAAGTTTAGAGCTCATCAAGGAGGCAATACTCCAGTTTACACTATACCTAGTTTACAGCATACATCTTTGATATTGGACATCAATGTTATGGTCAATTGACACCAGTCAAAACAAGGTATCCACTGACCAGTATCACGTGACCATATCATGGGCTCAAGTTACACCTTATTGAGGTCACCTGTTTTTTTGAAGTTGACCGCTGACCTGGATCGCAGGCTCAAGCCAGGTCAGACACTCACACTCACACCTGAACAAGGCTTAATTTTTCACGCTTTTTCTGTGGCTCAACGTGGCTACACAGCCATGCTACGTCAGCAAAGCTCTTGACAGTCTATGCATTTCGTGTTCAGGTACGGTTTGGAAAATATATTTTTCTTGCATTTTTCGCTGGTTTCAATCCAGGTTTAACATAATATAGCTGTAGTTATTCAAGTCAAGCATTGGAGGGATATAAACTTAAAGCTGAGTGTTTATTTTTAATTTGTTTAGGGCTGGCTGCTTTTTGCTCTGAATTGCAGTTTTTGGTATGTCTTAAGATTTTTAATTTCGAATCTACTAAGGTTGCAAGATGCCTGGACGGCCCATGTCAGAAGAACAGAAAATAAAAAGATAACAACAAAACGGTACACCAGTAATAGCTTAAAGTTGGTGGAAGAAGTTACTCCACAAATTCTTTTCTTGGACACTAAACCGTTTGTTATTTCTACGGATGAGTTATTTCAAGTGCATGCATATTTCTAAAACGTGGTTTTGTCGTTTCTTGCTTTGTTCAGGAATGAAACTCGAATTTTTATTGTTAACTGGAATTAAATAACAATCATCTGTACTCTTTTGGACAGAAATAATCGATCTGTTGCTGGTTTGTCTGGCCTTAAAATGCGAGTGAACAAGAAGTTTGTTTGTGCCGCTTGCCTAACTGTTTTTCGTTGTGCATCGACAGTGACAAGAATGTTGCACTTATGTTCTAAACGAGTTCTCGTAAAAGTATAAGCACAGTACCAGTGTCAGAGAAAAAACACCGTATATGCCTTGATATGGAAATTTCTAATTGTCCTCATTTTTATCAAAATGTTGCATATGGCAATAAAATCCTCACACTTGATAGTGGCGAGAAGATTTAAAATGCCTAATGTCATGCAAACCGTAGCAATTGAGCGTTAGCCCTACTGATGGAAATGGGCCCACACAAGGACAGAGAAAAACTCTGACCATGGTGGGAATTGAACCCACGACCTTCCGGTTAGATCTCTGCCCTCTACCAATTCCCACTCTGATCAGAGTTTTTCACTGTCCTTGTGTGGGCCCATTTCCATCAGTAGGTCTAATGCTCACGGGGGTCATATTGTATAGAAATCTAGCACTTCACATTACACTCTATTGAGTTAACTCTGTTTAAAGTATAAGTGGTACTCGGCCAGTGTTTGTATGTAACCTTTCCTTGCCGTGACTTTAACATCTTCAGTTCCCACGGCCTGCTCCCGTCTGACCTTGCAGCTCGGTCGGTAGAGCAGCAGAGATCTAACCCGAAGGTCATGGGTTCAATTCCCACCCTGGTCAGAGTTTTTCTCTGCCCTTGTGTGGGCCCATTTCCATCAGTAGGGCTAACGCTCAAATGGTTCATATGGGATAGAAATCTAGCACTTCACATTACACTCTATTTAAACCGTAGCAAGGTTTACCATGATCAACCAGTATTTTGAATTTTGCAAAGAGCAATTCGAACCCTTGAGCCGATCAACCTTATTCAAAATCTCAGAAGTACGGGAAGCCTCCCAGCGTAAGTCTCTTCAAGAACTTGATAACATAGCTACTGATGGCGCTGCCGGTTTTCAAACTGGGGGCGAGAATCATTGACGACTTAGAGGAAGAAGGTTGAGAGACTCAAAGCAATCCGACAGATTATCCTGTCCACTGCAAGCCGGATGAGTCAACTTGTGCCGACCACTGCAGAAAGTTTGTCCTAAGCGATGGTTGTGACCAAGACTGCCAGGCTGTGTGTACTCATGAGCATTTTGAAAGCAGTCTTGGACGAAGTGGAGGCAGAAATCCAAGGTTCATCTTGGAATCCATATAATCAAGATTTACAACAGTGGAAATTACATATACTTCGCTCAACCAATCAGGACGTCTTGAAAATGGAGGGTTCAAGTTCGGCATTTCATAGTTATGGACTGGGCCATGAATTTTTTACAGTTGAAGTATTGAGAAAGGCAATGTGACTGGTATGGCAGAAGGGGACTGAGCTGGCACAGTTATTTCATTCAATGCTACTTCTGGAAGTCTGCAGCTGAAATCGTATGCTCACCTCTTAGACTCATGTCAGCAAGATTGGTTTGCTGTTTGTTCTATCCTTGAAAATCTCCTGAAGGCAATCAAGACCGAAAACCCAGAAATAGAATCTGTTTATCTCCGTTCTGACGGGGCAGGGTGTTATCACAACAACTCCCTTATCGCTGCAGTTACAGATATTGGAGAACGAATTGGTGTCCGTATCCTGCGGTACGAATATTCTGAGCCACAACATAGTAAAGATGTTCGTGACCGTATCCCATGACCCATGAAACCGTCCATAAGCAGATACTGCAAAGAAGGACATGACATTTTATTTGCAGATGATATGCGTAGCGCACTTTTGGAACGCTATGTTAAGGGTACTTCAGTATTAGTCTGCCTCACTGACGTCAGCAAAAAGATGTTCGAAGTGTTGTGGGATTCAGCAGTTATCACAACTTTCCATATGGAATTGGCCTTGGGAAATTAATTTCCTTTGATGGCCTATTTAAAAGGCATCACAGCTCTACTGAATTGGTGGTTGTGAAGGAATTTTTCCCTCTCAAGGATACTCGTTTATATAAGTCGGCACGTGCGAGAGGTGCCGAAAAGGAAGGAATTTTTTCCGTGTCCTGGATCTGGATGTCAGATGATCTTTGAAACATTCAAAGCTCACTTAGATGTTGGAGTCCACCTTGACAAGCTTAGAAGAGAATAGAACCAGATATTCTCTACTGTTAACCAGGTAAAGAAGTCCTGGGTTAGGTTAGGCTTGCTGGTGCTAACAGCAGTACAGCAACAACAAGTAAGAGTGCTAGATCCAGATGTGAACTTCCGCTCAGGTGGGCACGGCAAAGTTCTCGGCGAGGGGCAACTAGATTTTCTGCCAAAGTGAAGGAATGCCTAACGGCAAAGTTTGCTATTGGAGAAAAAACAGGAGATAAATTAAGCTGATCCAACGCAAGTAGCGTCAGATATGCGAAACCCAAAAGATGACAGCAATAGTCGACTTTTCAGAAGAGAGGAATGGCTAACCAAAAACCAAGTTAAGGGATTCTTTTCCCGCCTTGCCGCAGAAGGAAGCGAAGGAGGCGTGGTAACGAGGACATTGTTTAGATGGCCATCTTACGCGCACTTGTTTGAAAACATGATATTATAATAAAGTTATCCACGTTGTAAAAATCTTTGAAACTGATGGCTGTGAAATGCAAAATATATCTGAAATTTGTTTCTGCAACAAACCCAATCGGAGGTGAAGCAGTACCATCACAAACTCAGCAAATAAAGGGAGCTGCCTCTTCCGGCCAGGTTTACCCTTGTCCGTGTTCTCCTAAAAAAAAAAAAAAAAAACGGAGATAATAACACACCAAGTACATTAATGCTTACTAATGCTGGTTGGTAAGGAAATGATATACAGGTATGCAGGCTGCGGAACTAACAATAATTAAAAGTGTTGCATTAACTGAATCAGGGAAAAAATATTCACAAAAATGGAAATGGTTGATTATTATGGTTTTATTTATACCTGATATGCCTCCGTTCGTGTTTTGTTCTTTCAATCCCAGTACTTCATGCCATTTGCAATAGGCTTGAGAAGACATGAAAGTGAAGGCAAGCCAGTGCAAAACTTGACTGAATTAGTCTCATTGTTCCCTTTTTAATTCATTTTGCTGTTTATGTAATCTAAAGTGAGCCTGCTCCATTTTGCTGACTTGATCAGCCGTTAAATCTGTCTGGAAATATAACATAAATCGTCATGTAACTTCGTAGGACTGAGTTCTGAGTTCTGATTGAGATTTTACAAGCAACAAATTGTGATCATTGATTCATTATCCAAAACAGTTTCATTGTGATGTAAATCGGATGACACAAATGACATCTCCTGATCACTGATTTGCTCACCCATGATACTTTCATTGATTTTCTTGGTACAAAGTCGGTTCCCAGAGATTGAAACAAGCACTTGCCTTCAATTGGCTAGGTCTGCTTACCTTTTGTGTTACATTTCTCATAGAAGCATTCATCACACCTTTTAATCGTCTCTCCTCCGGATCCTGGCGTTGTTTTAGTTTCTTCGGCTGGAGGTGTTTAGGAAAATCAAAAATAGTAGGAACAGGGTTTGCCTTGGTGAGCCCTAAGCCTCCTTCAAAGTGCTTAGAGCATATCCGAGTATGCCTTGTGATGCTTAAGCTTTCCAGTCGACATGCTCATTCATTCCATGAGTATGGTGGCCGAAAGCTGCCATTGGATTTTTTCAAAGTGTAAACGAAAAGAA
>NC_090884.1:23817275-23819775 GCF_036669925.1 Montipora capricornis
ATAAAAATTCCGGGCAATTCAGGCTTGCGACGACAGAAAACAAACATTGGCGTTCACTACGTTGGAATAATTTGCATAATGCAATTTTCTTCATGGGAAACTCTGAAGAACTATCTGGTTAGAGGAGTGCAATTTGGAGGCCGGCATTTACAAGAAACACTCAGAGACGAGTTTTATGTTGTAATCTATCCTTTTTTTTCAATGTTGTTTAGTTTTCACATCATTCAACGCATACATTCGTAGGATTGACAAGCGACGCTACTGATTGCGTGACTGGTGTCACGTAAATATCTTTCCAGGATTCGAAACATGCCTTTTAATGAACTGTTTTGATCACTTCCTAAGAATTTCGAAGCAAAGTTTTGAAATACAATGATGCATCAGACCTCAATCAATCCTTTGAATCTTTTAAGCACCGTGTGTGAGTGACCAGCATAATTTCTTCATGGTTGATCACCCCTAATTGATCGAAGATAATAAAACCTATCATAGGATAGGTCACTTGAATGCCTTGACTTTTAACACGGTAATACTGTTTAAGAGACAGAGAGGCAAGTGATGTAATATACGTAAAATCTGAAGCTTGTCAATAAAACTCTATGAGGTAACGTTTATTTATCTAAGAAAAACGAAAATGCGCAGAAAAAGGAAAGTTAACGTGGAGGCCATAGGAGATGACTGCCGACTAATATCAATGAAAAGGCTTGTTTTTCGCAAAGTTGAATGCCTCGATGCCGAAACTCGTGATCACACTTTACTGCAAGAGCAGCTTTTTACAAGATCTTGCAAACTAGAAATGTAGGGAGCCTTTCTCCTCTGGTCAGGTGGCTTTGGAATATTCAAGTTCTCGCACAGAAATTTCAGCACACCAAGCTTTAGTTTTCCAAGTGTGTTCTCCTTTACCATTAAACAAATATCGTACTGGTCGTGGCTTATGGGGTGCTGCACATTCAATGCATCCATCACCGCTTCTCTAGCTGCAGAAAAGTTATGTTCATCCTGCACGGCAATAATATCTGGCGCTGGCTCTGGCTCTGGCTCTGGCTCAGTCGGAGCATCCGACCCCTTGAGAGATTGCTGTTTTATCTTGGCGGCCATCCGAGAGAAAAAAGAAGCCACTTGTTGAGCTGTCAGAAATTCGGACACCCTGAATAGCCGCTCTCCATTGGATCCTCGCGCTCTCCGCATTTCTTTTGCAACAACATCTGCATCAATCTTCATGCCGCTCTCTTGGCCAATGTTGACCCTAGCTTCAAGATAACGCCGCTCTTCTTCGTTGAAACGATATGCTTTCTTCGCTTGCTTTAGAGCCCATCCTTCAGGTAGAATTGCCTCACCCTCAGTGGAACTAGTCGATGGTAATTTTGGCATAGAAGTTCCGCCTTGACAGAGTCTTTCAGCGTATTTTGACTTCGCTCTATCCAGCAGTGTTTCCCTTTCAATTGTCTGAGTACATTTTCCAAACATAACGTGCTTTTCTAGTGCGGAGTGCCTTTGGAATCCGCGAGTGCAACCCTCCTTGGGACACATGGATAATTGCTGTTGGTTTTGATCTACACTTTGGTCCCCTTCTTCTCGATCTTCAGTTGTCTTCACATTGGGCTCTTTCTTTCGGCTATCTCGTGGGGCTAACTCTTTAAAATCTCCAGGAGACAAAAATTAAAGGTTGAAATTGCTCGGCACTGGGATTCTGGGAGAAAACATAAATGATAATAACAATAGTCTGAGAATGTTATTCATTACGCAAAATCTACAGAAGAGGATACTATAACAATAACCAAGCGATAACAGTTAAAAGGATTACATGCTCGTGCCTTGCACGTTTCTGCTGAAAACAAAAGGTTTAACGCAAGAGACCTCAACTGAATACGTTATTACTAACTTCAAACTAGTGAAAGGAATAGTGAATGATCCCACAATAATATTTACGATAGTCACCATTTGTTCCTTCCACACAAATATTCTTTCCAGGACCAATATCAAAGGCTTTCCAGACCTTCACTCTCCCAGCAGAAAAACTGAAGTTGTTCAGTTTACTGATTCCAGCAATCTTCTGCTGCAGCCCGAGGGTTTCTGTTTCGCCTTGGCGTTCTATCACAGCCACTCAAATACCAGGAAGGCCCCCATGAGAGAGAATCGCTTTCTCCATTTCTTTTGCATTAGTAACATTGTTCCCCTCGTTGACGAACCTTGAAATATGGCCTTTGACGGTCGCAGCCATGCGATCAGCAGGTCCCTTCCCACCTTGTGGATCTGAGAAACCAACCCCGATCACTTGTACCCCTGCATATGATTCTCTTTCTATTACCGGTACTGACAAGATGGTGGCAGTGCTGTGATAACAGCCGGCGTTGTCTTGTCGAAAGAGAGCTCTCTTCACCTCTGGGTGTTCCGTTCTCAAAGTTTTCAGAACATGTGTCATGATTGGGACAACAGCCAAGCTTCCCTGGGTGCAATTCTGGATAATGTGAATAAAACCTTGAGACTCCAATTGCTCGTT
>NC_090884.1:23829775-23839775 GCF_036669925.1 Montipora capricornis
CTATTGTTAATCTTGAATAATTTGGGAAGAAAATACTTCTCAGAGAGATATTAATGCTTTCTAAAAGAAATTGTAAATAAATGGAAACAATACTATTTGGAGGATATTAATGAAACCTTGAAACTTGATTTTCAGACCGACGCGGCATTTTACAAACAAACTTGGGAAGTAACGTAATTACGGATTGGAAATGTTATGGTTGGAATACTAGCAACCTTCTTAAAAGGAGAAAAAATGAAAAGGATAACAAAAATTGAAAATCTTAGACTAGATTAAGACAATGTTTGTCATGCTTCAAGTTGTTCTCAGTTCCCTACAGCTCCTTAACACCACACATTTCCTAGGCATGTTTCGAATCCTGGAAAGATATTTACGTGACACCAGTCACGCAATCAGTAGCGTAGCTTGTCAATTACAACATAAACCTCGTGTCAGAGCATTTCTTGTAAATGCCAACCTCCAAATTGCACTCATCTAACCAGATAGTTCTTCAGAGTTTCCCACGAAAAAATTGCATTATACAAATTATTCCAACCTGGTCGGAACGCCAATGTTTATTTTTTGTCGGAGCAAGCCTGAATTGCCCAGCGTTTCTATTTCATATTTTGAAAGTACTAATGTCAAACTTCCCCACGCCATATATTTCCATTTGAAATTAGACATACCAAGATCAGTTTAAAGCTGATGAAGTTGCTTAATTTATTGTTGTTTTCCAAAGCACGCACGGTAGCATTTTTCAAAAAGCCGGGGAAACATCTAAACTATAACGTAAAAAACGTAAAACTTTTCTGACTGGCAGAAAGGCGAAGAGGTATGCTCTTGTCGGTGCAAATTGTTTGAGTGCAAGCTAAAAGAAAGTGATCAATTTTCGAGCATTATTGCTGCATAATTAATGAGGCAAATCGCAAATTCTCTTTTTTCCCAAATTTCTCGAAAAATTAGATTTCCTGGAACTTTAAATTACATTTTCGAAACTAGTACCCCAAAAGCCGTCTTTGGGCAAAGTATCAGGATTTTTGAATTTTCAAGCCTTGCCAGCGATTCTCAATATTTACAGTCGGGGCCTCTTAAAGTGTGATAGGGCTTTAAAAACCGTCAGGTCATTCCTTTCATTCACAAAGCTACAATCCTCGCCAAAAATCCTTGAAACACCCCTTTCCCCTTGACAGTGTTGAGACGACATTTTTCTCTTTGACTGGCTACACCAACATTGAAAAAGGGAGGGGGACAAAAACGGTGCGAGAATGTTTAAAGTGTTTCAAGGGTTTTGTCTAAGATTGTCTGAAGTGGCAGGAATTTCTTTGAGCATACGCAGAAGATGAAAGTGAGACTTAGAAATTTATTGCTAGGGCAACGCGTGGGTATTATGTGTTTGCTGTTGTTGTGTAAATGTGCGAAGAGAATTATAACTTTAGTAAATTTTTGGTTTGATAATGGCAACTTCTGAAGGAGATTAAAACAGTTGTGAGGAGAGTATTGAAGACACGTCAGAGGAGGAAAGTGACCAGGGAAGTGAACACTTGCAGGATAATCGATGTTCAGAAGAGTTCGATGTGGAATCTCGAGACAGGCTTTTGCATCGCGAAGTGCGTAGCGTGTATTTAATTACTTACAGTAAAGCCAATCTTGAAAAAATTCAAATGCGAGACTTTTTTGCTAGAACGGTGGTGGAAGCATTCAATGAGACAAGGAGCGGGTTAGCTGATATTGTGCAGTGGGTTTGTAGTGAAGAGCAGCATTCTTCAGGGGGGATGCGTTACCACATGGCATTAAAGGTGTCGCATCCACTCGGATGGTTGCGTGTGCGCAATTATCTCGATGACAACCATACTATTCAAGTGAATTTTTCGTCTGTTCACTCCAATTATTATAGCGCCTGGAGATACACAACAAAAGAAGATCCTGAGTATGTTCAGTCTATGAATCATCCAGACTTGGTCAACAGTGCCCCACCTTGAACACAAGATGCCAGTCTGACAACAACGGAACGCGGTGGAACGAACAGGAAAGCCAAGAAAACCAGAAAACGGAAGGCATCTCGACTCAGTATTTTCGATGTATCAAAGCTAGTCGTAGCAAAAGGAGTAAATTCCAGGCTAGAGCTGCTTGCTCTAGCCTCTCGACAGATGAAAGAGGGAAAGGAAGATTTGGCGCAATTCATCGCTAACAGAGGAAGTAAAGTTGTTGACGAGGCCATACAAGTAGGGTGGGAAATGGAGGAAGCAGAGGAAAAATTAAAAAGGAAACAAATGACAAGGATGGACATACTACAAAAAGCTCTGGAAGGTCCATGTATCGTGAACTGCAATGGAGAGTTGCAGAGGATACTCTAGCACGTAATGATTGAACAGGTGGAAGTTTTCAGAGTGCTGTGTGCGAGATACTTGAGAAATGACACAGCAAGTACCCAAATATTAAATCTATGGTAGTGCCAATTGTGGCAAGACCTTTTTACTAAACCCGTTGACTGTCAACTATACAATACATTTAGTAATCCCATTATTTGCAATTTTGCTTGGGTTGGTGCTGAATCTGCGGAGGTTATTTTTCTTAATGACTTTTGCTGGAGTCCACCGGTCTTGCCTTGGCACGATATGCTTCTACTGTTGGAGGGGCAGACAGTTCATTTGCCAGCACCAAAGTGCCACTACGCTAAGGATATTGTCTTTGACACTGACACCCCGATATTCTGCACAGGCAAGCATGAGTTAGTGTTCATTAAGGGAGGCTGCATAGATGAATGGGAGACCAAATGATGCGAGTAAGGTGGAAAATCTTCAACTTCTTTTCGCAGATTCCACCTGGCGAGCAAAGAAACGTTCTGCCTTGTCCAAACTGTTTCGCCAAATTAATTCTGTCCCCTAACAGTACTGACAACAGTTCGGGATAAGTGTTGAACGAGTTCCCACCAAAGGATCGGCAAATCTCAGCATATTCCAATAAAAGTATTATGCAACTTTACAGTATTGCATGATGGTGACGGAGTGTAAAGTGTAAAAAAATGCTGGTAAACTGTACGGTTTACCATTAGGTTTTGCCTTTTATCGCATTCCTTGGTCGTATTTCTCGGTTGAAAATCAGTTGTATGTGCCTGTCCATGGATTCTATTAAATTGTTTATTTTGGCTACTGGAAACTGAACAATTGTATTTTTCACTCTTTACTTGAATTGTGTTAAACTCTCTCGCTCTAATTGTTTCTCAATAGCGCTGTCATGCCAGTCGTCACTGACTGATTTAAACATGTTCTCTATTGGATTTAGATCAGGACTGCGTGGCGGTATCTTAAGCAATTTTGCGCTCACTTGTTGCAAAGCAGTCTTTGCGACTGCTGAATTCTGGCTTGGGTCATTGTCTTGAATGAAGAGTCTTGTATTTCCTTTCTTTAATTCCACAAACATTTGCTCAAAAGTGTTATCAATAAAAGACGCAAACAAATTTTCCGTCATATGTTCATATTCGTGGCATAAAATAACTCCTACATTGTATGAAATCGCCACTAAAAACTTGACTACCTTCCCTCCAGATCCAACTTTACTCCCTTTCGCAGTGCAAAATTGGTTGAGACCTTCAGATTTTTTGCGGTAGATCCTTCCAGTAGGAGCTCCTGCTTGATCAAGCGGGTTGGTCTTGTGCGCAAAAGCAACTCCATCCAAGTAGAAAGCAATTTTATGAGTCCATAACTCCTTGGCAAATGCAACACGTAAGCTCTTGTCATTGTTAGTAAGCAGCCCTTTTTTCCAGGCTTGGAGATAAAAGTACCCTTTGCTATTTAACAATCTTCCCACAGTGCGAACTGACACATCACTTTTCGAGATGTTTGCCTCATTCATGAGTCACTTTGCAGTAAAGTTATCTTCTATACGCCTCAGTTTCAGAAGAGCCCTTATAAGGAGTCTCTCTTCACTGGATGACAACTTTCTTGGCCTTCCTCTTCTTTGGTGGGTGATATTTCCGTGAGTTTGCGAATACGTTGAAGGAGTGTTAAATTCTTTTAGCACTCGCATTACTGTCGCTGCAGATCGGTCGACTCTTGCTGCAATTCCTCGCAGAGAATACCTCCTTTCCATGTACAGAAATGCGATGAGTGCTCTCGTTCTTCCACCAAGGTTTTCCTATTTTCATTAAACTGTGTGACTAATCACACTTAACCTTTATGTCTCCTACCCATGACTATTGTGGCCAGGCTGTATTCATATCTTATTTTTCAAGACCAAAAATAACATTTCCTATTTACTTCTACCGAAATCTAGACAATTCATATCTTTCCTAGCTTGCGTCAAACAAAAGTTACAGCAAGATCTTCCCAGCTAGCGCAGTCTTTCTGGATTATTCAAGAAAACTACTTAACAATAAATGACAACGTCTGATATTAACCAGATGGCTTTTTGCAACTCACACAATCCTCGCCAAAAAGCGTTGAAACACCCCCTTGACAGTGTTGAGACGACATTTTACTCTTTGACTGGCTACACCAACATTGAAAAAGGGAGGGGGACGGAAATGGTGCGAGAATGTTCAAAGTGTTTCAAGGGTTTTCTCTAAGATTGTAGATGACTTAAGATAGTGGAGATATGATAATCAATTTTTAATAATTATAAACATTATTAACCCTTGGTTATAATGAATTTCATTCGCGTTTTGTCTGATAGAGTTTATTTGTTCATTTGTAACCTTATTGTTCATGTTTTCATTCAGCAGATTGTAGTTCCATAGACAAAAACATCATGAACACTGAAAAAAACTGTGTAATACTTATAAAACACAGCCATTATTATTTAAAAAAGAGTAAATATAAATTCTAATTAACAATGATTTAGATAAACATATACTGTCAAAAACTAACGATAAAAGAGTCCGACAAGTTCGATTGTCTCATTCATAAGATGTTACATGTATTCATGAAACAATTAAGACCGTCTTTAAATGTACAATCAGACTCAATTCGTGCTAAGGTCTTTGTCTAACTCATGCAAATTAATGACTCTGGACTCTTAGTTTCTCTTGAGATCGCATATTTAATTTAGTTTCCCCTGACAACGGCGCCAAGATGTCGCCGAAACGTCGGATGCTTTTATCGTTAGTTTTTGCCAGTATATAAATATAAATTACAATGAAAAAAACATGACCTAACAACAGTGCAAGTACTGCATTAAATGTGTGACAGCATTAAAATCGACAGCAGTTTACTGTCATACGTTGTGTATTTCCCATGGAATGTTCCCAGTGAAGGAAAGATTGTGAAGCAAGTCACCAAAACGACAAAAAGAGGATTTTTCTGTGATTCACAATCAAATTGGTAACCCTGCGGCCAATTTGCTGAAGTATTTATCTTATTGAAAGGACCATTTTTAATTTTCTTTAGCTGAACAAATACAGGAAAATTAGTTTGTCATTATCGAAGCACCTTAGACAATGAAACAAGCGTTAAAAAGTGTGAGAGCACATGTATTGGGTTCCCTGTGGCAAAAAGTTCACAACTTTAAATGCTAAATTTTGGCGTGTTTCCCTAAACAAATTTTGGGGGATTTTTAGTACGTCACTTAGTAGACCATCCTTGTTTGCATTACAGTGAAAAAAATTCTGTCGCAATTTGTTTGATCAGAAGTAAGTTAAGATCGTATTAAGATCTTTACACTTTACCAGCATTATCTTACAAGAATCTTGCAAGAACCTTAATAAGATCTTACTCTCGAGCAGCAATATCTTACAAGATTCTTACTAAGATCTGACACTCAAGACTACAATGTATAAGAATCTGGTAAATTTACTGTGAACATTACGTCGTGATCTTTGTTCTCAAACAAACACTTTACCAGAATCTTAAATCATTTTAGTATCACAGACTTAAAAGACCAAGATCTACAAAAACTAGTATACACAACCAAAGTGGTTTGTCAAAACAGTTTATTGCACAATCAGAAATGGAGGTGACTGAAATAATTTTTACTAAAAAATCTTTTCACAAAACACTTGTATGAAATTCCATTTTAAGGCCCAGTTCAAACGTCGAACTTTTAATGTGCCGAACCTAATTATTAGATTCGGCACATGAAAAGTTCGACGTATGAATCAATTAGGTTCGACAGATTTGTATTTATGTCGACATCGATTCAGACGTTGAACCTCCTCATGTGCCGAATCTAATGCATACATTATGTATGAATTATATAAATTATGATTTATCCAGAACTCTGTGCGTCTTAGCTACTTGACATGCGTGAAAGGTCTGATTTCAAATAAAATGGTGGTAATGGAAGGTACGTGTTCCTCATGTTTTGCTGCAACAAAATATACCTGTTTACAATGCCATGAACAATTTTGTATGCGGTGTTCTGTGTTTGAGAACGACGAAGCCGTCGCTGGCTGGAGAGGCGGTCGATCGGTGGCATATTGCGAACGCTGCTTCCAGGATAAAATGGAGCGTGAAATGCTCTCCAACGACAATGCTGATTGCACAAGGATGGAAACACAGGAAACAAGAAATCCTTCTAACCAGCGGAATTCCCTAGAAAGGTTTGCATTTGCTATGTATTAACGATACTACTGATCACATCCAGTGAACAATGCGACTCTTTGCAGATGACAGCATTATATTGTGCACGTGTATAGAAAAATGGGCTGAAACATATAAGGGGTTTTGTTTTGACCTAATGACCGTTATATTTAAATTGCAAATTGTCCATTACAGTTGAACCTTGATAATGGAGTCATATCTGACCCCGAAACATCGGATATTGTTGTTAGGTTTTATTCTTAATAATAATAATACCACAGTAATGTTATGTGTACACAGGAGAGGTACCTAACAAACTTACATGGAGGAAACATCTTGAGCCTTAACATGTTTTTTCCTACAGAAAGAGAGCTGACAAATCTGAGGAGGATGAAGATGGCCCAAGTGAAGATGATGAATCTAATGATGAAGAAGTAGACAATGTGATTCAACATTGTAGAGAAAAAGGAAAGAGAAAAACCAATAAAAAAGGATGACCTAAAATATATGAAGGAATAAAACTCAATAATAATGCTTTATAATACAGATGAAACAAAACTAGTTAATGTCTGTGTTTTATTCCACCCAACTCCCTGGGAAATGGAATAATAGTAGTTGTAGAGGATGATTACAACCGCAGTTGGTACACAGATATCATACTAGGTCCTGTTAACAGACTTCTCCTGTTTCTTTTTCACACCACAGTTTCTTGCAGAGCACATCTCTGACTTTATTTGCCTCAAAAGAGGTATCCCTGATACTGGAGAAATCCCTCATCTGCAATAGCTTTCCAATATCCTCCCTGTTTCGCTTTTGGCCATTTCCATCAGAGCTCAAATCCAACTTTCTGGAAATTGAATCCCCTTGCATTATGCATATGTTATGCAGCACCATGCATGCCAATGTCATCATGCGAACAAAATCTCAGCTGCTCTCACTCTTGCGAAGTAGAACCCTCCACCTCCCCTTCAATTGGCCATAGGCACCTTGTGAGACCATACAGGCTCTGCTCAAACGGTAATTGAAATATCGTTGCTGGGCTGTCAAAACTGCATTTGTAAATGGTTTCATCAACCATGTTCGCAAAGGGAATGCAGAGTCTCCGACCATAAGGGGAGGGATATTAATATCCCCTTCAGTTTTTCCAATTGATGGAAACCATTTTGAATGCAGCTTTAAAGGTCAGTAGATCGAAATATAACTGCGTCATGGGAATTCCCTGGGAATCCACAACTACCCCATACAAATCGATAGTGTGAATATACCATTGCCATCAAAACAATTGAATAAAAATTTTTACAATTATGATACTCTTTGCATGCCTCTAGCCCTCCCGGAGGGCATTTCATTGGTATATGGCAACCATCTATCGCTGCCCAACAGCATGGAAATTGCCAACATTCCTCCATATCAAGGATTTTTCTCTTGAAATCTTCTCGTGTTTTGGGCATGTGACTTGACACAGTTTCATTCAACAAATGGTCTACGAGGACTTGACAAACTTCACGCACGATTAAGGAGACAGTAGAGACGCCAAGTCCACTCATTTCCGTAATTGTATAAAGGTAATCTCCCCTTCCTAGTCTATATAGGCAAATAGCCATCCTCAGGTCTGCTGGGATCGGGTCTTCAGTAACAGTTTGCTTGATAATGAATGGCTCAATACGGTTCAGAATGTAATTAAATGTTGATCTTGACACTCGAAACGTTTTCTTGAACTGTGTGTCTGAATATGTGTTGCATACCTTGTCCCACCATCCAGCATTCCGCTTAACTCGACGACGAGAACGAACTGGACCAGGAACAGTGATGTTGTTTAATTGAGAAATTAGTAGCAGCAGCAAGACGGCAACATTCAAAACTCGTCTCCTCCTCGCAAGGGTTTTGCAACATTACATGCATGCTGAGTTGCCTTCTTCTCCTCTCTCTCATGACATTTGCTAGAAAAACAAGATCATTTCCTGAACTCATTTTTTCCGCCATTTTGAAGCGTTGTCGCGACGTACAAAGCCGCTGACCTCTTTATTATAGGGCTCGCTCAAACTTTTTAGTTCGACAGCAATTAGTTCGACGTCTGAATCAACTGGCGAACTTAATTATTTGGGTCGACCCAAATAGATATTAGGTTCGGCACATGAAAAATTCGAAGTTTGAACTAGGCCTAAAACGTTCAGTATACTATTGGTGTCTTAATAATATTTTTTGAACATACTTCTGTCATGTTGTCTTCAAATGTTTCTTGTAAAGTTGCTGAAATTCTATTTAAATTTTCAAGGAAAAAGCGCCCTACAATTTACCACCATAGAGCATCTGAAGACACGTTGATTCACGCTTACGTAGCGAAGCGTTACTCAAATTTGAAGGCTACAGTCGATGTAGAGATAACCCGGCTATCTCTGTACTCGTTGCCAACGGGAAATGTCATCGGCAACAGTCAAACTGCAAAGCAAATAAAGGATTTGCGTTTTAAATATGAAATTACACTTTAAAGACTGAAATATTCGCAGCGAAATTCTACTTACAATTCTGTTGGGCAATCCATACTTCATAAAACGGCTCTTTACATTGTGGGTGTGTCGATCAGTTGATTGCATGCAAGGCCAATATTTAAATACATTACGTTTTTTTATATATATAGACTAATTCGTCGCCAGGTCCTTTGCGACTTCATTTTGGCGCCCAAACGAAAGTTCTACTGCACTAGCGCAAATCACTCCGCCCGGGTGCAAAAATTAAGAGCTTAGCTCTAATTGAGCAACCATTTTAAGACTGGAGTGTTCATTGTTCTTGAATTGATTTAAACTATAGTAGTCCTGCATTGAGCTCCTCCTTTGTCGCAATCAAACACAGTTTGTGAATTGGTCTGTCGTACTCCCCATCTCTTGTCTTGATACGCACTTTTGGAACAAGGCCGACATATCAAAGATAGGTGCCTACAATACGCGCCATTTTCCATTCACATCTTTTGTGTTTGGGATCCAGCTCCAATACAAGATCACTGGTCTGGATGTTATCTCGCACGCGAAACCACTTCTTTCTTGGTAACAAGTTTGGAGCGAAATACTTCATCCAACTCCTCCAGAAATCAGCAACTCTGTTTTGGGTACTCCTGAGTAACTGTCGCGGTGGGTTGTATTGGCCTAGCAGTAGGTCGTTTGGAGTGATCGGTGGGGCCTCCCAGATATCGTCGGAACTGGGGTACAGTGGGGTACCGCGCACCGGTGGCTCAGTTGGTTAAGCACCGGGCTGTCACGCGGGAGGTCGTGAGTTCAACTCCGGCCGGACCAACACTCAGGGTCTTTAAATAACTGAGGAGAAAGTGCTGTCTTTGTAATGACATCTGCAAATGATTAGACTTTCAAGTCTTCTCGGATAAGGACAATAAACCGGAGGTCCCGTCTCACAAACCTTGTTCACATATAACACTGTGGGACGTTAAAGAACCCACACACTATTCGAAAAGTGTAGGGGACGTGGTTCCCGGTGTTGTGGCCTATCTTCATCAC
>NC_090884.1:23849775-23864775 GCF_036669925.1 Montipora capricornis
GTATTTAACTGCAGGTACAACTGTATGGTATTAAAATCCTTGCTCAAGATCCCCAGACGAGTCCTTGTCTATGATGGGCTCTTACAAAAAGAATTGCCATTACGCTGTTGGTGATGATGAGCTAAAACTGGAAGAACGAAGAGGCATTTGATAATGACAGTTAAGGGAGTTAAAATAATAGCGTCAGCTAACGGAAGTTGTACCATAACGAAAAGGGAAAAATCTACTCAGTGCCATCCAATAATGACAGATATCTCTTCAAGTATTTTACTTTGTTGTGAATGTGCTTAAAATCGTGGATCAAGTATTGTATTACATATGTCTCAGCATAAACATTGTTACAGGCCATCACCGCAGATGTCCATCCACATTAATAATTTGAAATTTTGAACTGGGTGTATTGAACAAGGATTTTGGTGCTATGAAGGCATGTTTTAACCCTGGTTAAAGTGCTACTATGACCAAAAAAGTAAACGTTCTTTTTTGGATTTCAAAAAGACACCTGTTTATTTTTACTGGCATTTTCCTTTTTAATGGTCCACAATTACTAACTTTAAAATCTTAAGAGAGCTGGATTGAGGAGACAGTGACGTCAAAGACTCGCTAGTTCAAGAATGCAATGTCTGTGTACATGGCTGAATTAGTATGCATCATGGAAGGTTTAGTCTTTCAGACTTTTAAACTAGTATTTTGCATACTTATATAAATAATTTGCTGCATTTACACACTGAAAGTTTTAGCTAATGAGTAAATGACATTAGTTTCTCTAGATCCAACCCTCTGAGGTCCAACACAATTGGTCAGTTTTTTAATGTAAGTAATGGTGGACCGTGCAATCCAAAACTTACAGTCAAAGTAAACAGCCTTTGGATAAAAATCTGAAGAAAAAAGGAATCATAGTAGCATTTTGAAAAGCGGTTTTAAACTGAAAGGGCATCACTGTCCAGCTTGCTTTCTGCTTGGAATGCAAACACTTTTGGTTTAAGGACTGTCGTATTAAGCCCCACTCTTTCTGGTACTGGCCTTCTCCAACTTTCTCTTTAATAGCCCCTGTTACAGTAAGGAAAGAAATTATTGATGTCAAAGTACGCTTCTAACCCTTAAAGGCTCCTCTTTGACAAGTAAAATCTAAGTGTCTCAAGAGGCAGAGAGTTACTTGTAAACTATTGGAGACATAAATATATATGCCCCACTGATGATTAAAATCACCGCAACATTACACAGAATACAACCTGTGAAGGCAAAGGGAAAAGTAACAAACTTACTGTATCTAATAACATACACAAAAACTTCTAGTAAACACACATCCATGAAAGAGCATCCTTGACCTCATGTAGTGGCTGCTGGGATTCAATATAAAATTCCCACATGCAAGTTCATTTTTTCTTTGTCTTATCTGTGGGTGAAATTTCGATAAGTAAAATTTAATAATATTGTTTAAAACTTCAATTGACTTTTTAGTAGATTTGTCCGTGTGGTGTCCAGTTCTGCCCTCTTTGATGCCTTTTCATGGGCAGGCTCAACCATCGTAACTAGTAATCTATTTCCATTGGTCTTCCCTTCACTCTTTAAGCTATGGAGTAGAAAACGTTGGTTGCCACCTTCGGAAGAAGGGGTACATTCGGTAACAGGGGAAGGGTGGGTGGGAAAGCGGCAACCAACACGGGATCGGGATCAAGTGAAGGGTAGACCATGAGCCCGATGATCTACGGTTATACCATTAGTTCACCCCTCGACTCCTTGTGTGAAGTGACGCTTATTAGTATGCAAACTAGCTTATATACTGCAGGGAAGACCGCTGAAAATAGTAATCTATTTCCATTGGTCTTCCCTTCACTCTTTCAGCTATGGAGTAGAAAACGTTGGTTGAAACAGACGGATGATGGTAATTTATCGAATAGAATGGGGCCAAAACTACTTTGTCCTCCCAATCTCAAAAATCCTACCTCGAATTATGGCGCTTTAGGGCTCGTGGTGGAAAAGCACAAACAAAACATTTTAAAGTGTTTAAATCAAGGTAGAGGTCGGTTAGTGCCGATTGCAACGGGTCTATAGTTGCGAGGATCTCCGAGGGCCCCTCTGATTAGAGCACGAGTACAATCTTCATATAATAGTTAGCAGTTTTAGGACTATGCCATCCTACATCAGACATTATATCCGCCAGAGGTGATCCAGTCAAGGCAAGTGTGATAGCGCAGCCCACTCTGAAACTGTGTAGTGTCTCTCCTTCCTCGATATTCCTCTCTTAGAGATAGCAGCATGGTCTCGACTCAGCAGTGGAGCTAGCAAGAGGAGAGTTGGAAACCATTCCCTTCCGATCAGTGGGACGGAATAAGTAGCCTGTCGTAAGATCGAGCCCCAGTTTGCTTGACATAGAAACGTAGTTTTCAATGGCTCTGATGGGGCACACATCTAAATTAGGGTGACGGCGGACGCATTACCCTCTCGCAGAGTCTTGCCCCAAATGTGATTAAACAAGAAACCTGTGTCATCGGGAAAACGAATTATTTCTGGAGATTTCAACTGTCCAAAAATCACCGCCACGGTCCCCACTAAAAAGAGCAACTTGAAATAAGCTAGATCTCTACTGATAATGAAAATATCTTTATGACGCAATGCGTCAGACTCTAACTTGTTTTCTAGAAAACGAGATAACTGGAGCAGTTTTTGTATAAACAAAGGTACGGCCTGTTTTGGGATAACACGGACCTGCAGTTGCTCACACGTTATTGATCTGAGGTATCGTTTAACTTCAGGGTCTGCCGCAGGGTTGCCAGCCGAAAGTCTCGAGTACCAGTCCCCTTTACATCTGGACTCTTGAAAGACAGCCCTTAACTTGCCAATGTATGAGTCAACAGTATTGTAAGACAAATGAGTAGGGCACGCGCAGGGAGACATTACGCTCTGGCCTTGATATGAGCAGTTGGATCCATGGACTTTAGTTTTCCCTTTGTGGTCTTTCCAGACTAAAAATCGGCACACATCTCTTGGGGTAGCGGAAAAAATTGTTTTATTCCCTCTGAGCGAATGAAGAAAAGACGCTAATTCTGAACGCAATGATGACTTTTGGTTTGAGTAGGGTGTAGACACTGACGCTGTATTAAGATCTGACAGTCGCGTGTCAATGGCATTCAAAGTGTACTTAGGAGGAAGATGGTGCGAAAGTTTCCGAGTTTTACTTCTTTGATATCCACACATCTGACAGAAGTTGAACGAGCTGTCATTTGGGTAGTTACATCGAGGACACGCCACCGCTGGCACGTAAAGACGAGCTACACCAGGAAGCGCCTAAACGAATAAAAATAGGTTTAGGCAAGTATTTCGTTGGCGCGAAAGTACATGTAAATACTAGTCAAACAAAAGAAACGTGTAAAGTCTTTATTGTTATAGAATGTATTATGTGACAAGTACGTACAAGTGTCATGGCGAATTTTTTGAGGCGCGCAAAGCGAACATCAAGAACCTAATAGTTATATAACATACTTGGGCGTCACGGTTCGACCTCTTATAATCGGAACGCCCAAAGATCCCACAGTAACTTCCACAAGGG
This sequence comes from Montipora capricornis, assembly GCF_036669925.1. Lineage (NCBI taxonomy): Eukaryota > Metazoa > Cnidaria > Anthozoa > Scleractinia > Acroporidae > Montipora > Montipora capricornis. The sequence continues at coordinate 23,853,326 of NC_090884.1, forward strand.
AGAAAACCCAAATTTGGACGGAACCAAAACAGCACCTAGGGTACCTTCTTTCGCTAATAACAGGCTGTCAGAGCAATGCGCTGCCATAACAGGCCACCAGAGCCGACGTGGCTTTACGTCAGGGACGACAACCGTGCATGGGAAAGAGTAATAGGATATATACCTCAGAACCTGGGAAATGAGGACAATCGGTGGAAAGATGTAAGTATTGCTAAACAGAGTATTGTAATACGTCGAATGGTGAGGATTCTGTGCAAAAATATTTACACCCTGTGCACCTTGGATGACATACGGAGCAAAAAACGGGAGAGGGAATCAATGGTTATTGCACTGCACGTTTGATGGCAAAGCCATGCGGCCAACTGTATGACCCCCCAAACCCACAAAACGCTCTTGAAGAACAGCACAAAGACGGGGGGCTAGCCTCGAGTCTTGTAAACTAAGACGCCTGGACGGCCCGTCGGCCGGGTTGCGCTTGGACAGCAAATAAAAGAGATTAAGAAAGGAATTGCACTGCAAGGCGGCCCAGAAGACAGACTTTAGGGCCATTGCAAGCTGAGGCGAGCGGGAACCTTGCCTGTTCCAGGCCCCCAAAAGGCTTTTGCTATCAGTATATACATCGACCCAAGAATTGCAAACAAATTGAGAAAATGACACAAGCGCATTGGCAAGAGCCTGAGCTTCCTTGACATTGATTGAGAGCTCTTTTTCCGATTGGCTCCAGTAATCAGACATGGATAGGCAGACAGAGTCTGGGCTAGGCACGCCTCCCCAGGCAAAAGAGGATGCATCAGAACATAGTACAACTTGTGAATGGAAGGCAGATGCCCCGTCCAAGACTTTAAGAAGAGCCAGTGCTCTATCTCCGAACGTAAGGCAGGGCTGATCGTTATAGGACAGGATGATCTGGTTGCCCTTGAGATAGCGTTGTTTATCTCAGAAGTGAATAAGCGAGCTCCATGGACTGCTACCGCCAAGGAAGTACATTTCCCTGCCAATTTTTGAAGCTAAAGAAACGATACAGTATCGCCTCGTATTGATCAAGAATAACAACTTCTCTCTCTTTTTACTCGTAATACAAAACGCTTGAAGGGAAGAGTCAACAACAAATCCCAAATAAGTATCCCGCTCCGATGGTATGAGCTGAGACTTTTGAAGGCCAAGAGTATAGCCTAACTTTTTGAGAAAATAACATACCAGAAAAATCGCAGATCATGCCAATTGACAGTTGCAATCCTTGACAGACAAAAACTCATGCCCTGAGAGCGCTGCGTTTTTTTTTTCAGCATCAATTGACCCGTATGGCAGTCATCTATGTACAAAGAACAAGGAATGCCTATAGAACGAAAATGATGGGATGCTAGAAGGCCTGTGGAGTGATATACATAAGCAGACAGCCTCCAACCAAAGGGGATCGTGTCGCTTACGAAAAAACAACGTGCCCATTGAAAACCAAAAAATGTTCGGCTACGTTCTGATAAAAGAATGTGGTCATAGCCAGATTTATCGTCACAAACTGTTTGAAATGAGTGTGAGGTGACATAGTGCGTCAACATTAACAAATTATCCAACTGGAAAGGTTTATCCATCATCCAGAGATTGAGGAAGCGATCGTCATTGCAAAGACGGGGTTTTTGCGGTTCTACGGTTAAGGGAAAAACGAGATGAGGGGGGTCTACTTTGTTTACTTTACCCCAAAATAGCGCCCGATGCTAATCTTTCTAGAATTGTACTTGAAATAAAATCTACAAAAGGCTTACAACTTTCGTGGTTATAAAAAATTGTCTTTGGTGGAATGTCTGAGTCGTACTGGACACCTTTATAACTTCCTTTGAAACGCTGGAAGTATTGAAAAACATCAACCTTGTCCCTTATCCACTGGAGAACCTCCACAGCTTGTTTAAAACTCCGACAGTCCGAGAGAATCTCCTCCCACGCTTTAATGTTCTGATGTAGACCCCCAGCTTGAAAAGAATTAGGGTCGCGAAAGGCGAGAATGGACAAGTCACCGATTGCTTTTCCTCAATTAACATCGGAAATTTCGTCTGGCGATATGTGAGTATTATACGCTGTCACTCCCTGGGCAGTAAGGATATCCCCATCTGATGACACCCACTGTTGATGATTAGGCAAAACTTGCTGGGGACGCAAATCTGAATGTAACTCCCATTGCGGGGTGTGATAAGATCTTGCACGCTTAGGACCGGCTGGAGAAAAAGATAAAAAGATGGGGAGCTGAAAGAAAAAAGTACCTTGCGATCATGTAAAAGGGCAGAAAAAAGAACAATACCCAGGGAGTGACAGCCTTGGCGCCCGTTAATCCGAGAGGGTGCTTAGAGATCCCCCCAAGCACTGTCACTGGGAGAGAAAAAGGTTAGGTCCCATTCCAACCCCAATGTATATGGATTTAGGCAAAAAGGGGGGGGGACCCTGTACACCCATCAAGTGAAAAGTATGGAGCATGTGTAGGTTATCCATTCTCGTATTGTGAAATTACCACTACACGCCGCTTATTATCAAAACATCATCATCACTAAAGATGGGTCATGGTTTAATAATTACTTAGGACCCCGATAACCAGGTTAGTGCTGATGATATGACTGCGAAGTGTTTCTTCGCAGACGCTTACGACATTGTGATACCACGTGGCCCATGACACCACAGTAGAAACAACGTCTATCGCCCGCTGATCTCTGAGACCTTGAGAGCTATGACACTGCCTTATCGACCTTCCCCAAGGTTTCCATCACTTTACTGTGAGCAGAATCGCCAACCAGGGCTCGGTAATACGATCGGAAGATTGCAATAGGCTTGTCGAAACGCTCTTTTAAGGACTCCAAAACCACCTTGTAATGGTGAGCCTTATCGTGATCTTTTTGCAGGGCCAGGGCGACCAAATCTTCTACGATAGAGAAAAGGGCTCTGTATTTATCAAAATCGCCTTCTTTCCTTAGCGAATATTCCTTGAGCTTCACAATCAAATTATCGATGGAGGGGTGAGAACTATCTTGTAGGGCTTTAATGCGCTTTTTAAGCACTTCCAACTCATTAAGCTGGAACACAATAGAAAAGAAAACAACTATTCAGTGTGTGGGCAGCTCAGCGGAACCAAGAAAAAAAAAAAGAGAAATGAGTACCAGAAGAAGAAAGTTTTGTTTATACAAAAGACTAACCACAAAAACACTGCCGCACAAGGTTTTACGAACAAAATTATAGAAGGTTCGCATTAAGATTTTGCTAACTCTGTGGGAATAAACGAAAGCAATACATTACAGTCACCAGCTCCGTGGCTGCCATATCTCTATGACGCTCTGTGACTGAAATGTTACAAAACTTTAAATTAACAGATACAATATTTTCGCCATCTCTGTGGCTATTACGTCAACTCTGTTACCAAATCTTACACACCAGACCTGTTGCAACAAGAAATTAAACAGATAAAATGTTTCGCCATCTCCATGGCTATCAAGTCAGCGCTGTGACTAAATTTTACACGCCAGCCCCGTGGCAACAAGAAATTAAACAGATAAAATAGTTGGCCATCTCCGTGGCTATCAAGTCAGCTCTGTGACTAGATTTTACACGCCAGCCCAGTGACAACAAGAAATTAAACAGATAAAATAGTTGGCCATCCCCGTGGCTAACAAGTCAGCGTTGAGACTAAATTTTTTACACGCCAGCCCTGTGGCAACAAGAAATTAAACAAATAAAATGTTTTTCCATCTCCGTGGCTATCAGGTCAGCTCTGTGACTAAATTTTACACGCCAGCCCTGTGGCAACAAGAAATTAAACAGATAAGCCTACTGCGTCAGTCGCCATCCCAGTGGACCTCGTGAAGAACATGACTTATATGGAAGGTCTTTTGATCTAAAACCGCCAATTCTCACAGACTTTTTGAATTTACGATACTTACAAGTCTTAAATAAACCACCAAACATACAAAACAATAAATCTTGAAAAGAAATAAACAGTCTCACCTCTTGTTCGCTGACAACTTCTCGAGAATTGACCTTTCTCTTATTCTGACCACAGTTATGTCCTTGCAGGTTCAGATATATCGGGTACCGGAGATGTATCTTGGTGCTTTGAAGTGGATGGCCGCAGGTTACCCGGCGTCGTTGCCTTTTTCTTCTTCAGGGCTTGTCTAGCTTCATTGGTGTCGCCATCTAGCGGGACATTTTCAATCAGTTGTGACTCTCTAGGTTCTGACATGGTCAAGGCTCGACTCCTCGTGTGAAGTGACGCTTATTAGTATGCAAACTAGCTTATATACTGCAGGGAAGACCGCTGAAAATAGCTGTCCAAAGACTTTCAGGGCATATTTTTAATTTCTCCACCAGATGGAATTGACAAAAGATTTATGTCACTGTACATCTCAAAAAGGGAGAAACAGGAATTTTAACAAAATCATGGTCAAAACAGGAGTATAGACAATCAGTACAGTGGCTCCCTAAAGCTCGTTCTGAGATCCCGTTGTCTTTGCTTGTAGTGCATAAGAAAGAAAGAGTGAAATCCCAAGAAACCGACAGGATATCAGGTCAAGATTCGAGAAGCTGTTCTATCCAGAGTATAATAAATTATTATTGCTTAATATGCAGTCTGTCTGTGACAGTCACATACCAGGGATGCTGCACAATACATTCCCCTGGCAGAACGTTTTCTGTGCTCCTCTTCTAGCCTTGCCTGTGAACAAGATCAATTGATTTTTAAGTGTCTTTTATTGTGAAAAAAGTAAAGGAATCTAAATGTGAGTTCTAAAATGTACTTTTATTTCCATGCACAACAAAATTATTTTTCTTCACACTGGCAGTCAGCTGATAAATCTATAATACTTTTCAGATATTGCACACTATACAGTACTGCTCGTCAGATGGGATATTCTGAGGTAATACCACTCATAAGCATTGAACACAGCGGAGCCTCTCCATTTATTTGAAGTGCTGGGGCACTAGGGAATTTAGTTTATTATCACGGGAATGAAAAGACCCTTCACATACCTTAAGTAAGGGTAACAAAGTCTGTGTTATTTAACAATTAGACAATTAGGTACTGCAAATGATGACCGAATAAGAATTCAGAAGAAGTTATATACATGCAGTAACCCTGATTTCTACTTGGTAATTGCTTGCTTCAACCTCTTCATTTACTGTTCACAATCAGCAATGATGTAATTGACCTGTTCAGACTTACATCAGCAGAAGCAACTGCTGGAGTGTTTCCATGTTGTTTTGGCATCTTTTCTTTGATGACTGCAATGTCCTCAGAATCAATGAGGACAGTACCCTTATGCATACTTTGTGCATCACTCAAACCCTAAAAATGCAAAAAAAAAAATTAACTGCTTTGTTGATAGTGGAGGTGCACTTAGCCATCAAGCTAGTTCACAGGCATCACACTCAGTAATCTGAAAGAAGCAATTCAAACTTAGCAGAAACATGATAAGGAACCCCAACTACATGTAGCAGGAGGCAACCAGTAGGCTATTTACAAAGAGTGATAGAGTTGAATCTAGAACAACTGGAAACAAATCCAAACTGGAGGTTGGAATAGGATTTGAACCTAAGGCAACCGCATGCAAACCCATAGCCCTAACCTCTGGACCATGCTCCCTTCCAAAGAGAGTTGTAACAATTTGAACAGTTGGAACAGTACTTAATCCATAAGCCTATGAAGCAGTTCAAACCAGATAGCTGTTAAGGGGTGCAAAGATTATGATAAATAAATTTATGAGGATCAATAAACAGTCACAGAATATTTATTCAATTAACCTTTCACAACTAAAAAGTGAATCCATGGTACAAACGGTACACGAGAGTTGATGATAGTTGGTACTCACTCCTCGTTCACCAACTGTGACTCAATTTTCCATTAAAAATGATGACAGTCTTGTTCAGCATTTTTGGCAAACAACAAACATCTGGCACTAGAATCTCCTGCTACATGTACTTATCATTGACTACTTTATCATGTTTGGCCATGTGAAGGAATGGCGTATGGGCTTGCCAACTATAGACCATCATGCACTGTTTGACCAGGAAGTGAAACAATGTTATTATGAATGTTATTACTTTTGTGACTACTTCACTTGACTAGGCCAATTTTTCTAGTTTCTTCAGCTCTTTGTCCACGTCATTCCCTGAAATACAAATAATTCATAATCTTATTGGAAGTATTTGTTGATTTCCAAAGGATTTGAGAAGTATTCCAATTTCATTAGGGAAAACACTGAGGATCCTCATATTACTTGAGATAAACAGACATGGGCTCCTTGTGATACCAAATGCATTATGGCTAGAATGGTTAGACTCTGAATGACCATTAAAATACATGTTCTAAAAAGAGACCAGGAAGGTAACTGTGGCGGTGTATACTCATAAAGCTCAAACACAAGAGATGTCTACATAAACTGTCAGCTCAATTAAGGACATTATTTTAGTGATGGACACCTTAGTTTTAATGAAGAAAACAAAATACAGTAAGGATGGTTTCAAATTTTAAATGTGGTCACTCACTGTGGCCTATTACAGAAGATTTATAATAAATTTAAGCAAATTTCGCCATCACTCTCATCATTCTGTTTCAAGTTTAAGCTCTGATGCTGATGATGGAAAAGTCCACTGACGTGCAGTGTTAACCTGCTATTTCTTTTTCAATTCACTTAGGTTTGGAAATTCATCCATCACTCTCGTCTGTACCAAGCATTACAAGTTATCATCTCACATAGAAAAAAAGCCTTAACTACTTAATTTGTTTGACTTGCAAATTATGGACCTGCTGGTGATTGTCAAAAAGTGCACTCAGCTTATTAAGGAAATTATTAAACAACTCAACATGAAGCCTACAGATAAGAAAAAATTGGATAAATTTGTTACTCTCCGTTTTATTATTCTTTCTGTGCTTTCCATCAAAGAGGGAATTGGTAACCTAGTGTAACATACCTGAATAATGCACAGGTTTGTCTTGTCAAATTGTTTAAGGGAGACTTACAGAAAGCACTCGACTGAGCCAATTTTGGTTTCTTTAGAAAGTACAGCTGCTGTACACACGGAACATATTTTAGTCTTAACGTAATCACCTATTGCATCCTTCTTTTCAGCCCTCTGAGATGTTAACTTTGGTGCACTGGGGCTGGCAGAGTTTGCCATTTTCTCCATTGTTTCCAATCTTTTGTTGCAGTCATTGTAACTCCCTGATCATGAGATATAAGCAACACAACAGGGCACTGAGTCAGGTTAAGTTATCCACTAAAACTTTATGTTAAAAAAAAAAAAATTGTTTAAGCCGAGAGGTGGGGAATTGATTGACACCTAAAAGTAAAAATTATGTTGGGAGCCAATGGTGTGCCTGGGAGGGACGCATGCAATACTCTTACCACTGAACACAACAGAAGCAGTATATTTCTTTCCCGCACTTTTGTCACTTAATGATTTTCTTTCCACCACGCTATACCACATTTCCTCCATGAAAAAGAGAACACAGTGATCCTTTGTTTGGAAATCTGAGGAGAGAAGAGAAATTTTGAAAGAAATATCGGTTTGCACTGGTCTTCCATGTGAACATGACTTAACAGACCTAATTGGCTAGCTCAGTGTTGTGCCCAATTCAAATCTCCCAGAATTGAGATTCTTTGTGTATTATATTATTTGCATGATAATGTAGCATTCATATTTAAATGATATTGAAATACCTGGAACAAAACGTATTCTTCAAAGAGGGTTACAATATCATTAGGTCTCTAAGTATCGTTTTGGGAGCACTAACATAGCTCTTTCTCGTTCTGTAACAACCTAGTGAAATGATTGTCCTGAAAAGCAAACGCCCAACGCATAGTAAGCTGTCATGCAGTTGCAGTCGTAAAATATTAACGGCAATTCCTGTCCAGAAAAAAAGAATTTACGCCTGTTCCGGTGACAGAGGACCAAAACCCGGTTGTTCGCATTATCTATAACATAAGCTTAACGTTTTCAAGGTTTCACCATTACATGTATAAAATGCGCAAAAAACTAGTCTGATGGATGCACTGTGTCTGCGAGGGTATCATGAAAAGGCAGCTTTTCAAGCGATGGCTCCACCCTTGTTATTCCACTTATCCATACAGCCTGTTGGGACATGTAGGCGATCTGGATGAGGTCTTCCTCTCAATCAGGGTACCCCATGACTTTACCAGAAAGCCACGCAGCTTTGTGGAACTAAAACAGTGGAAAGCATCAGTTCCGGTTGTTTCTTCTTTTTGCTGGACTTCCCTGTCTTCGAGATGCTGTTCTTTCTGATGAATTTAAAGTAGATCATTTTTATCATTTTGCTCTCCTTTCAACTGCTCTTCGTTTTTTACATTCAGTTCCTGTATCGAAAGGTTGTGTTAAGAAAGCACAAGTTTTGCTGGATAATTTTGTAAGACTCCTTCCAGGTCTCTATGGTGTTGAAGAGTGCACTTACAACAGCAATGCTCTTCTACACTTTCCCTCCCAAGTTCTTGAAGATGGTCCCCTTTCTTTTATTTCTGCATTTGGTTTTGAAGCCTTCATTGCCCACCTAAAGAACCTGTATAGTGGGACAAGGGGAATCCCGGGCCAGATGGTGGCAAAGGGTATGTGATAGAGAAATGTAAGGACAACCCAAGTGCTGCCCAGTTTATAAAACATCTTCTCGTTGGAAAACCACAAACGAGAGAAAGTGAAGGAGGGATCTTGTTGCATGAGCCAATACATTACAAGAAATTGGTCCAGTTTCAAAATGTCCTTTAAAAAGCCTTTGGTTGTGGACGAAATACACAATGCCTGGTTTCTTACAGGATGACTAAAGGACAAACTACCTTTCACAGCACAATGTATGCAAGGAAGGGAAACTCTTGCAGTTACATTATCCAGTTTGTTTCACATGGAAGGCCTAGTTTTGGAAAAGTTGTGTGTTATATTCTTCATGATGGTGTAGCTTCTGCTTTGCTGGAAAAGTATGACTTAACTGGTGTGAACATTTGCCAAGACCTCAACTCACCACAAGACATTGTCCTGAATGAAATTGTCCAGAAAAAGTTCAGCCATAGATTTTGAGGTGCAATGGGATTATTAACAGATGCCTCTATATTCCTAGCAAGAATGGAGCAGGTTTTATGACCTCTCTGGACACACCATATGAGCATGATTAGCAGCAATTATTGTTTACATATACTTGTGAAATACCTCATGGAAAGTGAAAGTGTGTGAGTTGTTGGTAAATCACAAACCAAATGAGTGAGATTTCTAACAGAAAAACAATGAGTATTTGCAAATACTACATACAAAGGTGCTTCCATGCAGTATTGTATTTATACTGTACGTACTGAGATTTAGAAACCTTGTTAATAACAAATTGAATAAATTGTGTTCAGCAGAATCAAGTCAACAAACAGTTCATCACAAAATAGTTCATGTAATATCTTAAATTTTCCTCAAATATTCAATACCCGAAAGAAGAGATCTTAATTAAACTTCATCTAAATAAGGCTAGGACTTCTCTGTGAAGGAAATAAACACCAGAGTTTTATAATGAGCTCTATAGTGTGAACCTCTAGTCTTGTTGCTCATTTCACAAACAGCAATATTATAGGTAAAAAAGTGTGTCAAGTTTTAATTTATTCTCATTATTTCCAAGCCACGCCTCTAATTCTTCTACTAGTTTTGATCAGGAAGAATGCAGCTCACTGCTGTATGGTGACTCATCGATTTCAGCCAAAAGCTTCAAAGCAAAAACACAACCTGTATTCCCAAGCAGTGCACAGTGTGCTTAGGCTTATTAAGTCATGCCTTTCGTAAGAAAACAAGTGAACTTCATCAGGATACCTTGTTTGAAAAATAACTCTAGCATGTAGGATTTCATTTCACAAAGCATGTCAGCTGTTTCAGTTGTCAGTATCCTGAGGAGGATGAAATTTTCCAGTCCATGAATGACCAGTGCGCAAGGCCTGCAATGCAAGTTAAACCTTTTTGGCTCCCTCTCTCCCCAGTCGTTTTCTTCCCGAATTCTTTCCCTGTCCCCTTCCCTTAAGTGCCTGCTAAAGGAAATTAAATTCAACACTTGTTTAGCCCCCAGTCCAACCCAAATGAATGCTGATCATAGTAGAGTTTAAAAGGGGGTTGACGGGCCTGCACGACTCCTGCAGTTCGCAAATAGATTGCTCTTTCAGCCTTTATAGCTCATACATGACGTGAAAAATATATTGTAGTCCCATTCGTGTGGCAAATTGATTTCTTTTGTCACAGGTGTAGGGATGAACTTTAGGCCACACGATAGTAAAGTGAGATGCTCATCTGTCAGTTGTTCATTCGACAGATTTTTGATATACTGTTTGCATGACTTAATGGCATTACAAAAGCGTTTTTTGCTGCTTTGTTATATCTGTCGTTTTCTTTCCCTTTACCCTTACTTCTAAGGAGCCTGATAAGACACAAGGGTAAGATTCACTTTGTTTATTCACGTGTACTTGTTGTACTTACGCTGTATCTCAAAGTCTTGGGACATGTGCCTTTGTCAAGAAGACTTTGCAGCTTAGCAATGCTCTGGTTAGAACTGTTTATCTTTTCTTGGCGGGCTTTGTTTGCATTGGAGCTGGTGGCCGTTTTGGCGGACTTTTCGTGCTCGTCTTGGGGACGTTTCCTGTCCCTTTGATTGCTTTTGCTCTATATTGCGATATTGCTTTATCCCTGCCAATCATTCTGCATATGCCAGACTTAAATTAAGCTTGAATGCGTTTTCCATCTGTTGTAGGGCACATTGCATACAAAATATCCCAAACACTCAGTCAGTCCTTAAAATGTATGTATTTAATCATTTCAAAATACTTGGTCCCATTTCGACATCTTATAGATATTCATGGCTAAAAAACAAAAATTTCTCGCATCAATGGGTTACCATATTTTCTTAACTATGGTGCGCCCCTATTATTCCACCATCAAAGGTCAAGAGCAGGCGCAAAACATAAGAGTGTAATACACTGTATTCGCTGTGGTGTTGAGTTGACATCTCCAGAAATACATGTTCCACTAATACCAGGCACCAGCATCACCAAAACAGATTTCCCTGTCAAGAAGTAACAGCAATCATGATGAGTTTTGTTTTAATGTCTGAGTGATAGTTTACTAAGCCAGTAAACAGGCACTTTTTCTTCATGTGTGATGTAGATTTAAGCAATAGAGGACGTTTTCTGTGTTTCCATAGCCTCATCTAAACCACAAGGGGAAGTTGGGAGAAATCGAGACATTTATGCAAACCCGAGACGCACTCGAGGCTGTGCATAACAGTCTCGAATGCTGCTCCCAACTCCCCAGAGTGTTTACATGTAGATGAGGCTATGGAAAGATGGGAAAAAATCCTCTATTGCTTTTATAAAATATTCCTCAAAGATAATTCGACAAATGAAGGAAAATGCAGATTTTTTACTTATTGATACATGCTCATATTTCCTACCAGCCGA
>NC_090884.1:23872275-23884775 GCF_036669925.1 Montipora capricornis
ACCACAGCTGACACTGTAAAACTTTCCATTGCCATGACACACCCTCTGCATTAGCAATGAGTAGTAGCCTTATAATAATCAGTACCATATTTGTTGGGCCTCTTAATTGGGATGTATGTTCCATTGATTTCCCCCAACAGTTCCGAAACTTGTTACCAAAGGAATTCATTGCAGGCACCAAATCAGTTTCAGATGAAGGAAAACAAATAAGTTCATATCATTCAAAATGAGCACTTATGTCTTTACCTTTCTTTAAACCAACATTTCATTAAGACAATAAAAGAACCTCTTCAGGGTAAAACTATACATTTTTATCATTAATTATTCATAATCACTGAAGCGGCAAATTTGAAAGCAAGCGCGCTTTGAAAACCCCAGAATAAGAGAAGAAAGGGCTCAAATCGGCCGAGTGGGCAGAGCAAAAGTGCTCGTATGACATCACAAAACTGCTAACCACCACTTCGGCCGACAGCTTTTTGAAGAGGAAGGATGTATCTACAATAATAGACAAAAACGCAGTTTCATCAAGTGTAAGGTCTATCCATTTGCATATCAAAATCAACACAGCCAATTTTTGTATGGAAGCCGATTTCGAAAGAAATTTTCTTGAACCTAGAATACACTTCCAAAAAGTGGCCAACGGCTAATAAAAGATGGCATTTTTGTCTCTTAAAACCCGGTTTAACTTCGAAGATTGGTGGACAAGAACCACTATCCGTTTAAGTTTCAAAACAACCATTTCAATTTCGTTCGAAAATGGCACTTCTTGCTCCAGCCAGCCTTGGTTTTATCACTCGTATGCATAACAATGGTTGTTAAGGTTTACAATTAACGTATACACAAAACCACTCAGTCGTTAAACAGTCATGTGCCGCGAAATTTAAAATCCGGGAGCATCAGCTCTGATGATTTATTCAAACACGGAGGAAACAACAATGAACGAGGAAAAGGAAAACGAGCGCCATCGGGAGCTCTTCGAATACCCGATACACCCATTACAAATTAATATGGTGCCCCCCCTACGTTGATGTCAGCAACAAAATGTTTTGTTTACAAGTAAATGGGGAGGTGCTGTGGAAATGGAGGGACATCATTGCAAAACCAGGAACGGCGTTTGCGTTGATTCAAAGAAGCCTTCAACCACTCAGTTACCAACTTGAGGACACATCATGGGATCACGTAGGAAACGCACTCGCCTCTGCCATCCGAAAATTTCGAAGAAAAATGGAGGGCATAACGAATGGAACAAAAAGGACAAGCCAAAGAGCAGACTCATGGACTAAGGTTGCCATCCATCCAGAGGAAATAAGGCAGCCGCCTACGGACGTTTTGGCGGAGTTGACCAAAGAAAACTGCGACCTTCGTGCTACCGTGGACGAGAAAGCAGCTCATTTGTACTGTAAGATGCGAAAGAGAGTTGCTCACACCGGCAAAGATTTTACTGATGTGGGACAGAAGCAACAGCAGAGGCATTTGACACAAGTACAGTGAGTAAACTTACTTGAGGAAGTTAAATTCTTGTCCACGAATTGGTTTCCATGGAAATACAACGCTTCGCATAAAAATTACACTAAACGTAGAAGTTGTTAATGCTTTAATTTTAACATCCCATTCATCACAATTAAAAAAAAAACAGTAACAATGATTAATAAGGACTATACTTGTCGTTTTATGGCAGAAAGAAAGCTCAAGACGCACTTTGGTTTGGGGAGACCTATGGCTTACTGCCAGAGTCATTAATAGTCCGCGATAAGACTGGAAAAATACACCACATAAACTTCAAGGAAACTCTTCCGGGTAAGCAAACTTTGTCCTGGGAAAATTGCTCTTAATTAGTTTGGTCTTTCTTTAAGACTACACTTGATGATTTTTCCCGATGTTCTTAAAAGTACTGTAATCAAAGTGGAACTATAATACCATATTTTTCTTACTTGACAGATGATTCTGAAAAAGAAAACATTGCCACAAGAGAGTTCAACCACACTGAGGGACTGTCAGAATGACTCAAATGAAGGAGAGAGCTGCAAGGGTGAGCTTTGTGTAAATAAATATTATCAAAGAAATCATACAACTACTGTAGGGGAGCAATCCTGAAAGGAACATGAATGATATGAGCAACACCTGAAATTCACAAGTGGGTGTAAGTTTCAAACCACTATAATTCTAACATTCAAGATATATAAGTGGTTGGGTAAAACACTTTTTCTCTCATTTCAGATCAAAACAACTTTCAACTGGTTATTTGTAGTAAAAATGATCTGTTAAAAAAATATTTTTTTTTCCTTATCTCAATAGCCAAGAAAAAGTGTGCATATTAAAGGCTGCCTGAATGTGACAAAGAAAAAATCAGAGCAATCTCGTTCATCATGGATAAGTTTTCCATTTCATAGGAAGCTTATCATGAGCTTACCCAACAGGACCAAGCATTGCCCAGATCATACCTGGTGGAAGGTTGTCAAGCCACATTGGATGAAACATGGAGCATAAGTAAAACCCCAGGTGACCAACAAGGAGCTGAATTACCACTAGAAGATTTACTTAAGCAAAAAATACAGGAACATGTAAGCAAAAAATGACTTATTGAATAGATGGCAACAGTGTGAGACTACTTACACACATCCAGTAAATGACAGATCACCTCAGTAATGCAGGTCATTTATCAGATCTTCTGTGGTTCATGTGTGTAGTTGTTTTTACACACCTTTGTTGACTTAAAAAATATGAATACTGGGCTAATTAACAGTAATCGTAAAGACAGAAAAAAAATAGCAGTAAAGACAGAAATCATAATGGGTTGAAACCAAGAATGTACTGTTCTGAAATCTGTAACATTGTGTGATGTTTACGTGTCCTATCTTGCAGCTGATGACGTCAAACCATGTAGAGGAGGAGGAACCTCCAACAGTGAAAATTAAAATCTCTGGCGATGCAGCAAGAATGTCGCATTCCAGTTCCCTCTTTGTTTGTTCTTTCTCCCTTCTGGAAGAAGGTCACCATGTCCTCTCCAGTGCAGGTAGAGTGTGCTGCAAGTTATCTATTTCAGCAATTTCTACAAAGCCCAATATCGGAAATCAAACATATACACAGTACCAAACAACAACATTGCTGACAATAAATCTATATGTAATTCTAAAACTTTTGAAAAAATACCAGTTCCCTGTAATGCAACTGATCTAAACTAACCTGGCTTCTTGAGTTATTGCAGGAAACCACACTGTTGCTCTATTGAAGACATCTGAAGATTACAACAATCTGCGAAATGGCCTAGCAAATGTAACGGCAACTGTTAACAGGTTGATTAATGATGGGTTCATCTCAATCAATGGAAAGAAAGTCAAATTGCAATTCTTCTTGGGGGGGGGGATTACAAAGTAAGTGGAATTTATATGTTTGAATTCAATGTTGCTGAAGTTGCAACATAGTTTATGTATAACTAAACTACGGTGTATATTGGATGATAATAAGCTCGAATACTTTTATTTCAATAGCTTCTACTTCTTGCAATGGGCATGAAAGGAGCCATATCAAACAACTCATGCATCTGGTGTTTGATTCTTGAAGTATTCATCAATCAGAATTTACTTGGTTTTGTTAATAGAAAAAAATGTGCATGTGATATCTTATTCTGATCTTTTATGTCTCTGTTTTCAACTGAAGGTGCAACATGGATGTTCCCTGTACTTATTATGAAACATCCAACATGAAAAGAAAACTGGGTCCAGATTGGCACAAGCAGCCTAGATGCCAGCACTAGCCAATTTTCAACATCCCTTTAGACAATGTCATAATTGATGAGCTACATTTAATGCTGAGAGTGATGGACCGCCTAGAAACTGGCCTTATTTTTGAAGTTGCAGATAGGGATGAGGTATGTTTTTTACTTTTTCAAGTAATGCCATTTCGAGTAAAAGGTAATTTTGTTTGTCCAATTAAAAACAGTAGTTTGATACACGTATATTTACATCTTGTCAACACAGGCAGAAAACAATGGAAAACCCGATTCAGCAAGAAAGTCTACCCATCTGGATGCTCTCCTCACCACAGTGCGCTCACTGGGATTTTCCCTTAATGTGTGGAGGGCAAAGGATTCTGTGAAGAAAATTGAGTGGACATCCCTACTGGGCAGAGAGAAGCGGCTGATTCTCAGAAAGCTTCCGTGTCACTTTACAGTGCTTTTACCACCAGAAAGAGCACCAGTGAGTAAAATACTGCTTATAATGCATGTGATGTTGAACTAACAACTTTTTCTTGTCAGCTAAACTTGTTGTTGGATAAACTTAGAAAAACTGCTCAAATGGTAAAATTTTTTTCAGCACTTTCAGGAGATACTTGACGTTATAAACGAAGAGACTCACACTGATGATGATGTTGACAAATTACAAGACAAGGTCTGTGTGTATTCAGTAATCCTGGCTCAAGACTGCTTAACAAAATATTAATTATTATATCTGAGATCACCCACAAAAAAAGACAAATCAGTACTTCAAATTACACAAGCAAAAACATTTACCACCCTCTTTGGTCCAAACAGTGCAATTTAAATCCATTTTTTTTTAAACAGGCAAGGAACTGGGGAGGTTATCTGTCAAAAATGGCTGGAAGTGGACCAGGCTACACAGCAGAAACCATAATCACTCCTTACATACACACCATGGTTTACCATGTCCCCACCATGATGCGCAACCATGGTTCACTAAAGTACTTCAGTGGTCAAGGTAATCTTTTTCTTTATTATTGTATAATATCGAAGTTAGAGAAGTTGTCTGTTACTGTACCAACAATGTGGGTATGTTAACCTTGTTTCTTACCTATAATATGTTTCTGCCTTCTCTTATCAGGAGTCGAGAAAAAGAACGATGACTTTAGACGATTTTTCCATCACAAGATAAATCGATGGGATGCCTGTACCAGTCTCCTTTTAGTTGAAAAGCGCCAAAAGGCACTAAGATCCTGTGAAAGACAACCACGTAAATATGTCAAAAGGAATCCCAGTTTTTGGTACGAAGGAGGGAAAGAAGACTCGGCAAGGAAAGTACCTCGCATTTCAGCTGTGGAGCAAGGAAAAGATGCAGTTGTAGAAGTCCCTGATGATGCTGGATATCCTCAGCAGAAGAAAACCATAACACAGTCAGCCAATGAACTGAAGAACCTTAAAATTACTGACCTAGTGCAACTCCTTGCAGATCTCACAGGGCATCAACCCAGTCTTCCAAAACAACCAAGAAAGCCTGAACTTATTTCAAAAATAAATAAGATAGCCATTTTAAGGTCTCAATAGCTTGTAAGCTTATGAAGGACTGAATATCTTGTAAACACACGTTTCAAGAAAATTTAGTAAATCATGTTTAAAAGAAAGCATTAATAATACTCGTACGAAACGAGCAGCGCTGCAAAATAGCTGAGATGCAGCGGTTTGAAAGCCTTCCCACAGCGTAAGCTAAGGTGTAGCGGGCTGCTAAAACGCTTTGCATCCCTTTGCAGCGGTTTTGCAGCTACCGAGTTGGCTGCCAAATGGCTGCTCCGAGCTGTAAACGAGCTGTTCCACTCCGAGTCGCAGCTTCAACGTGAAATTAACATCACATATACTAACTCTGTTATACCGATGAGATCAGTGGCACGGACTAAACAATTAATTATCTTACGTCAGTTTGTATTTATCCTTGAGCTGTGAAATTTGTGGTACAAGTTATTCTTCTCACTATGCAGAGCCGGTGCTGTGGATCGAAATTTGTTTTAGGTTTCTGGCCTTACAACATTGTGTTGTTTCTGAGACGCCGATGCAATGTTAATCGTGAGGTCGCAAATGCACTGGGTAAAAGGTTCTGCTGCTTTTGTACGCAGTAAATTTCTGCTGCTTTTTTTTACTTAATTGTGCCTTGGATGAAACAATGGAAAACTGCTCGCGCTTATTCACGTTCGCAGCTACACATGTTCATTAATTACATTGGATACTACATTTTAAAGGTTAACATAAACAAGAAACAATTTAAATGCAAATGCCAACTCTGTGAATGGCGAGAAGCCTAATACTGTACAGGGTGTGTCAAGGAATCTTAACATGAATTTTTTAATATAAAGAGAAGAACAGATACTTGTCAATGACCATTTCCACATTACATCGAAGCATGAAGTCTACAGATACCTATTTTACCATTGAATGCCACTGCATAACATTTCAAATTTCGTATTCTGTGAGGCTTCTATGACGTGTGTTATGTAAGCCTGACTGTTACACTAAGCAATTTTTGTTGTGACAAAGGTCTCACGTTGCGAAACAAAAGTACACTTGGACACGTTTCTTGCAACTTGTCTCGTTTTCGATGATCACATGAGGTTAAAGGAACATTTCCATTGGCTGCTACCGCAAACCATTGTGACATTCAGTAAGTTACTGCAGGACAGATGTTACACCAGGCAATGATCAGCGTTGCGAGGAGAGTTGCCCAAATAGAACTAATTTCTAGTTCTCGCAATGGTGGCGGCAACAAAAATTTTGCATGTTATACTGGGCAATTTTTCTTGCAACTTGTGTCGCAACAAAATTGTGAGAAAAGTTGTACAAAAATTTGCTTAGTGTAACAGAGGGTAATTACAAACTTTGGCGGTTTATATTAGCTTTACAATAACAGTGGTTCCTGGAATTTATTACTAGCACAGAGATTGTTTACATTACTCATTAACACGAAGAGGAATAACTTTGGATTTTTCAACAAATTATCACTTTAATCTAGCGCAAAATCATTCAAATAATCAAAACTTCATATTTACTGTATGATCCATTTCCTTCGCTTTTGTGATTCTCAATATTTCAGGTTCACATGTTCATAAGTTCATATGTTTAGATTTCAATTACAAACACTGTTTTGATTGGCCACTCTACGTCACTGTGTAAATAGTTCAATTTGAAGTCAAAATAGATACGTTTCGTTTGTGAGGAAACGAAACAATAAATCATGGTTAACTCGACAATCATTTGATAAGCATGTCAATCTGACTCAACTCTATTGGGAAAACGGGAAACAAAAGCTATTTCCTCGCCACATTGCATGTAAACAAGTTTTTCTCTGATAGCAGAAACCGGTATGACTTTCATTATGCCTGTGTGATCCCGCAGGAAGATGGCGGAGAACTGAAGTCGCTCGCGTGTGTAATTGGATCCTCTGTAACTGTAAATCCGGGCACTTTTGGAAGTTCCTAAATTAAGGCAAGATTTTCTACAGGACAAACACAGTTCTCTGCACATGAAAGACTGTTACTACAAGGGTGTTTGTACTGAAAGTAAAACTGGACTTGCCCAACCACGAAAATGTTGAGATCAGGGTCATTGTCTTGGAAAAGTATGGTGTAACTGTTTCGTGCTGTGACCCTCTTGGATGAAAGGGAATGATGGACTGATCCACTTATTCGCACACCTTTGAAGGAGAGTGTTGCGGCGGCATTCTTCATGAATGAACTCTTTTGTTTTTTGAAAGATTATTTTTTGTGTGTCACGCTTGCATGTTGTTTTCATTATTATTCTGTTAGTTTTTCCTGCATAACTTTGTCTATTGTTCCTTAGTTCATTAGTATAAATTCACGTCTTTGCTTTTATTCACTCTCGTTTGTGCTTTGGAGGATACAGTTTTAGGTTTTGCGTTTTTTCTCCTACATCGCTTCGTTTGTCCGTTTTAAAGGCCATATAACGTTTGTAAGTATTATTTTTTGGCTCGTCTTTTCTGCTTAGTTTGTTATTTCTATATTCTTGTGTTTTGATTCGTCCTTTTGTTGTAGTAACTTGTATTTTCCTTGTTTATTTCTCTAGCAACCGTATCGATTATTGCTTTCGCACCGTTCACCGCATAGCCTGTTCTCTTTAAACTAAGGATATTTGACATTAAAGAAGAACTTTAGTAACGCATTGGAGCAATGGTTTTTGGCCCCTTCATTCGTTGAAACGTTAAACTTGATTATAATGGAAGTCAGGAGCCGTTACGGACAAACTTACGAGGACCAGCATCAGTTGAAGGAGATTATTGCTGGTACAGTTCAAAGTGCGAGGCCAGAGCGACGCTTAGAGAAAGGATCGGCCTATGTCACTCGACTTCGATGGATGGATTGTTATTCGCTGCAACGAAAGGTTGAACAGCAGATTGAGCGAATTACTGAGAAGACTGCAAATACGGACGATGTAAATTCTGTTGAAAACGAGTTATCCGCGTTTCGCGCCACCAGCGAAGAGTTGAAGAAGGTGGTCGCAGCCCTTATGGATGACCTTGAAAACGATGAAGATGTCAACGCAGCTAGTGACTGGTACGTTGAACAAAGCACCGAGATGATTAATTTTATCGAACAAACAGAACGGTGGATTTCTTCCGCGAAGGAGAAAATAGAAAACAGCTTGGAAAGCCGATCAAATTGTTCAAATCTTACTGGCTCGTCTCGCCTCACAAAAGGATCGTCGACTAAGTCATCAATTGCCTCCGGTCGGGCGAAAGAAAGAGCCAAGACTGCCGAACTCATGGCGAAATTTGCGATGTTAGAGCGTAGACAAGAATTAGAGAAAAGAGCTGAGCGTTTACACTTGGAAGAGCAGCTAGCAGTGGCCCAAGCGCGCGAAAGGGCGTATGCTGAATTTCAAGACCGTGATTCTAGCTTTGAGAGGAAGTTGTCTGAGGCAATCATTCATCCACCGCCAACAGCTATGCAGGATCCACAGGTCAATCCGCTTCCTCGCTCGAATCCTCCGCCCGTATCACTCGCCTGTGCAATTAGAACCAGTTGCAGCGCAATGCTCATGGCTAAACCTGTTGGCTCCAGAGTTTAAAGTGGAGCGTGGTGAAAACCAGAACATTCCCAAAGGCTTCCGAGAAGTTCTCAGCCAGCAAAACAGATTAACAGAGCTCTTGGTTGAACAGCAACAGCAGACCCTTCTGCCCACATTAACCATTTCCAAGTTCACCGGCAACCCCCTTGATTTCTTCACGTTTGTCAGGACCTTTGAGTCGCAAATTGAGAGTAAGCTGAAGTCAAACGATGTCCGCCTATGTTATTTGGAGCAGTACGTGGAAGGAGAGCCGAAAGAGCTGATTAAAGGATGCCTCCACCTGAACGGACAAAATGGTTATACCGAGGCTATGAAGCTTTGGTAGAGAAGTATGGAGATCTGTACAAAATCTCGAACGCTTACATTAAGAAGATTGAAGATTGGCCTTATGTTAAACAAGGAGATGATCAAGCGTTAGACCGCTTCACAACGTTTCTTACTCAGTGTCGGAGTGCGATGTCCGAACTTAAGTTTCTCTCAACTCTGGATCATCCCCACAACATTCAGACTATGGTTAAAAAGCTTCCGCTGCCACTCCAAGACAGATGGCGCAGAGAAGCACGTAAGCTCCGAGCGACGAGAAATATCACTCCCACGTTTGCTACCTTTGTGGAATTTGTCAAGACTGAGGCAGGAATTGCAATGGATCCTGTGTATTCACGAGAAGCGCTTAATCGTCAAGATACCTCAGATCGCCCTGGTCGTTTTAACAAAGGAAAAAACACTCACAAGCCGAAAATCGGAGACCGTTCACGCGCGACAACTCATGTATCCAGTCACGCGACGGCGATAAATGCCACACCCGAAGCTAAAGGGCTTGGCCTAGCCAACTCGTGTAAGATGTGTGGAAAGACTCATGACCTTGATGACTGTAAAGAGTACTTAAAGAAGACCTTGCAAGAGAGGAGAGAATTCCTCAAGGACAAAGACTTGTGCTTTGCATGTTACCAAGCTGGCCATAGGTCAAGCGGATGTGCTCAGAGGAAAACCTGTAAAACGTGTTCCAGACGTCATCCTACCGGGCTTCACGATGATAACTTCCGTCTCAATCAATTAGCAACCAAGAAACAGAATCCGTCATCAGAACAATCTACGGATGTCCTCACTGCTACCCATGTTGAAACAGAGGAGGCTGTTTGCAGCGCTGTCGGCACAGGGAACCCAATTACTGCCTTGCCTATTGTTCCTGTCAGATTAAAAGCAGCTGGGAAAGAAGTCCTTACGTATGCCATGCTCGACAGCTGTAGTACTGGTACTTTCTTGCTTGAAGACATAGCTGCTTGCTTAGACGCAAAGGGTACCGATACGAAGCTAATGGCACTCAGTTACACGATACTAAGGCACTGAACGGTTTGATCATTACATACCTCAATGGTGAAAACCGCATTGATTTGCCGAAGACCTTTACTAACGAAGACATTTCTGCGATAGAAGTGGATGTGCCTGTACCTGAACTCGCCCATAAGTGGAAACATCTTGAAAGAATAGCAGACTGCATGCCTTCTCAGCTTCATGGCGCGAAAGTTGGTCTTCTCATTGGATCGAATTGTCCAAAAGCCCTTGAACCGATAGATATTGTTGCCAGTGAGAATGGTGGCCCTTATGCGATAAACACCTTTGCTGGATGGGCGATAGTAGGACCTTTGAATTTGATCAAGAAAGACCATCAAACAGTTAACTGCAATAGAATAGCCGTTGTAGAGGTGGGATCAGAGAAAACCCTTGACCATCACTTCGCTGTGGAGGATAAGGTCAAAGAAATTGTCATGCCGCAAGCATTAATCAGGATGTTTGAATTGGACTTTCCTGAAAGATCTGAAGAGAGAGCCCACCAGTACTCGCAAGAAGATAACAAATTTCTTGAGATTGTGAATAAAGGCATTAAGCGTACTGATGATGGCCATTACGAAATACCTCTACCCTTCCGCTCTAAAGACGTACACCTTCCTGACAATAAGGAGCAAGTGTTCCAAAGAGCATGCTGGCTGAAGAGAAAACTGACAAGAAATAAGAAATTTCACGAAGATTACGTCAATTTCATGAATGACATCATCCGAAAGGGATTTGCCAGAAAAGTGCCACCAGATCGCCTTCCTGCCAGGTCAGGGCAAGTGTGGTACATACCCCATCACGGTGTTTACCACCCCAAAAAGCCAGACAAGATCAGAGTCGTGTTTGTCTGCAGCGCACGTTATTGAGGGACAACAATGAACGACCAACTCATGCAAGGACCGGACTTGACGAGTCACCTTGTCAGCGTGTTGATGAGATTTCGCCACCAGCCAGTCGCATTCATGGGAGACATTGATGCTATGTTTCACCAGGTTCGAGTACCCGACAATCAAAGAGATTTTCTCCGATTCTTCTGGTGGCCTGACGGTCTTCTCGATGAGGCCCCTGCAGAATACCAAATGAATGTTCATCTTTTTGGAGCAGTATCTTCCCCAAGTTGTTCCAACTTCGCTTTAAGACAAGCCGCAGATGATGCTGAGAAACATGTTGGTTCGGAAACAGCTGACGTTTTGAGGAATAACTTTTACGTGGATGACTGTCTCCGATCAGAGGATTCAGAAGAAACAGCTATTGAAAGATTACGTGGTGTTCGTTCTGCGTGTTCTCTTGGAGGATTTAACCTATCTAAAATTGTCAGCAACAGAAGAAATGGATTGATTAGCGTGCCACATGACATTCGCGCACACGATTTAAGGACTTTGGACCTAAGTTGCCACTTCCTTCCAGTTGAAAGGGCCCTTGGTGTACAGTGGGCTATTGAATCGGATACGCTAGGGTTCCGGATAATCCCTAAAGACAAGCCACTCACCCGCCGTGGTATTTTATCCACCATCTGTTCAGTGTATGACCCACTCGGAATAGCAGCGCCTTTTCTATTGAACGGAAAGAAGATTTTGCAAGACCTTTGCCGCATGAAGATAGACTGGGATGAAGAGATTGATCTCGAGTTCCGTGTACGTTGGGAAAAGTGGAGAAGCCAACTATCAGAGCAGGAAAATTGAGCAGACAACCAATAAAAGTTGAGGAATTACATCGAGACGAGGAAATCATACTCAAATTGGTACAAGGATGTGCGTTTCCTAAAGAATCTGAAGCCCTGCGCAAGATTCAAGGAGAAGAGCGTCAGAAGAATCGCGACCTCGTGAGAGTCAAGAAAGCGGAAATCAAGAAAACCAGTACGTTATATCGCCTTGATCCTTTTCTTGACCAGAACGGCCTGTTGCGCGTTGGGGACAGATTCAGCAGATCGCAAGTCTTTCCCGATAATTTCAAGTATCCCATCATCCTCCCCAAGAAGAGTTTCGTAGTAGATCTGATCATTAGAGATGCACATGAGAAGGTTGCGCATTCTGGTGGCGGCATCACTTTGGGCACACTCAGAAGTCGATATTGGATCATAAACGCCACTTTCGTTGTGAGGCACTTCATTTCCAAAAGCGTGACTTGTCGGCGGCTTCGTGGTGTAGTTGGTGAGCAAAGGATCGCCGATCTTCCCAAAGAAAGAATTGCCCCAGCACCGCCATTCGCTTAGTGTGGCGTCGACTACTTTGGCCCATTCTACATTAGAGGGAAGAAAGGAATTGAAGCGTTATGGTGCATTATTTACCTGTTTGTCTAGTCGAGCTGTACATATAGAGACGGCAAACTCCCTGGAAACAGATTCCTTTTAAATGCCTTGCGACGT
>NC_090884.1:23894775-23902275 GCF_036669925.1 Montipora capricornis
CCATCTGCAGATGCTGAGGATGTGTCTGAAACAGTGATCTCACCAGAACCGCATGCGTCTGGTGAAACTAGAAGGCTACCGGAGGTATGTTTTACAATTGTGACAATACTGAACTACTAGATTTAAAATGTTTACACTGAACAAAGTAAATTCAAATAGTTGTGAGGGGTTGGCGCAGTGGTAAGATCTCTGCCTTCCAACCCTAAGGTCCCGGGTTCCATTCCCGGTTCTGCCGAGACTGGAATATTTGGCGACCTTCTTTCCCGCTAAAGTTCACTCAGCTTTCCATCCTTCCGAGGTCGGTAAAATGAGTACCAGCATGCATGGACTGTTTATAAGCGGCTGCAATTTGCGCCTGTATATGCTTCCAGTCCGCGGGGGGTAAATTGATCATTGTAAAGCGCCTTTGAGACGTGTGATAAGGGCGCTATATAAATGCACCACTTAACTTTTTTCATTTTTTGTACCGTTACAAGAAGAGAAGAGAGTCATTTTTTTTCTTTCGTTATATCTTGTGCTCGACGTTTGGACGGGTGTGGAAATCAATCGGAAATATGGTAAAATTTATAGCCAAAATTTGTCTCGCAGAAAAAAATGCCGGAAATAAGAGCTAAAAAGATTACTGTTGAGGCCCTGTTTAGGGGAGTTTTAGTCATCCTTTATCTCTACAATTACTGAGACTGTTATCCCTAAAATTACTTATTCTTGGAATTTGACAGTAAGGGGCAATTTTAAAGTGTAAAGCGACCCGTTTTTTCACAGATAACCTAATGCACAAGCGGTTGGCCGAATTAAAGAGCCTGCGAGCAAATCTTCGACATCTTGCTTGAATTTCGACTGATGAATGGCCCGTTACTGTTCATTAGCAGTCGCCAGTGATGTGAATACTCGGCAAAAAAATGACCAAAATTATAATAATTGAGAAATCAAAGCTATTTTTTATTATTACTATTACTATCTCGGCTATCCCTTATCCCTATAATTAATTCCTCAGTTATCCCTTATCCCTAAAACCCCTAAAAGGGCCTCACCGATTTAAGCCGATCGTCCGTCTAAAATTCAACTCTCTTATTGACTGAACATTTGGAATGGAAGTACTTCACATTTCTCGTTCTCCTTCAACTTAGACGGTTAGAGATAAAGAGATATGATAAAATATTATAGATATAATAAAACTTTGTCGTAGGTGTCAAACGACGGTACGGGTGTTGAAAAATTATTTGTCAGTTGCCGTCCGCTTTAGTTGTCTAATTACATTAAACAGTCCTATTTGAATAGTTTTGTATTTCGTGGAATCCTTATACATGAAGTGCAGGACATAATAATGGGACTAGACCTCAACAAGTCTTCCATAGGAGTTCCCTCAAGATGTGTTAAGCTATCATGTCGCACGTCATGCAACGTTTTTTTATCACCGATAAAACAATGAAGAGTCTTCCTCGCTGCCTTTAGTTTTCTCGCGCCTCATTTCCCAAGATTTCTTTCATGACATTGAACCTAACTGCCAGTCTTGCATGCATGTGATCCAGCGGGATTTCCGAAAAACACCCGGCAGCTCATTTTCACCTCATCACATAGCCTAATGATCAATTTTTGAGAAACTTAATTAAATTAATTGATTTCCCACAATTGCTCCCATGTGCAATAAATCATTCGCACACCTCGTAATGTGAAGAACAGTCCCATTTTTGGAAGATGGATCAAAAGACTGGGCGTATAGTTTTTTCGAGAAAGGTGGTCAAGGAATCTGTGAATTCAATACTCTTCACAATGCCTTTCGCTAATAACAATCTTACTTTTAACCTTTTAACCGACAATCTTTCACAAAACAGCTGTATAGTCATCACTGAAACGCCACACACAGTACTAGTAACACGAGTAACGAGCTAATGTTTATTGTTGACCACAAAACTAAAATAACCGAGATTGCCATATAGGGATATGTTGGTAAACCGTGTTACAGTTGGGAAGGCTACTCTGTTTTAAAACCTTTTCATAGTCCTCGCACAATCTGAGCAGGAAAATCTCTTCTGAACTTAAACAAGATTTGCAAGGATATCTTTTGCGCAGCTGTAAAATTTAAAATACTGAAACATTTACGAGTTGAGAAAGTTTCTCTTATAGTTACCCGCGAGCCTTCGAATTTTCGTTTGCATTTGTATACTCCTTGTCTGAACTCTATGTATCCGTATGTTAATCGTCTGGCAACGAGGAACGTACATTGATAATTTATAATCACTTCTAGACATCGTTTAGTCCAGTGTGCACGTCTTTTTATGCAAACTCTCGTGCGCGTCCTCCACACGTAACACACCTGCTGGTAACACATATACATCTGGAATGTATCGCATGGCTCTACCAGATACGTTATAAGTGACACGTTAAATGGCGCGTTAAATGCTTTGTTTGGTAAAAGGATGACCTTGTATGGACAGAGTGCAATTCAGCCCCTTTGATTCACACGCGCTCGCGTTTCTCTCGTCAGTCCAACCTTGAGAAAATTTTGGCCTTCTCTTAGTCTTCGAGTTTTATTCTTTACCTTCTGCGATAGCCTGATAAATGCGGGCTCCAAGAGGCAACTGCAACTTCTAAGCGGCACGAACGGTCACTGATTTTTTTGGTAAGCTACTTTCAGTTTGCGAAATTTGAACACATCTGGGTCAAAGGAAAGGGAGAGAGCCGAGGAATGAACTGAGTTGATGCCCGTCTACCCAATCCATTCAAAGCTCTCTAATTTTCGATATTTTGGGGAGTGTACAGCTATTTCTTTGTGTTTTAGCCAGTTATGCCCAAATTGTCAAAACTTGTAAATCCTCTCCACGGTCTATCAGGTAACGAGCACGAGGCTCTGTAGTTTGTGATGGTAATAGAAATTGGAAATAATGTTAATAATATTTGGATCCCGTGTTTACCTAATAAGAAGGCTTCGATGTTTATTTTCATTGTCTCTAGACTTCTTTACAAGTCAACAGGCCTAGCGCATCCGATGATAATGGTTCAGACGTTTTCTCATCTGGCTCACAAGAATCTCTGACAGCAGGAGAAACATCAACAGAATGGCAGCCCACGCCACAGATACAGATGAAACTTCACTCACTCAATAATTTTCTGAGGCAAGCTGGTGATGGCAGAGTGAGTCCTATACGATCGCAGCTCAGTACTAACGTGGACAACATCTCATCACCCACTGCCCGCTATTACAGGCGCAAAGGGGTGAGAGCTGTTGAGTCAGTTCTAGATGCCATAGCCCCGGGACAGAATAGATGGCTTCTGCAGCAAGTAATGGAGGCTTGCAGCCATACAACTACTGGCCCGAATGTTAACATATCAGAGAAGACACTACTATCCAGGCTTGTTACCCTTTACAATGAGGCCATTAACTGGTATACAAGGCAGCAAATCCTGTCAGTGTTTGTAGGCGATTATTCAAAGACAGAGCTGCTAGCATTTATTCCAGGTTTAACCAAGTGGAGGATCGATGAAGCAAGGAAACACGCTTTCCATACCAGTCCAGGTCATATGATTGACCCTCCTGTTATACATCGCTGCCGACTTGATCCAGTTAAAGTGGACCATTTTCTAGACTTCATATCAAGTCCATCGTTTCTTCAGGATGTAGCGTATGGGACCAAGAACCTAAAATTGTCAGATGGTGAGACAATAGAGATCCCAAATGTAGTGAGGACGGTCGTAGCCTCCCGACTGATTCATCTGTACCACTCGTACTGCGAAGAATCCGGTTTCAGTGAACCTATTGGTCGGTCCACCCTGTTAAATATCCTCAAGGTAAAAGTCAAATTCAACTTGTTAACATCTATTAAACTAGAAACTGTTCTTGGAGGTTACTAACTTTGAAGAACAAAATTGGATAATGCCTCTAGAAGAATAGCTAATTTAGTTTTCATTCAATAATTATCTCGCAACTGTCTCGTTCATAGATTTGCGCTGCGTCCCAGAAGAAATCCCTAGCTGGACTGGACAGCATACAAGCCGATGGAGTTTTGGCTTTCACAGCCGTTGATGAAGCAACAAATAAACTTTGTTCATTAGGTTTGTTGTTTTTACTAAGACCAATTTTGTATTTCACACTGAGTCAGGACATGTTTGGTAAATGGATAATCAAACGGTTAAAAATTGTGTTTTTTTTTTTTTTTCCTTTTTCATTACCCGGTCAGGTTTGGAGGAGGAAACAGCCAAGGACATCTGTTCCCGCCTGAAGTCTGCAAAAACGTATCTGAAGACTGACTACAAAATTCATGTTTCCAGATCCGACCCTTGTGGTGATCACTGTAGTGTGTATGCCCTGAGTACTGATGAGCAGGAGTATCATGGGCATAACTTAATCTGTGACAGATGTGACAACTACAGAAATGTTCTCGTAGACCTACAACTATCATTATCTTCTCCCTCTGTCAAATATAGGTGGGCAGTAAAATCAGTATTGTTCATCTCATTGTATGCTTTATTCTGGTGGCTGTGTTGTTGTGAATTGTTCATAAAGACCAAGTGAGAATGGGGAATGGGTACTTTCAATGCTGGCAATTCCTCCTCTGAATCTTGGCAGATTGTAATGTGTACTGAGAGGAGAGAGAGAGAGAGAGAGAGACTCTGACAAGCGTAAGCCCAATCCTTGGTCACATTAGTGGGTGGCCAGTGGTCGACTCCTACTCCAACCAACCATGATGATGATTATGATGATGTTGAAATAATGGTTTACTCATTTTCCTCATTTTTCTATAAATGCATGCAAATTATGCCGATTCTCAAATGATAAAGATGATAAAATGATGACATCGGTAACATTGTAGTTTTTATGCAGCGGTAACGATGAAGAGGAAGAACTGAAGCATGATGTTGAATCAACCATTCCCAAGGTGGACGAATGGAAGGCCCACATCCTTCGAGCGGCTCATCAAGATGCTGCGAAAAGTGATATCATTGACCACTTGACATCATACCAGGTCCTCCTGATTATGGATTGGGCCATGAAATTTTTGCCAACCAGTTTTAGAGAAACTCAGCGAGACTGGTTTGGTAAAAAGGGCAAGTCATGGCACGTAACAGTTGCAGTTACAAAGAGCAATTCAGATAATATTGAGGTAGTAAACTCAGGAAAGGTACCATTTCTTTAACTTTTGAATTCAAGCTGACGCAATCAGTGCGATAAATCAATCAGAAATTATTACATACAACTCGCTGAAAGCGCGAGAAAATGTGCGCATAAAATTCTCGAGTATTGCTTTTGCTTTTCATTAGTTTATAAAGTGGCTTTAGGTTTGTAAGCCAGTCACGTGCACCAGCGTAGAATTCGCAATTTCGTTACTACTCTCAACAGTTATTTGGAAACCATTCTGTGCCACTTCTTTTTTTTCGTTGCATCGCTGGGTAGACGGGTAGCTACTAGACTGCTGTGCTATTACTCTTCAACCAGAAAGTTCAGCCACGTGCGTTTCCAAACAATATCGGCATGGCGGGTAAACTCATACCCAGGTCTCCCACGGTTAATGACAAAGTCACATTTCCAGTGACAGAGCAAAATCAGGGATACGATACTAACACCACTGGAGCATGGTTTTTAAATAGCTCCTTATCCAATAAAAATTCAAGAATCTCATCGGCTAAATACGTTTGGGTCTGTTAACCATTTGAAGCTGAATGTGTCTTTTATTACATTTTTAGGCCAGAACGTACGTCCATTTGTTTGAGGAATGCACTCAAAACTGGTTTGCGGTGGCCTCAATCATAGAGCATACACTCACAACCGTAAAAGAGGCAAACCCTTCCATTCAAGAAGCATTCT
The DNA here is from genome assembly GCF_036669925.1 of Montipora capricornis. Taxonomy (NCBI): domain Eukaryota; kingdom Metazoa; phylum Cnidaria; class Anthozoa; order Scleractinia; family Acroporidae; genus Montipora; species Montipora capricornis. The sequence continues at coordinate 23,900,576 of NC_090884.1, forward strand.
TGCGCAGTGACAATGCTTTATGCTATCATTGTGCTTATCTCATCCTCTCAATTCCAAGCCTTGGAGACCGTGCAGGCATTAAGATAGCCAGATATGATTTTAGTGATCCACAGGCTGGAAAGGACGTCTGTGACAGACGAATCGCCACGGTTAAAAGCCATATGAGGCGTTACATCAATGAAGGGCATGACATCAGAAGCGCCAGTGATATGAAGGCTGCTATCGATTCCTACGGTGGTGTCAAAGGGTGCCAGGCAGCAGTGGTGAAGGTGCAGGAGTACAGTCACACCATGAAAAAGCATACAATGTCAGGAATCCAGGCTCTCAACAATTTTAGTTTTGAGTCCGAAGGGCTGCGTGTGTGGAAGGCTTACAATGTAGGCCCTGGTAAATTGTTTTCACCAGTAAAGGTGAAAGGATTTGGGACACCTCAGGGACCAACTGACTTGTGCGTTCTGCAGCCCTTCAGCATTCCACGTGAGGAAACCGGTGCTTTCAGGTCAACAACGAGGAGAGCTGTGCTCCAACAAGCGCATCCTAGCACGTCACAGTCTCTAGTTGTCGAAGACGAGCCACCAGCTAGTGAAGCCAAGAAAGTGTACTTCTCCTGCCCCGAGGATGGATGTACAAAAACTTACCAGTCTTATGGTAATCTACAAAAACACCTGGATGCAGGAAAGCATCTTCTTCGCCTTGAGAGAGAAACTACTTATGACAGCATTAAGAAAAAATGGGCTGACACGTGCACAGAGGTCTCACGTAGTTACCTACGCAAAGAAACAGGATCAAGCACCGAAGATGCTGTTGACCATCCAGTTTGTAAGATACCCCAAGGATGGGCCCTGAAAACATGGAGACGAACAATCCGCTTCACTGAGAAAGTGAAAACACATCTGAAGAGTATCTTCCTGGAGGGCGAAGAGACAGGGAGAAAAGCCAGTGCTGCAGATGTTTGTAGCAAGATGAGAACTCAGCGCGACGAGAGCGGAAGGAAAATATTCTCCAAAGAAGAGTGGCTGGCGGCCGATCAAATAGCTCGGTATTTCAGCAGACTATCTGTTCTTTATAGGAGTGGCCGACTGGCTCTAGAACAAGTAAACCGTGACTCAACCGAAGACGAGGAGGAGGACTATGTCGCGGAGGCAGAAGAGATCACCACGAGGCTTGAAATACAGAGACAGCTGGAACTGTGATCCGGCATACAATATACTCCAACCACACTGATGCTGCCGAGGCCAGTTGTTCAAAAGTTCCGGTTAGGCTATCACTGGGATAGTATAAATACCGTGGCCAGCTTATTTGCCAAAAGACCGCCGTTGGTTTTACAAATAATTATTCTAAACAAGTTTTTCTGTCTTAGTTTTGAGCTCAGCATTTCACTGAGTTACCTAATGTTCAAATTACTTTTCAAAGCGGGCGATTAGAGCCTTGAATAACATCTGTCTACGCGTGGATTAGAGTTTTATAACACCTGGTCTCAAAGTACTAGGGCAAAAACAATCCATGAGTAGTGTATAATTGGGTTTACTTTAACGCCTCTCATTGAATTTCGGTGAACAAATGGAGCGCATATTAATGCAACTAAAACGCTCTGGATATTAGAAACCGTTTGAAGCCAAAACTTACTCTATAGCCAAAAAAACCAGGACAGAAATGTTTGTGAAGTGCGGTTGAGAGAGAGAGATGAATTGAATAAATGA
>NC_090884.1:23909775-23932275 GCF_036669925.1 Montipora capricornis
ATTTAATGGTCCCTCTTCGGCGCGTATTAACACGCTCCCGACTGCAACATCAGCCCAAAATGATGCAGAGTCTTTAAATATCAACCAGAAAGACAATGACGACTTAGGAAGACTATTCCGCTCCTCGTTAAGCCTCGTCTATGGGGATGATGATGACTTGCTAAACATTGCTCATCAGCCCGATTACAGCTACCTTGAAGACCTCAATGAAGATGGACCACATTCACCTCCCGAGACCCCCACGGCCGCAAATAGTGTCAGTAGAACATGCGCTAACTGTGAAGTGCTGAAAAAGGAAATAGAATTCCTGAAAAGAAACCAAGTGCCAGGTATGTTGAGCGTATTGACTATGGAAAACCTCAGTTTTGTTCAAACTCTATAGCGAACAGGAGATAATTGCTCGCCCGGCCAACGACGAAGTTCACAAAACTGAGTGTACCTTTCAATTCCCGTTCAACATCTCTCATTTGCAAAAACACACTGTTTCTTAGGTCTACAATAAGTTTCATGTTATGAATGGAATAACACCAGCTAACACCGTCTTCTTTTTTTTCTTGAGAAATGTCACCACCTGTCAAACAGTTCTTGTGACAGTTGTTAGCTTCAGGAACAGACAGTGTACACGTGTATCAGGTGTGCAGAGTTGGCTTTGGCACTGGTTTTCATTTTGAAGGTAAAGGAAATAATTGTGTGTTATATTTTTCTAACTGGATTAACTTGCTTTCAACAGGAGACGTCAAAAGAAATTTCCTTACCTGGCCCAGCTAACGAAAATGTTGACTTGAAGCATTTTCTCCCCGGACTAACAAAACACGAACTCTATGAGGGATTTGGCATTTATATTTCAAAAGTAGAGATCCAGAATATTCACATTGAAGCTGGGAAAAGGCCAACAGATATGCTAAACAAGCTTCTTGGCTATCTTTTTGACTTCAGGACCCTTGCTTCGCAGCAGGATACATGCATGTTCAAGTATGTCACGACAGCAAAATGTCTAGCAGTTTTCCCTGAAGACATTTGGTGTATAAGCTATGAGATATTTTAGCGATATTCATGATTGTTTAGAATTTTCAGGTTTGTCATATATTTTCGTGGGAATGTCCGCGGGAAAGAATTGCAGACAAATGTATGCAAAAATTTGAAAAGCCAGAGAATGCTTTCTGCAGTCACTGATTTTGTCAGTGAGACCCTTTGCCTATGTACCTTACATTAGCAAGATAATTTTTTTTCTTAGAACATGCGCTCCTCGCTTTTTTTTGGCAATTACGAATTCCCATACAAAAACAATTACGGTAATTACCATCACATTTTGTCTACCCAAGACTTAATTGAATTTAAGCACTATAAAATTTATCAGAAGGGCCAGTTCAAATTTCGCGCTATCGTTGTGTACAGACTATTCAAAATGGATCAGTTCTGAGACTATTTATTATAAACTTGCCACAAGTCGACCTAACGAGAATCCCAGGTGAAAATGTTTTGGCGAGCGAAACGTGATTTTACGTATGTGAAGTGGATGAGTGAGCGACAAAGTCGCAAGTGGTCAGGGGGTAGACCTTCGTTCCGCGCACCATCTACATGAGACGAAGGACTTTCGAAGGTCTATTTATTATTAAACCCTTGTTTCTCTCTCTTTCTTTTCTACAGCCTACGCAAAATGCTGTGCTACCCTCTGGAAAATTTCAGACCGAATTGATTATGCTAAGACAGTTCACAACAAGAGAGGAACTGCGAAGAGGAAACTGGAGCAAAAAAGGAGACCGTTAATTGATCTGCAGTAACACACGTCATGACGATTGCATGCAGCAACTATGAATTAAAAGTACATCACTTGAAATTCTGATCCAGCAATCTTGCTGCAACAAAACGGGCCTCAAGATTATGTGGAAACAAATTTCTTTTAGAGTGAAGGCGGGTGGATTCACACTTGCGAGGGCTGACAGAGATAAAGTGGCATGAACAGAAAGAAATGTCTTTTTTCTTCTCTCAAAATGACATGTTGTGTTGTAACGATATGTTGTGTTGTAAACACTAGATATACAAAACAACGATAGACACGAGGCCTTTTCTTTCTGCTGCGTGACCTTCCTGTGGTATCTGTGTTGGCGTAAAATTACGCAACTGTGAAACAGCAGCTAGGCTAATCATGTGCTAAGTGTAAGAAGTAAGTTACTGTTTTGCTCAAAATTAGTTTATCAGTTACATGTATCCCAATCAATGCAGTATATATTTAAATGTATGCTACGGTTGTTCTCGGTACGTAAAAATAAACGGCATGATCTGTAAAACTATAAATAGTTTTGATTACGTGTTTGATCGTCCATAACATTGCGCCAAGATGGCGAAATGTTTTGCTTTTTGGCAACACTGTCGTCGAAGCGCTGCAAATGTGCCCTAAACATTCCCTGCATTTTTGAAGACTGTTTGCAGCGATTTTGCAGCGCCTTTTGTGAAGTTCTGCACTGCTGCAAAAACGCTGTCAACCGCTGCTACATGGCTTTAGAGCGCTGCTTTAGCAGCCAAAATTAGTGACTGCTGCAGCCATTCCTTTGACAGCTCTTTTGAAGTGCTTCCCATAGCCACTCTGCAGCACTGCAACAGTGCTGCTCGTTTCGTACAGGTAATACTGTCATTATTATTGTTTGACTTCATATAGAGCCTACTACTACTTCACAGTAGTGTTAGGCCTCACTGGAACTTGGAATCATTAACCTCAATATGCTACTGAAGGACAACTAATGATTATGTAAGTTAGGCTTGGGCCGAACCGAATTTGTCCTTGTGAATAACATCCCACATACCCACTGCCGGCTCCCGTTCCGGCCTTATCGATCAGTCGGTATAGCAGAGGTGATCTAATCCGAAGGTCGTGGGTTCAAATCCCACCCTGGTCAGAGTTTTTCTCTGTCCTTTTGTGGGCCCCAATTCCAATACTACTGTAGGGTTGATCTCTGATGGAATAATTGGGTACTGAAACTTCACAGTAGTGTTAGGCCTCACTCGAACTTGGAATCATTAAACTGTACTGTTAATAAATTTAACAGATGTTAATAAATTTAATTTAACTGACGATGACTTTCGCTCAGGTCGTAGAGACGTCAGTCAATGTCATCTTAAACAGTCCTTCTCTGGACTACATTAACCGGACGATCGTACTCCACTTAGTTATGATTAGAATATTACATTGCAGAATAATATTAGGTTATCTCTTGTAATAAATTAGATTCTAGATATATAGTATAGTACAGAGAGTAGATTCTATCATTAATTTAGAATTAAGAAATCATGGTTAATGCAAATGTGTGTCATTCGTTAATTTGTTTTTGAAATAACTATTTAGTGTTTGTTTTTCAGAACACAGCAAAGTTGTATAAATATTTGTTTTACTTAATACAAGAGATTATCTATTGCTTGACTTCATAATACAGGAAATCTGTTTAGAAACAAGAAATTATGAATTGTTTGACTTCATAACACATCAAATCTGTTTTGGAAAAAGAAATTATGTAATATTTGTCTTCAGAATTCAGCAAATCGATTTAGAAACAAGAAATTGTTAATTGTTTGACTTCATAATACAGGAAATATGTTTAGAAACAAAAAAAATTATTGATTGTTTGACTTCATGACACAGAAAATCTGTTTTGAAACAAGAAAGTATTAAATGTTTGTCTTCAAAAGATAGCAAATCTGTTTAGAAACAAGAAATATATAGGTACTCAGCTCCACTCATTTCCTCGTGTGCATTTGTGATGGTAGCCTGCGAGCAGAGCCTTCTTTGCATCAGTCTTTCACCATAAAGTGAAGTCGTTCGCACAAAATAAGTGAAAATACAAAGAAAAAGCCTTTTCCAGCAGGGTAATTCGTCTTCAGGGAGGGCAGTTTGAGATATGGAAACAAGTGCTTACCAAGCAAAACAACTAGCACGAAACGATGGGTGTCATCTTGCTTAACATCATTTACGCATGACAGTCGTGAAAGAACGCTGGTCCAATGTGAAAGGGAAAATGGTGACGGGGTGGGGGCAGCGATAAATGAAAAGCGGGGAAGAAAGATGTTTTTCATTACGATTTAATGACTGGTCATAAACTTTACTTAATGTGGTGACTCTTAAAAGAGCCGTTTTCTTTCTCTTTTTTCTCTCCTTGCTTGAACCCTTCAGTGTGCCCCAGTGGGGTATTTTTTTCTGAAGACAACGTGAAGGCGTTCGACAGGTCGGGACACTTTCTTGCCATTGCGGTAAAACGAAGGTGACTTTGACAGCAAAAGTTGGAAGGTCAGTTGCGCGATCTGGTATCGGCTTCCATTAGCGTTGATTGTCAATTCCATGAACGGGGCCAGGCCAGCCTCTTCTAGTTCTTCGTCGCTGATGTCTGTTTGTGTCAGCTGCACATGTGCTGGTAGGTTCGGGAACAGGAAACGGACCACATCATGGCGAATCTCGATCGACTCCTCGTGTTGAAGTGGAACTTTCATTCCTCTTTCAAACACAAGTCCAAACCGCTCTCTGGCTTCTTCCACTCGTAATGGATTTGGGTCTGGATTTTCAAACGTTTCTATCAGCTCAGTTGGTAGGTGAGCCTGTGGCTCCCATGTATTCTCGCTGGGACAGTAACCTTGCCACTGTACCAGGAATAGAGGCTTTCCGTTGTGGATTTTTTTGGCAACTATCCGCTCAGCTTGATAGATGCCGAGAACGTCAGGTTTTCTTTCGCAGAATATTCGGTCATGAGGAATCGCAGCAGTTTCTAGGCACTTATAATAGCCCTGAGGTGGACGACTACATTTCTCCATCTTCAAAACAGATCGAATATTTTGGGCAAAGGAAACTGGAATATTTATAGAGTCTATTTATTTATAGAGTCTAATGACAGAACAAAGGGGTGCCGGTGGATCGAAATGCACCAATGGATATCAACTATTAGCTGCACAAAAGATTTTCAGAGAAAGCGCTGTAGCGGTAATAGATAACTTAATAGTTTTAAGCGCAATCTTTCCAAATGGTGCATCTTTTTCTTCTATTAAGCTCGTTGTGCAACCTCTGCAGCTTCCGAACGCAAAACACTCACAAATAGAACGTTGTGTTTATTTTCACTAAACACAATTATTTCGATTGCGGAGAGATAATTTGACAGTTCATCATTCTTTGTGAGTTATAACTTTTGTCCAAACAAAACGAATCTAAAAAATTGCCCATGCTATAAAGCAAAATGGAAAACCGTGTCATGAAATGTTCCGTACGAAGTATGCACATAATTATTATGTGCAGTTTTGCGAAACAAAAGAAAGGACACTAGCGCTCTGCGTTCATTGTTAAGTTTGCCGCCTTCATCGAGTTAATGAGCGTCGTTGTGCGTTCATGGCAACCAATGACCGAAGCTCTTTTTAAGCGTTTATGCATAATGACGCGCGATATGACAGATCTACAACATTTTTTTTAACTGGAAGTAAATGTCCCGAGAACAATAGGCATTCTGCGCAATGTTACAGTTTCGTTATTTATGTTGGTGATTGAAATGCATTATTTTCCCGTTGTAACCCTTTACTGTTTTTTCTTACGTCCATTTCGCATGAAGCCGTGGGGTGAAATCTTATACCTTGTCACATTGTTAACAGCAGCACTTGAAACCATAGACAAACTGCTTGTTACCGATGACCTGCGTGTTGCATAATGGCACAATGTGTGCGTCTGTACCGTTTTCGGCAGATACCCTTTTCGACATTTTATGCCCCGTTGCATAAACGTGTGCAAAAAGGATAAATTCCGTATAGAATAACACCCCTCTGTAACAACCTGGCGACACCTATTCTCAAAAACCGTGAACAAATAGTCACAGTAAATGGTGTAACATCTGATCTTGTCACAGTCCCTTGTGGTATTCCTCAAGGATCAGTTCTCGGGCCAATTTTGTTTCCTTTATACATTAATGATTTTTATCATTGCTCAAAAATTCTTGAATTCACCGATTTGCTGATGATGTCAATCTGTTCTATAGACATAGAGATATTGATAATTTAAAACATAACATAAACATAGATATTAATTGACCAATCATTGAAAAGTAAATAATGAAAAGAACTTTGCTGGGTTGAACGTGTTCGTCGTTTCAGTGTATTGGTGTATGTATCTGGAGGTGCGAGTTCGAGTACCGATAAGTGCAGTTCTTTGTTCCCTTACTATGTTGTAATGTGGAGACTAAATTAATAAGTGTACGAATACAGAAACCGGTAAGATGACACCAAAGATTAAGAAGATGTGTTGAAATGCGCAATACAGAGCTCGAGGAGGGAAGGTATAAGTATCCTTTTTAGGGGAGGGAGGGAGGAGGGGTTAATCTATGTTGAGTGCATAATTCCATTAATTTAGCCTAGGTTTAAACGGTTCAACCTGAAAGCGGATTTTACCTGCAACATATACCGGTATACGGGTAAGGGTAGTGAACCTGTTTAAGTAAAATTTCCATGCAGCCATACTCGTAGAGTTAACGGGCGGCGATTGGTAATGATTGTTTACAAAGATGGCCGGCTCGGCAGCAAGGTTACTATTCTTCTTCAGAAATAAGTTCACTGAATTCTTTAAGAAAGGCTATCAAATATATCCAGAATTCGCCCGATGATAAAAACTTACTCGTTTCTCAATCATGTCTCCTCTGTCGCTACTCGTAACTCTTCTAAGGGTAAACTGGTTTCTAACCCAGTAAAATGGCTGGGTCTACCAGGTAAGATCAATTTCGTCATTGCAAAATGAAAAAGATATGGTGCTACCTGTTACCTGTAAAGCGATTTCGGGTATCTTAATGTCTCTATTATCATTCATATTTTCCCTTAATTTTTATCTTTGTCTTTTTAATCAAGCCCCTAACCCGCTCTATCCCATTTTTTTTACCTTAATGCCTAAGTTTCAACTTCCCCATCTCACATGGTATTATCATTGAGAACTCCAGGAGATGAAAAAATCTTGCTCAAGGCCTTTGAAGTATAAGATGATTTGTTTTAAGTTAAAGAAAATTATCTTTCTTACTTCAATGAATCCGGCATTCTTTTATTGAGACTAAGCAGCTACCTGGCAACATCACAAGATACAAACTAAACTACTAAAATATATAGCAATTTTAGAAACAAAAGTATGGGGTATAGACTATCATGCATTCAGTCACTACCAGGTCTTTTAACTATTATAAAGCTACATTTTGGCAGCTTACCAGCTTAAAAAGCTTTTGTAAGTTCCAAAGGTCTTCAACAATAAGGTTTAGTAAAGTTAAGAAGGCATAACCATGCATAGCAATAAATTGTTCAACTCATCGTGTTTGATATTTGTCACAAGTTAGCAGTCCATAATCAGGAGAGTCCATCTTCACCACCGAGTCTCTTCGTCAACACAGGTGTACATGATTCCATTTTTGGAAGGCTTAATCTTGTTCGTACAATTAAATTACTTAATTAATTTTTTGAGATGACACAGTGCTGCACACGCATTGCTTTCCCTTTCATTTACTAAACTAAACAGCTGACTTTGTCTACTCCTGAGCTTGTTCATTGATCAGAACTTAACAACTGAATGCTCCAGATAATTAGATTCTTGTAAAGTACGATATTCTCCAGATTAGTATACATCATGGTTGTGGATATATATGCAAGGCTTATCCCGATTTCTGTAGTTTGAAGCGACTGAGACTATCGCTACTCACCCCTGGACGCGACACTGAACCGAAGCGTGCTCGTCCCCTGCAGTATGTCTCCGGCGACCATCTGTACACCTGAGTGAGAATAGACAGTGCGGACCAAAGTTTCCTGTCTTGGAAAACAGCAAAGCAACAACACTGAGCCTTCAACCAGTCTGGCACACTGACTGGGCATCCAGGCACAACTGGTCGCACAGGAGTTCAAACACTTTTACTTCTTTCAAAAAATTCATTTGCTTATATAATCTGAAACTATTTACGTTTAATTATTTTAACATGTAAATGAACTCAATAATAGACTCTTGAACCTCGTTCATTACTCGTCTCAAGGCTATGCTCACAGTTATACTGTGGGTTTATGTTGTCGACTAGCTGTGTATCAGTACAAGTTGCACACGGCAGGTTGGTGATCGGTTCATGTCAATCCTTGCTTTGGTGATTGTTTTTGGAAGAATGCGATCCGTGTCATTCACAGTAACTTTTTTTCCCGCGATCTGCCTCCCGTGACAACTTTATGTTGTCATCAGTTGCATGTTCATTTTATCTTTATAATACTACCTGGTAAGGAACTCACGATACAAGATTTAGATTATCCAAGACTTTTGCCCTTGTCAGTTCTAGTCAAGGAACTCAGAGTCAACGAAAGACATTATTTCTAAGAACCAACCGGTTTAATCAAGAGTTTTAACGATAAACAATCTCAAAGATAAAATCTCGGGGGGGAAGGAATGTGCCGCGACGAATTTCAAACCTTGAGACTTACGTTGAGGTAATCTTTTATGTTCTATTCCTGATAACGATTTCACGATCAAATAAGATAATCATATGCTGCCAGGTTACATTATTGAAAGACTTAAGGTTCTATATTTCTACTAAAGAATGCCGTTGTCAGCGGTAATCTTCAGTCAGTCCAGTTAATACTTCAAACAAGCCAGTCAGAAATGAGTATCGAATGTCGCTCTCGGGTTTGCGTGATGATCCAGCTTCTTTCTTGTGTCAAATGCCACTTTGTCAGCATCTTCTTCTTCGAGGCCAAAGTTGACTGATCGAGGTTCAGCTGACTCTTTTAACTGCTCATGAATAGTAGCAAGTGCAAAGGTTACTGCTCCACTCTCCTTTCTTGCGTCAAATGCCACTTTGTCAGCATCTTCTTCCTCAAGGCCACCGTTGTCGCTTTCTTCAAAGCCAAAGTTGACTGATCGAGGTTCAGCTGACTCTTTTGGCTGCTCATGAATAGTAGCAAGTGCAAAGGTTACTGCTCCACTCTCCTTTCTTGCGTCAAATGCCACTTTGTCAGCATCTTCTTCCTCAAGGCCACCGTTGTCCCTTTCTTCAAAGCCAAAGTTGACTGATTGAGGTTCAGCTGACTCTTCCGGCTGTTCATGAATAGTAACAAGTTCAAAGCTTACTGCTCCACTCTCCTTTAACGTACTAGATACTGATGGCACGTTAAAGTTACCAGTTTGCACTTGTTCGTTCAGCAAATTTTTCCCTGTCATTCCTCGTATTTCGGTCTGGAGTTCATTAAGAGGCAAAAGCAACGCCAGGCAACACAAAAGAGACCATTATGGATTTTTGCGCCACTCTTTGATAAAGCGGAAAAAATACCTGCCGTACTGGACTAAAAAAAAAAAGAAGAAAAAGAAGTTAATATGTTTCTATGGTATCGCAAGTGAACGAGAAGCCCAACAATGGAGCTTGGTACTTTGCAAAATTGCAGAATCGTGCAGCTAGAGTAATTAGAAAATTTACTTTTGATACAAACTCGAACCACCTCCTACTACTACTACTGATATGGGCAATTCCGGAGCAGACTAACCTCTCAGGACATTTCGATAAAAGTAGTTGATTTACTTGTTATCCGAGTAGGCTCAGAAAAGAGTTGGTGGATGCCATAACTGTGATATCAGCAATGTTTGTAGTTGACAAAGATTGCTGTTGTAATCGGTTGAAGCCATGTCAGCATTCATATCACCAAGTATAGTAAGATAAGTTCAAGATTGGTGATATCAAGTCTAGCAATAAGGGTTTCCAAATTTGAGAACAGCCCTATAATTGAAGAGTTAGGAGGCCTATTCTCTTTTTTCATGCATCCCACAATGCTTCGCGCCTTGGGGGGTAAAGAGAAGTTTTTCATTTGGTTTCGTGTTACAGCGCTGCGTATGAACATGGGGAAAAATGATTTCTGTTGCGCCCCTGGTTGTTCTGATACTAAAAAAAAGAAAGGAGAATTGCAGTTTTATCGTATTCCAAAGGATATTAACCGAAGAAAGGTTTGGTTGAAGAGAATCCGTAGAAAGAACTTCTCGCCGACTGACAACACGCGGCTCTGCTCCGTGCATTTCTTTGGAGGTCAGAAATCTGATGAAATTGACAGTGTATCCTACAATCGATTAAAAAGACAAACGCAACTAGATTTATTTTGACAACGTTTCGACATCGTCCAATGTCATCGTCAGGCAATGAATTTTAATCGGATGAAGCATAACTTATAGTACAAGAACAATAGAATACTGTATACTATTAATAGTACGCCAACAATAAATGTGAAATCTAAGTAAATAGTTTTGCCCTGACAGAGTCTGACTGCACATTAAGTGATGGTTTTAATTCTTTGATGTAGAACATCTCATGAATTAAGCAATCAAATTTCGATGCGAAATCTACCAGCAACAATAATAAAAACACCATTAGAATCGCCTTGCCATTTATTGACCAAAAACCAGCCGATATTGTGAAGCGCCAACTTACTCAGCTAAATAAGAAATTGGATATAGATCTACAGCCAGTTTTTGTCAGCCGCAAGCTCGAGGATGTCCTTAAATTCCGTGAGCCCAAACCATCTTTAGTCAACCAACAACTAGTCGTCTACAAATTTCAATGTGGCTCGTGTGATGCGAGCTATGTTGGCTATACAGCTCGTCACTTGCATCAACGAATTGAGGAACATAGATACTCAGCTATCGGGAGGCATCGCCTAGCAGTTCATGGCCAAACAACAGCACCCCCAGCGGCGAGTTTTAGTGTCTTAAAGAAATGCGCAGAATTAAAACCATCACTTAATGTGCAGTCAGACTCTGTCAGGGCAAAACTATTTACTTAGATTTCACATTTATTGTTAGCGTACTATTGTATATATTATTCTATTGTATATATTATTCTATTGTTCTAAGCCCAATTTTACGGCAATAAAATGATTTTGAGCTGTGCCTTTTTTCACTGACCAAAAAGTATTAGTTTAATTAGAGCATGAGAATAGTCTGTCCACACAAGAAAGGTTAAAATTCCAAAGTGAGGGGGGTGGGCGGTGGGGGGTTGAGGGGTTGAGAGGGTTATTTTATCAGGCATTTTTTTTATAAAAAAGAGTTTGTTTTTTAGAACAGCCCTTCCCCCACTTATTCCAAGATGAAACATGAATTGCCAAGTAGAGGTGTTTTCTGAGGGGTGGAGAACAAGGTAGTAGGGGGAGGTTGGAGCCTAAAACCCTCCGAGTGGTATGGATATTATCTGCATCAGTGCATCAAAACAACAGTAACTCTTTGCTCAGGAAAAACATGAGGAGAAATTACTTGCCTTTGCAAGTAGTAAGCATGCTGTTCAGCACAGGGACAAGACAACTAATTTTTTATTGAAACTTCCTATTCATTACAATGTAACTAGCAACAGGAAGGTGATAGAAAACTTCCCCATGCCCTGGCCACAAGTGGCCTATGCAAGGGCTCCAGGTTGCTGAACCTGGCCAGCAGAAAGCAGGACCAAATACTGGCAATAAATCAAATCAAACTTCTGCAGATGGCATAAGGCTCAACTTACCCACTGACCCCCCCCCCCCCTCCAAGCAGCCTGCCCCAGGTATCAGTGACAGAGACTCCCCTTCAATTTTCGTACATGCCAGTGGGTTGGGAGAGTCCATGTTTTGTCAAATCATGACAGAAAATCAGCCATGTGTATTAATAAAAACGGTAACAACAGTGATAACTACAAGGAAGAATTATCTTTAATAATAACAGGCAGGAGGTGGTTGAAATAAAAATCTGTAAGCTTTGGCAGCCACTCAGACTCCCATTTTTTTTTTTCAAAGTGAATTCTTTGTACAAACAATCCATTTAAGCCAAGGCGAGGATCTGTCAACAAAGCAAAATCAAACCATTTTATTCCTGATACTCCTTCTTGACTCTGGACCTGGTAAAAGTAATTGTGATTTTCATTCAGCTGCAGATGGCCATCTTTCATTTTCAGGCAGAAAGATTTCTTTTTTCCTTCTTTTGGAGTTTGCTTACTTTTAAATGCTTCAAATGGTGTCATCCCCTGCGCAGATTCAATGCATTTCACTTCCAAACCACCAGTTGATGGCCTAGCATTGGGATCATAAACTAGCCTGTCTGGAGAAGCTCCCAACCATGGAAAGTGTGGATTAATTACAAGGCCGCAGTGAAAAATCTTAGTTCCAGGAGAACCATGTGAATTTTGATATTGCATGTAGAGCTGAGAAGCCACATCTTCATTTTCTTTGCCAAATCTAATAGCCTTCAAGTGAGACAAAGAATCACAAGTGGTAGATAAGTGGTTTACAAGTTTTGACACATCTGCCTTTTTACGTTTAATTATGTTTCCAAAATTAGAAGCTGTAAATCTGAGTTTTCTTAGTTTAAACCAAAGCTCACTAGAAGATTGAGGCCGAATTTCTTTTTCGATTTCCCAGCACTGCTGAATTGAAACCTTGACATTGTTATTGTAGAACTCAAAAGCACTCTCACTCAGAGGAGGTATTGAAGGAATTTGAACTGGATAGGTAATCGGGGCTTGAAACCTATTTTCTTCATCAAATGTGCCGTTTTCACATAATAATGTAACAGGAACCAAGGGAACACGACTTTCTTTGGAAGATTTACACTGTTCAGCTGGAGAAATCACAGGCAATAGAGTTGTGTTCTCCTCGGGTGTTTTCTGACATTGAGCTGACATGATCTGTGGGAGAGAAACATTGTCAGAGGATATTTGCACAGAAGGAGTGGCTTCAACATCAGTAGCATAACTGGGTAGCATTCTGGGATCATCCTCATCCAGCTCTTTTGGTAGCTCATGGGTTTCAGCAAATGTGCATTCAGATTCCATGAACTTGCGCTTTCATAGATAATAAACAGGTGGCATGGACTTGTCATTGTTGGCAGCAAGTATGGCCATTTTTAAGTTCTGCTTCAATTGTTTAACAGTCTCTTCACTTAAATCATTTCTCGAAACTCCAAAAAATTGTTCCGAGACTGTCGGGGTTGCTCTGAATTTCTTTGCTGGAGGCTGCTCACCAAATCTTGATTGATAAAAATGTATTTGTTCAATCCCTATTACATCAACAGAGGTACGTAAAAAAAAGAAATCGATTGAAAATTATTTCTGTTCTTTCCAATTCAGGAAACTATGGGTAGATATACTATTTTCAAATGAAATCAAAAGGGAAGGTGACATTTTACCCAAGCTAAGTTTTGTTTACCTTTAGGATTTGACCAGCTACAAGGTAGTTCTGTGCAGGCTGGATCTGCTGGCAAGGTGGTTTTACCTTGAGAAACAATGTCACAAAGTACAAATAACAGAGCACCAGCATGGCTGCAGTCACCTCGTAATCTGCAGGAGTAATAACAGGAATTTACTAAACCCCTTACATAAAATAAACTGCTTGAGAAAGCTGAGTGGTGTCAAAGATCATTCAATAGATGTAATTTAATAAATGTGATTTTTAGGCAACCATGTTACAGAGAAGTTGGTATTGAAGGTCTCATTTTCATTTTCATTAATGGCCAAATAACACCTGAATTCCGTCGTTAGCATACTAATGATCATAAGAACAGGCCTGAATGAAAATACAATAAATTGTCTGTTACAGTGACAGCAAGAACAAACTGTTCTGATCACAGTATGCTTTGCTTTTCTGAATTGAGTACAGATAAGTTATAAAACATCATTGATTACTTACCCGACAGTGCAAGAACAGTAAGCATAAACAGGCTTGCTGGTATCTTTCTCAAGCACTATATTCACAATCTTTGTTTCCTCTGGGTCAGTGGAAAACGATGGATTGCAGCATCCCCTTAAGGCCCACATGGTAGGATATTTTAGCAAAGAACAAACCCTAAAAGATCAGATCAAAATAATTTTATGTAACGACTTTAAAATGACTAAAACAAAAACCTTTAAGAAAACTAAATCGATCTCTAAATTTAAACTGATACATAAGCTTGTGCTGCAGCGTTAAAAATTTAAGATAAGACTAACAGTTTCCCTCAGTTTCCTTGACAATTAACACAGCTCCAATAGGCCTTTTGCAACTAACGATCACATGGTACAAAATCCGCCATGCTGGAGGGCACGCTCATTATTATTCCCCCACTGGGACATTAAAACAAAGAGACCTGAACTAGTCAAGCTTGACTTGGCTTTGTTTTAATGTCCCTGTTGGGGAATAATAATAAGCTTGCCCTCCTGCTCCAGCATGGCGGATTTTGTACCATGTGATCGTTAGTTGCAAAAGGCCTATTGAAAAAAAAAACAGGTTATAATACCTTAAACACCCGCGTATAAGAACCTAGTGATTTAAGAACCTACAGGCTGAAATTGGGCATTTTAGTACCCAAATATATAAGAAACTATTTAGGCTGGCAAAGAACAATAGATTCTTATACAAAAAAACACTCTTATTTTGTAGCCAAAATACTGGATTTTAATTGAATTTATTATTGTTTAAAAAATAAGGCTTGGCATTTTTGCTGTTTAAAATACAAATGTTCAACCATTATGACATACTAGTACTACAGTAGTTCTCTGAATGGTATCACTATGACAACTCCTACAAATAAGAACCTACTAAGAACCTAATCAGCCTGAGTTCGGAAAAACTACCCCAAAATATAAGAACCCATTCAGCCTGAACCCAAAAATTCTAGGTTCTTATACGCGGGTGTTTACTGTATTACAGAGTCGTTTTGGCCACGGTTTCCCTATTAATTTGTCCGCATATCTGATGCAAATGAGGAGTTTACTAAGATATGCTACACTCACTACCTACTTAAGTGAGTGAATTCCCTGTTTGTGCTGCCAAGCTTGAAGGGTCTTGTACTTTCTCACATCAGTTTGGCTGTAACCAACCCCAAGCAAAAATTCCTTAACAAGAGCCTCATCCATTAGCTGCGGGATTGATAGCAAGCTTTTCTTCCATTCTTTTAGGTTCTGGAGCTCCATAATCGAAGGTATCTTCAAAGAGGAGATATCCTGCATCTCGTCAACAAGAATCGATTTTGAGTCCGTCCTTGATGCAGTGCTCGATGTTGAGATACCCAGCGAATTGCAAACAACATTGACAAGAGCTTTTTTTCCAAAACTTTTCTCCAAGTCAACACCTAAGTTCTTACAAATTTGTTTCAGCTTCACCTTCCCTAATTTTGACACATCTTTGAACGATTTTAAGTTTGTGGTAAGACGCAAATCCTCCTCTCTTGTCGCCATTTTGGTTTTCCTCACTCAACTTACCCCCCAAGGCGCGAAGCATTGTGGGATCGTGAAAAAAGAGAATACCAAATTAATTTACAATAATAAAAGGTTTAGAGTTAGGTTTGCGAATTTCGATACACAGGTTTTCAAGCTCGTTTAAGTGCGTACAGAGACATTTACTGTCGATTTAATGTAAAAACATATAGCTCCGCCACCATCGCTCAGCCTATCGGTAGAGCCGCAGCGTTAACAAGCATGATTTCGATTGGTTCTTATCTATTAGTACTTATCTTTCCTCGGAGGTAGAGGTGGTAGCCAATCGGTATCATGCATCACACAACACATCGCAACGCATGTCACGTACTGGGCTTGTGAATATCGATGTGTGAAAACTTTTGCTGTACGTTTCATTTCATCGATCGTGTATTCATTCGCCGTTTCTTCCGCTACGCCTTTGCTGTAAGTTTTATTCCATCGATCTCGTCGATCGTGTCAGTCATTCGGCGTTTCATCCGCTGTGGTGTTTCCACTTATAACTTCGATTGCCTTTAATACGTGGTAATTAATACATTTTTTGAGCAATTGCAGAATACCCGTCCCACCAAATGTCCTGCAGTACTAAAAAAGCTATCAATGTGGCCACAGTCCCGAAGTCGATGAATGAAAAGAAAAGTGTTAAAGGGCAAGCTTCTAAACACGATCTTGTGTAAAGTGTAGTTAACTGAACCGCAAAATGAAAGCTAACATTTTTAGAATGCTGATTTTGTGGGCCGGGTATTTTGCAATCTAGCCCATTTTTTATCACTTATGTTTATGTTCGGAATACCGGCCACATCTTTTAAGGTATTGGTACCTATTACCGGCAACATCTTTTACACACATTGAATAATACCTATCAATGTTCAGCCCCAGGGGGTGCATAAGGATAGCGACCATTGTAATATTGCCTCCTTCTTTACAAGCCTCCGTCACAGAAATAGAACCTGCACTGAGTTTTATAATTTGAAAATAATAAAAATGAGTGACCCCCATGTTCGTGAAATTATGCGCAGTAGGGATACGCAATGCAATACTGGGGAATGACCTTACATGTAAATAAGGGTTCTCACCCCCTCGCAAAAATTTTAGGCTATTTTCACCAGTCTCACCATCTTCTTTTTTTAATTTCAAAAATTTCCTGGGAATTTGAATAACAATGATTACTTTGAAAAACGCTGTCAAATTTCTAGGGAATGTGAATAACAATGCCCTTTCTAGTCTCGATCCTCCAAGTCTTATGTTCCCTTTCTATTTTCCAGAATTAATAAATTTCTATTCAAATTATTTTTTCTCTTTCTTTTTGCAGGACTTGGTTCGCTTCCTGAGTGTTCAACCATGGTAATAAATTTAGAACATATGACATTTCTTAACCTTATTGCTCAGTCATCATTTTCAATTTAGGCAGTGTGGTTGAGTGGTTAGGTCACAGGACTTGGAAGTCGTACTCTTCTCAAAAGCCCCTTCCCTCCCAACTGCCCCAATTTTTTCTCACCATAAATTTTGTAACCCCAACCAAAGCCCTTTAAAAGAATTACTTGCAATGGTTTTAATGTACTTAGTTATATTACAGTTTTACTTTCTGCCATTGTAGGCATCCTCTCAACGAGGCAAAGGAAAGTGTCCCAAATGCCAAGCAATGTACACCAATCGTTACAAACCAGAGTGTTGCAGTAGTTGTGGATTATTGCTGGGAGGGACGTTTATCCCAAAACATCTCAAGAAGCCCAAATTGGACATTCCATTCTCTTCCTGTGTGGTTCTTGGGCCATGGACTGTGTATTCCTGTAAAACAAGTACTCATGACGACAGGTGTCTTGTTATCAAGGATCTGACAAAAGACAGACCAAGTGTTGTTTGTTTAAACCAGAAGTGTAAAGAGACCCGTGCAGTTATGGTTAACAGCAATGCCCCTGATCTATTCATCTGCGAGCATATAAAGACCATTGAGTCAGCTACTAACCTAGGACATCAGTTTTTGGCTATCCCCAATTTGCAGGGATACCAGGGTGATGAGTCTGTTAAGAGTGAGTTGTTAAGGCTGGAGGGATTATCTGGTGACCTACCATTAGCCGTCCAAGTGTCGCCTACAATGTTTTGTGTATTTGGGCCAGTGACAGCAAATAATCCTGCTGGGTACTTCCATGTGAAGGTTCAGGAGGATTCCTTCAGATGCTGTTCCAAGGATTGCAAAACGTTGTTGCCAAGGGGAAACAGCTCAAGGCAAGGAATATATGCATTCATGTGCATATGTTGATTAGCCTGGGTGTAATTCACTGCGATAAGATTGTTATCAGATCCAGCCCTGCATCAACATCATCGTCTGGTGCTGAATTGATTGGTTCAAATGTTGTTGGTTCTCCTGGTTCAGAAATCCCGTCATCAACAAAAGCAGGATCAATGGCTCCTGCCATGCCAAACAGCACTGCCATTGATGAGCCAGTGGATACTGTAAGCCGCACTTCTACAGTTCAGCTTAACATGAAAAGGTCCTTGCCACTCCAAATTCCTACTGCTGTCATTCAGCAGGCCCATTTCATGGATATTAAGGGGTGGCCTCCATCTCTAGCACCTTCCTGTGTTACTTGTGGCTTGTGTAGTTCTCCATTTTCTAGAGAAATAAGTCACCCAGGCCAAAGAGGAGAGTCACTGGTGCTAACTAACCTTAATCCTTTCAAGAAAATTAAATTGTTGGTGAAGTTTTGCCAAAGTCCAAGTTGCCAAGCAATGCACCAAGTCAAATTATATTTTATAAAGGTAAATTGATTAACAATATGTCTGATCTGGTGCCAAATACTTTACTCCCTGGGAGTGATAGTTTGTAGATTTTACTCTGTCTCTGTCTAAGGTAAACCCCTTAGGGGTTTAAGGGTTAACCACACCTTATTTTGATACAGTGTGGTTAACAAAGTGAGTAAGCTTCCTAGCCAGGTTAAGGTGCCCTTTTTTGATTATCTTATATGTAGGCATGTTCAATATTTCTGACAAACTCCTTGTGTCTTTGGAAATCCTGGTGGAATGGCGACACCTTTTCCGTAGAGGAGTTCCGATATTCACAGCAATTGAAAGCAAGCTTGAAGCTATGGCAGAACGCGTCCCGGTTGGTTTCATAACTTTAATGTATTTGGTGAATGGTTCTCAATAATGGCAAGTGTGACTGTCTTTTGTGTGCAGACCTCCCTTTATTTATTTATTGCTTGGTTATTTCAATGGTTGATTGCCACTGATTACATTGAAAAGAAAGAATTTCAGGACATGTATCATCTGGTGCCATTAGTCTCACAACAACTACAAGAACGATTTCTGTTTATGTTCTGTTACTTGCATCTTTACAGTCATCTCAAACAACATCTCCTGATTATGAGAATGTGAATTTTAACTACTGGTACCTTATTTTTAACCGGAAACTTATCCTGATCATCGTATTTATTTATTAGAAGTATTCGTCATTATTTAGACAGATTAACTCAGCCATTTTGACCGTAATACATGACCTATGTTTTGAATTTCGTTTCTACAGGAATATCCTGGTGGAAATGAGCTTAAAAACATAGCCAATTTGCTGTATAACGGCTTTTATTGTTTTGAAGCCATAACAGATCGCAGTCTGGATGATGTTATCTGTGGGATCTGTGGAACAGTTGGAGAGCTGTACCTTGGAGATGGAAATGAGAAAAATTGTTGCAGTATTAGTGAGGTATCTTTCAAGGTTAACTATAGGGAAATGTGTGTATGCTCTATTCTTGTGTTCATCCCATTCCTTTCTTAAAGTTAGCCACAGTATCAAGATGTTCACTAACAAATCAACCATTCATGTTATAGAACCCCGTATAAGTAAGGGTTCTGTGCAAAAAAAAATGTTAAGGAGCTGTTATTCGAATAGTCTCACATTATAGTATTTGTGCCACATGGCCAAAAGTGAACCTTAAGTTGGTCACATGACCGATGAGTGTTAAGTGGTAAACTCACAGCTGCAGCTATATGAACTCCACAAAGAGACAGACCTTGTTTTATTAATTGGTCCGAATGCAAATTTTCAGACGAACATGAGCCTTAAGGTTGAGTTAGTTTATTTCTATTTGAAAACGCAGAATTCATTATCTTGATTTGTATAGAAGTGAGAAGTGTATGCTCTCCAGTGAAATTTTCCAGTTGGGAGAACACAGGCGAAAAATTTATGTTCATAATCCTTGATACAGCAATGGACACATTTCTCTCTTCAATAATTTTACAGTAGGTAAGATGTACTCACTCTGTGTCAAAGGCCAAGATGAGAGTCATACATGTACATTCTTCCCCATTAACCTATTAGAATTCATGTGCAATGGTTGCCAAGAATGTTTAAAAGTTCATTGAATTTGCAGTGGTTGTTTCTGTATCAGATCAACTATCAACCACCACAAGGTGCAACTGGAGAATTTTATGGTGCAATTAAAGGAAAGATGGGTGGAATGTACCACTCACACGCGTTGCAGCAAAAAGTTTCAAGTCTACCAGACAGCAATTCCTCCAATTATGGCTCCTTCCATGCAAAGTTCTGTAGTGCTTAATACATAGGATAAGAAAAAGAGCAATGTATTGAACAGAATGAATAATAAGTATCAAGGTTTGTAATTATTTGAAAATATCAATACTTATGCTTCTTGTCTTATTCCTGTCTCATTTTGTGCCTTCACGACAAGGAGCTTAAAGTGAAGTGAAGTCAGCGAAGCCACTTACTGAGTCTTACTGAGTGAATAAAATTGCACAAAATGGGCCCATAAAAGATTGTCAACATGCTTGCTTTTTCAGTTTCACAGTGATGAAATAGAACACCAAATCAAATTGCTGCTACCAATATTCTATCATTAAATTTATTCCATGCATTGAATTCCAAATATGAATTAACTGTTATTTATGAACCATTTCAGGCGATCCAGCCCTCCTACATGACATGATTTCTAAGGAAGGCGTGGACATTTCAGCCCTTGATCTGATGAGTGCTGAACATATTAAAGATATATGTGAAAAATGCAACATTGCAACATCAAGAAAGTCATTGGTAATTATAGCAATTTTAGTATTAATAGTCTAACCCACTGACCCATGATTGGGTAATTGCAGAATCGGATTGGCCATACAAGAGCCATTGAACAATTGGTATCCAGGAAGTTGGTCAATTTTTGAAAGTAAATTCATGAGGTAAGACTGGTGAAATTAAAGTGTTTTAAGTGACTGTGCTTTATTGTTCAGAGGTTTATACCAAAAGAATACTGTACTTTGATCGAGGGTTTGAATTGGACTACACCAAACAAACAGCCTATGGAGAACTTAATGTCAGATTAAATCTAATAGTTTCTTGTTAACATAACAACAAAATAAGGTGCTGCTTTTTCAGGGCTTTAAAATGCGACCAATACATACGCATATGTGACTAAACTTTTCCCCTTGCGACTAAAATATCTGGAGAAGTCTTCATCCTCTCCATTGGTGAAGGAGTACGGTATAAAGAATTTGTAATAGCTTGGATCTTGAAATAATAATAACATCACTGTTTTTTAGTCCACAACCTGTTTTATATAGTGTGTACAATTATTACCATTACGAAACTATTGTCCTGAAGACTGGGCGAGTTAGAGTCACTGAGTGAGCCTCCTTTAAATTAAAATCTGGCCAGATAATGTGGTCTCCGTGGTTCCCTTTATTACTCCAACTATTTAAAGTTTTTGTTTTGGTATATGATGTTGTAACGTTTGAAAAGGAAACGAACAAGCAAGAAAATTTTATATTTTCTGTTCTTGTTGTTAAGATTTTACTCAGGCAATGATGAAGATTGACATACAAGGGTTGTATGAGTCTCTTCTTGTTGGTTCATGTCCATTGCATGGATTTACAAAGGTCGATGGACACACTGGTGGTGTCTACCACATTGTTTGTAGACATGGGGTCAGTGTAAGATAATAATTGTTTACTTAATCAGTGCCTTACACATCTTTCCATTTCACTATGGCTATGAACACAATACTTTTTCAGTGTAAATGTTGGTATAGGATGACCAATCAATCTTAAAGGCATTCTGCATAATATAGTATCATTAAGAACTTTTAACTTTTATATTTTAGGTTACTGCTGCTTCAAAGTTTCTGACACTACAAGAATCTGTACGTGATCCTGCTGACTTGTACCTGTCATTCAAGCACTACCCACTGCTTTTTATCTGTGATACTCCATGTGGGTTTGTCAGACACATGGATTGCAGGGAACCCACAACAACAAAGCAGTCGTGGGGATCTTAAAGTGGTTGTCTGGAACAACCCACTCTTGGAAAGAAACCTTCCAAAGTATGTTTTGAAATAGTCCAATGTGTTACATGTATTTCCTTAAGTTGAACATACTACATATTAATAATAGGTCATTTCTCCACATTGTCATCTGCATGGGGTTTAGTCAGGAAGTTTTAAATTTTGGAGTTTTTATATACCAGTATCTGTATGATAAAAGCAAGTGTTTACAACCAGTGTTATGTTAGACCTTTCTTGTCAATCTGGTGTTAGAAGTCTAGATGTAAAGGTTCACACCAAGATTATTTCTTATTCTGTTTACATTTGTAGGACATTAGTGTACCTGATATTGTTCCAGCAGAATACCGGGATGTTTCAAAGCCTTTACCAACTTCCGATACCATGAATGCCCATCCCCTCACTGGGTCAGGAAGACGGTATGTGCTGGGTGACCGATTCCACAATTCCTCCAATCCCCACAAATCCCGTCTATGTCAGTTTCATGACATAAATTTGTGTCTTCAGTCATGTGTGTTAAAAACCAGCTATCAAGAGTCAGAAAATCATAGAAAGAATATCCGTAGGCTGCGAAGCTCATGTCTTTTACAATTACCTTATGGACTACTATCAGAACGAGACCATTGTAAGAAAACAACAAAAACTGCTAGAGAAGAATCTTGCAAAGGGTCAGTTTGTAAGCAGGGACCAGTTTTCACGATTTCAAGTTAGCAATGCACGAAATTCACATTAATCAGGATTTCACAAAGGTTTTTAAGTGGTACCATGACGAAAATCGCATCTTTCCTATCAAAGCCATTTTAAAACATAAAGAAGTTGCTTGGTAATGAGGAGAAGAATGCTGTTGATAATTTTAAAATATCTCTTTTCATTCCAGAGATATTCAAGTTTTTGAAAATAATATGCAAATTAGCCTGGGGCTGACATCATACACAACCAAATTTCAACTCAGGTTACGTTGTAATTTCAACTTAGTTCTTTTAGGTTTAAGAAGTAAAACGTTGAGTCTTGGAATTCTTTGTATG
>NC_090884.1:23937275-23949775 GCF_036669925.1 Montipora capricornis
TCGTTTACTGAGAAAGAATAGCATTTTCCTTTAAATATCAAAGAACCATAATCGTGTACAAGACAAGATTTTGAACACCACGTGTTTTGAATGACAATTTTGCCAAGCACGTTTATTTACATATCATACATACAACGCGTATTTGTTTAAATCAAATCTAATCCATAATGTGATTTTTATTCAGCTTACCGTGTGCTGTCTCCCTGAAACCTTGTTTCGCTTGACATTTCTGAAAACAAAAATCAAACACAACTTAATTAGACCAACAAACGATCTACACTGTGTGAACCTACTTTACCTGAAATATCGTGTTAAAACGAACTCGCTCTTATCGATTCAGAAGCGTTATATCGATTAAAATGTTTAAAGAATAAATGTAAGCTGTGTTTTTAAACAAAACAGCATTCCATCTAACCTTTAACAAGAAGACCTGAAGTCGGTGTGAAGACTTCCAATATGGAGACGACTTCCATAGTCTTGGTTACCGATAGAGATGTCACAGGCTGACGACGCATGCGTGTAACCTACTTCAGGTATTGGTATCGGTATTGGTACCCGATCTTAACCTCTCTAATACCAGACCATTGTCTGCATGCACTTATCAAGATTCTCTGCATCGTGTTTGCATTGGTATGCTACACCACAAGAAAAGCATCATTTGTGTTACCTTGTAAAAACGTTTCATAAGGACCTTTCTATATTGCATGTGTATTATACTGTAGGTACCAATATCATTTTCTGTATTGTTTTCATACTTTGAAAAACTAAAACCTGTGCTAAAACCCATTGTAGATTGGGCTAAGTGATTCACTTTCCCTCAGCCGGCTCAGTCATTCTACCTCTCCCAAGCCATGCCCACAAAAGGTTATAGATGGAAAAAGGCAATCATTGACTTTAGGGTAAAGTCTCAATACCGTCGAATCTCGATTATCGGGACTCGTTGAGACTACACAAAATAGTCCGGATAATCGAGAATATGAATATTAATGAGGGACAAAAACTGATTACAATAAGAGAGCGACATTTAATCGTGAAACAAAACTTTTGCAAATTGTTTGGAAAACAATATGGTGTACATGTTTACTGTCCGTTGTGAATACTTGTACACGAGTCAGCAAACGTCATGATCTTTTCCTTGCTCTTGCGGATATCAGATATCTGCCGTTTACTAACTGACAAATTGGTTCCTTTTTCTTCTTTCTCTAATCGCAAAATTATAGCCTGTTTATCTTTTATCGAAAGAACGGATCGCTTACGCTTCAAAGACATGATGATCGTGAATAAACATTTGTGACGTAGTGTAGCTAAGTGTAGCTTGTTTAGCCAATAGAGCGTGAAATTTCGCTTAGCAACAAAGCACCTCTAAGCCAATCAGAACTCATTCAAAAGTTCTGCATTAGTTACGACGTGTGCGAGCGCTGCTTTATTTTGCTTTTTGAAAGAGAAACAAACTTGCGTTTACTTTACTTTTCAACGCTGTAGTTTTAAAAAGAATAAGGCTAGGGATCTTGATTATAACTAATAAATATTCATGACAAACTTGGGACAAGAGAAAAAATCTGGATAATAGAGGTCCGGATAATCGAGGTTCGACTGTAGTGACACTTCCATTGGGTATCAACATCTTTACAAAATAATATTATTATACTAGTGCATATACCTGGTCTTCGTTAGATCTCTCTTTTATGTCCTTCCACTTATCAGGTTTATGTTTGTCTTAAATCTAAAAACTGTTACAAAAACGTTTGCTTCCAATAAAATAAAAACATTGAAATACATCTAAATCAAGTTACTGATAATGTTATGGAAGAAATGGAATCTATTCTGATGAAACTGAATCCCAGAATGTGATGCATACCATGTACAGTACGTCTAGCATGTACTAGTATTACAGTGCGGTGAAGTGACACATTACAGAATATCTGACCATCCAGTTTAATTTTTTTTTTTTGCTCACAACCCATCAGATGAGTATGCAAAGAATACAAGGGACAAGCAAGAAATTCCATTTGAAACCACAGAAATTAACTGACCAACTATTTTTGGCGTCACACAATCAATGCAGTGCTCAAGACATCTATTTATATTTATTATTCAACACGGAATATCGCATGATTTTATCCCATTCAGCCTACGGCCTTGTTGGCTGAGTATCAGGTGATATGCCATGCACTTTCACAGGATAATAGTTAAAATATATGTTACAAGTAAACCATGGCATAAGTGGTATGTGGATTTTCATTCAGACTGAGAACTGTCCCCCACTACCAGTTTACTGGTTGTGCAGTAACTTCTTGGATGGCTTCTACTTTTAATTTCTCATTCAGATGATTACAATGCATAACGCACTGCTACAGCACTAAGGTGCAATTATGACATATATCAGTTCTCTATAGAAAAAAGTAAAACAGCAAGGGTTCAGACAATAGCATTTTGAGTCTCTAATCTAAGTCTTCTATGATTTAATAAATAAGTTGTTGTTCATTGATTGTTTGAATGAATGGAGTTGTGAATCCACCAAGACATCTTTAACGCGTGCAACAGCTTTACACAGTTCTTTGTTGCCCTGCCAATCAGAAAACTCCACCAACTTATTAACAAGACCGAGAGCTCCCTTGACAGAATTGACCTGAGGTGTCTATCGGTGACTCATATGTGTCTACATCATCATCAAAGCTTCACATGTCAAGATCTTGCCCCAAGGTAGAAAGCTTATACTGCAAAGTTTCCATGTCGAGCTCCTCCTTGCCAGCAAAAGGATTGTCAATCTCAATGCCTTCTACTTCATTGGGATACATCCCCATGTGCCTGAAACACCTACTTATAACTTCTGGCTTCACCTCCTCCCAAGCACTCACCATCCACCTGATAGCCATCAACAAGTGAGCAGACTTGATGATCTCACTTGCTGATTTTTGACCATCAATTTCACTGGCAATGTATCGAAAAAGCTTCCTTGGATAATGCCAGCATCTAGGGGCTGAGTGCGTGAGGTGGTGTTCTTGGAAGAAACTCAATATTGATATTCGAGAACATACCCTTTATAGAAGGGGGATTGCAGGGTGCATTGTCCAGAAACAAGAGGATCTGTCCGTCACTGCGCTTATCATGTCTGACTTCATCCACGCCTTGTCATTACTGAAATAATCCCCAAGGACGAGAGATATCCGGCAAATTGGCGAAACAGTGTGGTTTTTTACTACTGCCAACTAGAATTGGGGTTTACTTCCTACCAGCGGCATTAACAAAAAACGCTGGTGTGATTCCTTGCCACACAATTTTCCCACCTCTGCAGCGCTCGCCCCTTTCTGGTAATGATTTCTCAGGTAAGCACTTTTCATGTAGTACCAGTCTCATCCTGATTCTAAATATAGGCTGGTTCAAAACTTCTTATCAATTCCTTTAGCCACTCTCAACAGCTTTTGAGTGTTTCTTTACAAACATCTTCCTCCTCAACGGCAACACTCTGTAGTGCTACATTGTGCCTCTGCTTCCATTTAGCAAGCCAACCATCAGCGCCTTTAATCGAAGTTTTGCCAAGCTTATCAGCAATTAGTCTCGCTTCTTCTCTTAACACTGGACCATCAACTGGAATATTCGATTGCCACGCTCTCACATATCATTCCCATAGTAAACTGTTAATCTTCTCGAATTTTTCATTGTTTGATCTTTTACAGTTGGTAGCACTGTCGAAGACCATGCCTCAAGAATACTCTCTTTGTTCTTTACTACCTTGATGATTTGCGTCTTTTCGCCAGCTTCCGGGGAATTTCCCGACCGTTTCATATTTTCTGGGGACAAAAATATGTCAATACCTTGGCTGAAGTCGAAACTTGATAGTCTCACCTATGTAGTTCTTACAATTTTATTTTTGTTCTTACGTTTTATTTTTTAAAACTGACCACAGTTTATGAAACACTTAAATCATAAATGCTCCACTAAGCTGGAAATGACCTTGAACTTTTAACTGAGATCTTTACAAATGAACCATTAGTGCAATACTCTATGTCATACATTAGAGTTACTGCTAATGTGATCAAGAAGGGTAATCTTCTTAAAGTGCTGACTAATACGAATCTTTGTGTGGTCTCTTAGGGACCGGTCATTATTTATGTAGTGGCGGCCAAGGCTATTTTAAATTAGCAAAGAGGGGGGGCTATTGTTTTTTCCTGGTACAAAGATAAGGGGGGGTCATATGAATCAGCAACAGGGCATCAAGCGCAAAAAAACCTTGCTCAACTAGACAATTCAGCTTCACTTTTTCAGACCTTTGCAGTTTATGTAAGGTTTAAATGTCAATCTCATCTTCACAGACGGCATGTTGGGGAAAAACACAAAGTGGGACGATGTGTACAATTGTACTTCTGTAGATGAGAAAACTACCATCTTTTACGATAAAGTTTTGACTTACCTATTATACCAGTGTCATCTTGTAGAATTAACACAATCGACAAGCCATGGATGACATTTCGCATAAAATCTTTGATTAACAAGCGCCAACGTGCATGGAAAAGTGGTAATATTCCACTTCGTAACTACCTAAGCAACAAAGTAGCTCGTGAAATCAAGAGTGCTACGAAAAGATATTATTAGCACCACCTTGAAGAAGCAAAGTTAACTAAGTCTTGGTGGAAAGGTGTCAAATCTATCTCCAGGCAGTGCAAAAGTACGATTCCTCAGAAGCTAGCCTTTGGTTCACAAGACCTCACAGGACCTGAGATGGCGAATGCCATTAACAATCTTTTCCTTAAAGTCACGCAGGAATATCAGCCTTTGAAACCTACCACCACAAAGTCTACAGTTGCGGAACAGCTACATGATGTTGACTGCTTCCTCCTAAGTATAGAACAAGCTCAATGGTTTACAAACCAATCAGTCCTGTGGTCCAGAATAGATCCCTATAAGTGTGCTGAGGGACAACTGCTATGAACTAGCTAAACTAATCGTGAATATCATTAACTCTAGCATCATTGAAGGTCGCTTCCCATCAGTATGGAAAAGAGCTCACGTAACGCCAGTACCTAAAACAGCCAAGATTGCTGACCCTGGAAAAGACCTCAGACCAATTTCAGTTACATCACCATTGGCTAAGATCTTCGAAAGTCATCTCAACAGTATTCTATTAGAACAGATCAAAGCTAATCTGGATGACAGACACTTTGGCTCTTTGAAGGGATCATCCACCACTGCTGCCTTGGTCGACCTCATGAACTTTCTCTATACAAACACAGACAACCCAAAACAAGCAGTTTGATTTTGCTATTACGATCTCAGTAAAGGGTTTGATAGACTTTATACTATTTCCATGTCTTTCTTCAAACAAATGAAAAGCAATGAACATAAACTTAACCATCTGTTCCCACAGCACTATCAAAACCAGTACAGCACACGATCTCAGGCTAAGGGTATAGTAGCAGTTCCACCAGCCCGTACCAAAAGAGCGGCAAATTCATTTATAATCAAAGCCAGTAGACACTTTAATAATGAACTAACAGGAAAGCTATAAACAAAGTGTTCTACAATCCTAATGTATATAATATTATAATTTTCTAAATATTTTAATTATTTATCTCTAGTTCTATATTTTACAGTATTTGTAAATATTATCAATTGCATATTAATTATATTGCCCAATGTTTTTTAGACAGTTTAAATAGTTACATTTGTCTACCATATTGGAAAAATAAAGTTATTATTATTACTACACCATAGCCATCAGGGAAGAAAAGGGTATAGGTGAATTCATCTGTAAGTTTCACAATCAGGTTATGCATTGCAGTTTCTTCTCGTTTTCGTTTTCTATTTTTTGTTTTGCGATCATTTTCTTTTTTCTACGTTTTGCAACGTTTTGTTTTTTAGACAGTTTAAATAGTTACATTTGTCTACCATATTGGAAAAATAAAGTTATTATTATTACTACACCATAGCCATCAGGGAAGCAAAGGGTATAGGTGAATTCATCTGTAAGTTTCACAATCAGGTTATGCATTGCTGTTTCTTCTCGTTTTCGTTTTCTATTTTTTGCTTTGCGATCATTTTCTTTTTTTCTACGTGGCCCCCAGATGACCAAGACTTGGCATTTGTTATTCCTCCAATAATAATGTTGAAATGCCCAATCTGTGATTCACAATACTGTTTTTGTTCCTTTGCCCAGATATGGCAGTGCCATTTGCTGTAAATAGCTTACCATAGGTTTCTTCAATGTCATTTTTTCTTGAATCAGTTTTTCTTCCAAGTGTGACAGTTCCTTAACTCCACAATGAAGGACACTTGATTTTTATTTTTATTTTTTATTTGTCTGACTCCTCTTTGAAGGGTAAAATAATCTGAAGTGATACCATTGTTTATGACAACTTTGTATATTTTTGTAAAAGGTTGTTACCCATCGAATAAAGTCAGAACCAAAGTTAAAATGTTCCAGGCAGTTTAAAAGATAATTCCACTCCAAACTGTCGAAAGCCTTTTGAAAATCTATAAAAATCATTAGACCAGGAATATTTTCTTCAACTGTTAACTCCATAATATCGAAGATTGACCGAACTGTTTCACCAATATACTGGTCTTTAATAAATCCAGAAGGACACTTGATTGAGAGTTCAAGTATTTACCATAGCAAGCATCATTATCAATACTCAAAAGATAATTAACTTTTTGTTCTATTTACTCCATTTCGATTTTTGTTTCCCATCTCTTTTTTCTCTCTTTGAATAAGTACTCTTCAAATGCACATTCAGTCATGTGCGGTCTTGTAGCTTCAAAGATCCTTGGCAAAATTTCATTGAAATATTTAGTACGTGGATGTTGAGGATTTTCGTACCAATATTTGGACTTTTGATATGGTATAAACAGATCTCTTGTGAGTTTCTTTGAAGAACCTGGCAGAACTGAATAAAAACAAATTGGATTTCTAAAAGGGTGATCTGATTTTTAAAGTGAACATTTAATGTTATAGTATGGTATAATACACCATTTAAATCTGTACTTTTGAAAAAGATTGTGACAGATCTGTATCAAAGCTTAGCCAATCACAGTGTATCGATATATATCTGTCACAATCTTTTTCAAAAGTACAGATTTAAATAGTCAAGTACAGATTTTTAAAAAAGTATAATGTTAGTTATAGATGCATACAAATTCAAATAAAGTCTTTGCACAAAAGCGACATCAAATTTACAACAAAAAGTGAAACAGAAAGACTACCCAATTCAAAATGCAAAGATAGACCTGACCGAGGTAAAGGTGTTTTGATCTTGGACGTATCGAGTTTGTTCTGAATGGCTTTCATTCTCAATGAAAGTCTAAGATCTTTTTTCGATGTCCCTGTTTCCTCTAAGTCCTTGTCAGTTATTGTAGCCATAACATCAAGATCATCGTATCCTTCACCTTCAAACAGGCTTTGAAACTCCGATAAACCACAATCTTGGAGCCATTTAGTCACATTGTCCGCCATCTTGAAAACGATTGAGCAGGCCTGGGCACTATTATTGTACTGCGGGCTCATGAAACTATTTAATGACCAGATTTCATGCAGAAAAAACATGGATGGAATTACAAAATCTCTTGAATCAGAAAAGAATGTGGAAATCTCGACACAACAAGCAATTCAACAGTCACAAAACAAGATCTCCGCCTTGCAAGTAGAATACCAGTCTCTGTGAATCAAACAACAGGCATAGATTTGAGAACTTCATTGCAGTCCTGCAATGTTGATGGCCTGCTGTTTTTACTAAAGTATCAACATCAAGAAGCAAGGAGGCTGGGGCACAAAAAAAGGAGCAGAACCTGAAGGGTCTCCTGGCCATGATTGATACAAGCAGAAAAGACGAGTTATCCCAAGCATCCAATGCTCGTTTTGATATAGACAAAGTCGGTTTGAAGTGTATTTTGAACTCGATGGACTCAGAATGGGATAGAAAATGCGCAAAAATACTAATTGCAGCAAATCGGTCAAGAACAAAAATGAATGAAGGGGTAGTTTCTAAAGAAATTGTGGTGCTGCGTCGGTGGGGAAGTAGTATACAAAAATTTGGTTTATCAACGGAGTCGATAATGTAAATTGACCACCGTACAGAGATTCTAAAAGCTAAGAATTTAGAATCTAGCTTTTAGAATCTCTGTACGGTGGTCAATTTACATTATCAACTCTGTTGATAAACCAAATTTTTGTAAGAAGAAAAATGGAAGAGCTTGGACTTCATCCTGAAACTCTGGTAAAAAGCATACAACATGTGAAAGCTATGTAAATTCCACTTCATGTAATTCCTGAGTCGGTAACCTTTTTGGAATTTTAAATGGCATTGTTCTTTTTTCCAAACTTGTCAGGATAAGTGGATTGGCTTACTTCATCATGTTTGCGACTCACAAGAATGGTTAGGTGGAAGTTGTGAACATGATGACAACCTGCCATTGTTTGATCGACGAGACAAGGACTTTGCTGAACTACAAAAGATTGTGCTAAACCCAGAGCTCCGTGATAGCTTCAAATATTATGTCAGATTCATGTATCATTCATCATTCAGTTCTGAAATCTTGATCATCAACCTCTCCACTACTAACATTTTTATTTTCCTTTTGTAACAGGATAGCTAAATAGTAACAGCTATTGTTGTGATTTGGAATTCATTTCCTGCAAAAGTGTCTAATTTTTGTTTGTTTGACCAATAGACACACTGACGGGCCACATTAAGTGCACTAACAGCCTGACACCAGTGTACACTCCAAAGAGGACACCGCTGAGGTATGCTATTAGTTATCTGTTCACATTTTATTATTACAGTTGGAAAGCTACAAAAACTATTGAGATCTGTATCAAGCTGTAACAATATTAATAATTTATAATTATTTCTTCTTTACTTGTTGCCTAATGCAAAAGTACATTTAAGAAATAATCAATACATTAGGTATTGTTGTTGCGAGTGTATGGCATGCTTTTGAAAAGTTACAAGTTAACTAGGTGTTTTCTTTTTCTATAGTTACAGAGGGTACAAAGCAAGAAACAGCTCCAGTCTCAGACAAAACCTGTTGAGACAAAAGAAAATCTGTGGTACTCCAAGAAGTTATCCAAATCTACCGCTTGAAACCTGTCCTTTTCCCTCCCCCCCAACATCAATGTTGATTTCTCTTGGGCAGAAATCTACTGTAGAACATATGACGATACTCAGCAACATTGACTGAGGGGGGGGGGGCAGGAGAGTGGGAAGGGGAGAGTAAGTAGGGATGTTTAGAATGAAGGCGAATTTGTGTTACTGTCTCAACAGTTTTGTACGAGATTGTCTACGATTGCATGTGGTAAAGAAACAGAATTAGCTCTGTTGTTATTCAAACCGGGGCAAAAATATTTGGACAGTTCAGTGAGCGTGACATGAGAAATAATTATGTGAGGAAAAAAATATATAATTTACTTCATTAGTGACGTCACAAAAGGAAAAAATTGTGTGTATTTACACTGCAAGTATGGTATTCCGGGGACTGATTGAACCAAAAAGGCGGGCCTATGCAACGTTTTTAGCTCGAGAAAAGGATATATCTGTAAAAAAGAATCATGCAAGTGTGTATAGGCTGAGGAAAGAACAGTACAACTCCAAAAATGGGATTCTAAGAACATGGGCAGAAGACCACGCAAATCGAGTGACCGAGACGAAAGAAAATTAATGAGAGCTTTGACAAGGTTAAGGCACAAAGAGGGTAACTTTTCGTTGTTTCGGATCATGGAGACAGCAGGCATTCAACCGGGCTCTGTGAGTAACAGAACAATGTGTCATGTGTTGAGAAAACAAGGATTTTTTTACTTACAGGCACGGAAGAAAGGGCTTGTAACTGAGTTTCTACCACAAAACCAATCCGGCAGACCAAGCATAAGCACCACAATGGCGTATTTGGCCAAAAACATGCGAAGGTCTTAATAAAGGTTGCACAGGGAAATGGTGCTAAAGTAGGCAGTGGCGGGAGAGTAGTGAAATTAATTGTTGCTATAAGCTATGGAAAAGGAGTCATCCAGTGCACTCAGTATGAGCATATGAATAGGGAGTTCTTTGCTTGTTTTGTGGAGAACAACTTGGACGCCATGTTTATGTGGGCTGGAAAGGGAATATCCCAGTTATGGATTTAGGATGGAGACCCCAGTCAAAATTGTGCCGCTGTCTGAAGTATTTTGGCTTGCAAGGGTTCGCAGCTACTACAAATACCACCCAGAAGCCCTGATATTAATCCAATAGAAAATTTATTTCACTTAGTTAAGTCAGAACTTTGCAGACAGGGCATTAACTTCAATATTACGAAGGAAACATACCAGGAATTTACCGCCTGCATAATTAGAGCAATGATGACATTTCCAGTACAAACAATTGATAACAGAATGTGTCTAATAATCCAAGGAAACGGCAACAGAACAAAGTATTTGAAATGAAATATCGTCAACAGTTTCCATTTACGCGCCCTTTGAAAGTCTGTGAACCGCACTTACACTTATGTACAAATAATATGTTATAACTCAATTAGCATCCATTCATTTATGCGAAAACGTCACTCGTAAATGTCACGAACAAGGAATAAAAATTTAGTTGAAATGGATATGTGATGTTTGTGATCAAATTGTAAGTTAACATGGATTCTTGAAAATTTCCTGCTAATTTGCACGATTAACAGGGAGTTTCAAGGAATTTTCAACGGTTAACACCAGTTAACATAAAATACTTGAGAAGAGGACTCTTTCAATTGCTTGTTAACGCGACCGATGCCCGTTGCTATATTTTTACAGCCCTTTTCTAATGACACGTTAACCGTGTCATGGTTGTTAAATGATTTTATAGATGTAAAATAAGGTCGCTGAAACACTTGGGACAGGGAGGAAGTTCCTTTTGTCGCTCCTTTGGGATTTCACAGTTAAAGTAGAATACTTTCCACCTACAGGCCATCATGTCACTTTCACGATCATCAATTATTCCGTTTTTCACAAACAGTGAGGGGCTTTTACCAGTGCAAAATATTGGCGTGTCACTATCGAAAGAAATATCCCGCACAAAGTGTGTTTTTGGTGTGGGTAAATGAACGACATGCCCCTCAAGAATTAATAAAAGATTTTGCCAAGGAATAATGATTGGTGACCACTGAAAGTCATTCAAAAATATACACTTGGCCTTATCAACACCAACCCATGCGAAACTTCCAGATGCTGGGTTACAAAATGTTTGAAAAATACTAGTCACTGGATTGAAAATGAGTGTTTTCCCGCAATTGCCAGGACCAACAATCATCATGTTCCTGTATTTGCCGCAGCCCTTAGTTAACAAGTCAAGCACAGCATCAATGAAAACGAGGCACAGGACTTGATTATTTTCAAGTACTTCTAGTGCGCATCGCAACCATTGGCCATCACACTTTTCTAGGCAGTCACTCTCGTTTGCTTCATGTAACAACTCTATTGTTGTCTTTTTTGATCTCTCGAGTGTCTTTCAATTTCCCATGTGGAGTTTAACACATCAGAGACAACACAAGGACTACGAGAAATTTCTCTTGGGCAGAAATCTACTGTAGAACATATGACAATACTCAGCAACATTGACTGAGGCGGGGAGGGGAGTGTGAAGGGGACAGTAAGTAGGGATATTTACAAATAAAGGCGAATTTGTGTTACTGTCTCAACAGTTTTGTCCGAGATAGTAGCTGCCATAGACTGGAATTTCCATGTCAACCAGCCCCAAGCACATGGTAAATTAGGAGACCAAATTGTCTCAAGGCAGTATAACCAGAGGACAAAGCAGTGGGATGTGCAGATTGTAAAGACAAACAAGAGCTATCACTATATCCCAGCCCTGATGGCTAAAATCTTGCAGTCAAGGATCTGGGACGTTGACATGGTTGGAAGAAATGCGTCTCTTGGCTTTTAGCCCCAACATATTGCGGCAAAGCCCCCACCCCCATCTAAGGAAGAAGTAGATTCCATGTGGCCTCCAAGGCACCACCTACCGAGGACAATGAGAATGGTCCTACAACAAATTCAATTTGAATTTTCTTCAAAAGTAAGATCAACTTTAATAGTTTAACACAAACTTTAATTAGTCTTGTATGTTTAGACTAATCACATTTTCAATTATGCACACCTGTTCAATGGAATGTAATATTTCACATCCTGGATACAAAATTTACTATAAAGCCGTCCTTGGCATAACCTGGTCATGTGACCTGCCTTTTGCTAGAAGTACAAATAAAGTGTTCTTTTTGATAATGAGCAAGCAAACAGAACCAGGAAATAATGTAATTGAAATACCTTCATAGATATAACACAATGAAACCAACCCACAGAAATCACCTGACACTTTGTGCATATCCTGACTCGTACATTGCAAGAAATGCAGTTGTGATCATGATTTGATGACTGTAAATATATTTTTAATGTCTGAGAACGAAACAGTGGAAAATAATGGTCTACCTTTGACCATGCAATCATAGTGCAAATTGTTAAAAGAGTAATGTATGAAATAGAATAAAGAACGTGACAGTAT
>NC_090884.1:23959775-23974775 GCF_036669925.1 Montipora capricornis
TGTTTTTTATCTATGTCTGAGTATACAATTTGTACAACATGAAAGAAAATACATCTAAAAAGAGCAAATTAAAATGTTAAAACAATTTTGAAAAAAGCTAGTGAGGGAAAGATACTCGCGTTCTGGAGACAACGCCAAAATGAAGCCTTTCACGTTCGCGTGAAATGAAGACGACTTGACAGACAACTCCAGAATGCTTACCTGCATAGCCTGGTATTTAAGTTCCCTATTGTTTATGTGTGGGGAGGGTTATCGATGAAAGAGAGACCGAAATGATGGCGGTACGCTGGCACTCCTTCCAGTTCCAAAGACAATTAGAGAAAGTGAGCAACTGACAGTTCCTTCATGTGCAAAATGCTTTGCCAAATATATTTTGCATCGATAGCCAGCGGGATCACTGTGAAGAACTCAATACATTAAAATTATTTGTCCTTTGTTAAGTTATTATGGAATCGGAATATTACCACAATGTAGGAAATATTGAATCTCTTTGATGGGAAACACACCCCTAAAAATTACTTGGACAGCGTTACTTCATAAGTTAATTCATTGTTCATTCATTCATTTATTTTTTTCAGTGATAAAAATTAATTTCAGAAAGATTGCTGGATGAATTAAAAATTTGGCACCTGGAATACTTGAAAGTTGACTGCGTTTCAAACAGGAAGCCTATTAAAAAAAAACGGAATAGAACCAATAAAAAGAAATAACCACATTAATATTGGTGGAAGGAGCATTCGAACCCTCTACCATCGTGTAACAATCCATTTAAGAATAGTGTTCTATGTCTCTGTGCTAGCCATACAAACCTTAGTCATTCTTTTGAATTTGCAGTCTATCTCCTGATTTTTCCACTCTGAAAAGTAGAGCATGATTTACATTCACAAAAATGTTGATTGGCACGATTTATGGGCTGGTACCAACAAATTTTGTCGATTTTTCACGATTTTAACGTCAGGTCAGTAAAGTGACTGATTAGATAGACACTATTTTGATGCTTGTTAATCGGGCTAAACTGTTGAAAAGCGTCTCAAACACATCGTAAATCGTGTCTTAAACGTTTTGATGTCATGTAAAACCATTAATTGCCTCAAAAAGCTACAAGCGCTACTTTAATACTTGAGTCTTTTGGCATTGCTTCGTATAATTTCAGTGACGCGACCATTCATAGAGCGTATACAGTAGTTTTATCGATTCACTCCCATGAAATGCTATTTCTTGTTTCTTGTACTCTATCGCAGAACTCTTCATACAATTCGTGGGTGATCTCTTCCTGAAGCGCATCTTTCTCCAACTTCCTGGAAACAATGTGAAAAATGTTCTCTATCGGATTCAAGTCTGGACTTCGTGGCGTTATTTTTAAAAGTTCTGACTAATAACGGACCATAGCGTCCCAGGCTGCTTTACTGTTTTGAGATGGATCACCGTCCTGAAGCCACATTCAACTCGAGCCTTTGTCAGAATACGAAAACATGGTGTTAAAATTTTTATTAATGAAAGAAGCAAGGAAATTGCCGTTCATTGTCTCGTATCTTTCACAAATTACTACTCCTTTTCCGAAACTTATTGCAACTATAAATTTGGCAGCCTTTCCTCCCGTTCCGACTTTCTTTCCTTTAGCCAAGCACCCTCCTGATTTTCTCCCTCATACGCTTCCTTTAGGAGCACAAGCTTGGCCCAATGGGTTTGTCTTGTAGACGAACGAGACACCATCCAAGTAAAAGGCGATGGAGTGTGTTCATACATTTGGAGGATAGTTTTCTTGCATCGTTTGGGCAAATGCAACCCTCTTTTCTTTGTCTTCCTGACTCATGAGCCCCTTTTTGCGTGCCTGCAGGAAGAAGTAACCATTTCTGTTAAGAAGATGTCTAACAGTTCGAATTTCTGTCCGTTCCATCAAAAAAATGAAAAAATTAGGGAAATAACTGTGAAGGCAAAAAATATTAGGTTGAGCCAATATGCAGATGACACCACGCTAATCTTGGACGGTTCTATAGAATCCCTTGAAGAATCTTTAAGACTTTTAAATCTTTTTGGAGAGGTATCTGGTCTCCAACTCAACTGTGGTAAAACAGAAGCTCCATGGATCGGCGTGAAGGTAAACAGTGATCTTAAACTCTGTCCTGAAAATAATTTTAAATGGCCTAAAGGAACAGTTAAAGCTCTTGGTTTTTGGTTTTTGTCGGATTCAAATAAGTGTATAGCAGTCTCTCATAATTACATAGATAAAGTGGAAAAAGTGAAAGCGATGTTAAGTTGTTGGAAATTTCGTAGACTTAGTCTGCTTTGGAAAATTTCAGTCATTAAAAGTCTTACAGTATCACAATTGGTGTATATACTTACGCCACTTCAAACAGACCATAAAGCAATTAAAGAGATAAACGTGCTCTTTTATAAATTTTTATGGGACGAACAAGGGGATAAAATAAAAAGAAATGTTATGATAAACAATTTTTCTGAAGGAGGACTTAACCCATTGACACCTAAACTGGCCATACCCGGCCACGCGCAATGACCCCTGAATTACCTAAACCAGCCAAAACCGGCCGTAAACATGGCGGCTTGATCTAAGGCCTCTACCCAGTCTCCCCTAGTAATTCTTAATTTTTTGTTGTTATGGAGATTTAGTTAGATAATTGCCCAATCATTTGCCGTCTTTTGCGCAGATTTTGACAGTTGAAGAGTGTAGCCGCGAGGTCTGGTTTTTATCTTTTCAATCGCGCGATCTGATTACACTGAACAATGGCTGATGCATCTTGTGCGTCAGGTAATGAGTCAGATGGTGA
This sequence comes from Montipora capricornis, assembly GCF_036669925.1. NCBI lineage: Eukaryota > Metazoa > Cnidaria > Anthozoa > Scleractinia > Acroporidae > Montipora > Montipora capricornis. The sequence goes on from NC_090884.1 coordinate 23,962,562, forward strand.
GCATAAGGAAATTCCTGAGTTTTTTGAGGATTCGGAGGATGAAGGGAGTTTTTATGGTTTTTCTGTAAATAATGATAGTGACTTAGATTTAGATGGCTTAAGTGGCGAAGAAGACGTTGGCGATCAAGCAAGCGACGACACTGATGCTGAAGAAGAAGAAGCTCCCTGGACTGACCAGCTCGACGATGTACAAGTTCCAGAGTTTGTGGAAGCCACTGGCCTTAATTTTGTTTTAGATAATCCTAATGAATTAAGTTTTTTCGTGGGGTTTAATGGTAGCAGAAACGAATAGGTATGCGCGTCAACAAACTAGCAGTTAACCCCGAGCGCCTTGCCTGTTTACGTGAAGTAAGCCGCGAAGAATTAAAGGCCTTCATAGCTATTAACATAATTATGGGTATTGTTAAGCTCCCAAATTTAGCTTTATATTGGTCAACTAATGATTTTTTTGCCAATCACGGCATTAAGAAGACAATGGTAAAAAGTAGGTTCGAAGAAATTAGTTGTTATTTGCATTTTAGCGATTCCTCTAGGGAGCCTGCACGTGGCGATGCAAATTATAATCGCCTCTTCAAGGTTAGGCCAGTTCTAGATTATGTTAGAAATAAGTGCCAAATTAATTTTAAGCCCACTAAGAACATTTCTGTAGATGAGGGTATGGTTGGCTTTAGGGGTAGGCTTTCTTTTAGACAGTACACGCCTGCCCCTGATTCTAGTAATGGTTACGTTTTAAATTACGATGTTTACTTAGGTAGGGAAGCGAACCAGCGGCCTAGAATTCACGGTTTAGGTTACGATGTAGTCACTAAAATGGTAAGGCCTTTCATGAATAAGAATCATCATGTCTACTTTGATTTTTTTTAGCTCAGTTAAGTTGTTAGAACGCCTCGAGAGTAATGACACTTACGCTTGTGCCACCGTAAGGGTCAACTGCACGGACCTTTCACCTTGTGTGAAGGATAAATTGCGTGCTGCAGGCGAGAAAATAGTTAGGCAGAAAGGTAATGTAGTTTTCACGAAATGGCACAACAAAAGGGACGTTTCGTTTCTCTCAACTAATTGTAGCCCTTTAGCTCCAGATGTAAATGTGCAAAGACACGACCAAAATGTCGCTAGGCCTGCAGGTGTAGCTCAGTACAACAAGAACATGGGCGGTGTTGATCTCACAGATCAATTACGCAAATACTATTCTGTAGGCCGTTCTCGTTATAAGTGGTATCGATATCTTTTTTGGTTTGTAGTAGATATTTCACTTTGTAATGCGTTCATCTTGTTTAATAATTATTGGGTGAGTCAAGGGGAAGGGAAAGTTAAACAGTTAGTTTTTAAGACTAATCTCGCTAAGCAGTTAATTGCAGGCTTTTCCTCGGCAGTTTCTTTGCCGCATTCCTCTAAGCGACGTAGGATCGAAAATCTAAGTAATGACCCTGGAAATGCCGCGAAACATTTCATTGTAAAAATTGACGGTAGGAAGAAAGAATGTGTTTATTGTAAGATGGTAGGAAATAGGACCCCTAAGGGAAGGGCAGTAGAATCTAGTTTTAAGTGTATTCAGTGCAGCGTTGCCCTTTGTAAAACTGGCTCTCATGATTATCACACATTGTAAATAGTGTAGACCTGCCAGGGAAATCCAATCTGCATCGGAAGAAAGTAGTAGTAAGGGGGAATATAGACTGGTTTTGAAAGAAGGCATCTGATTGGTGGAGACGGGATTTGACCCGATACAACGAGCTCTCTGATTGGTCCATTGATTTGTGTCCGCCATTATCACGTGCACAGATAGAAAAAGTTAGGGTCAAAGTCCAACAATCAGTTTTTAATGGAACAAACAACAACTTAGTTACAAGCAGGAACGTGTGAGAAGGCCTGAAAATTAACAACAACAACAATAAATTGGTAGCAGGATCCAGAACCTACAACCATAATAAAAAGTTTAAAAAGACTAGACAGCATTGAAGCATGACTTCGGGTTCTATTGGCTTCAGGAACCCATGGGGTGGTACACTTACATAAACGGTATGAACATATGAAAGATGTAGATACAATAAATGAATAAAAAGACTATGGACACCATCATTAAAACGATGAAGGCGTGAATGACAACGAAGAGGGACAGGTAGGGTCCCTAACTGGGAAATAATGCCCTTCTTACGTGTTCGCGAGCAGCTGCTGAAGGTTCGTTGACTGTTCGTGTCGGTGGAAACTGGCGAGAGGCTGCCAGGATTAATCTGATCCGACAATGAGGACACCGCAATGCTTGTCTCTGGTAGTAGTGTTTCTACCCGTACTGGGTTGCCAGAAAGGTGTAGAGACATCGATCGTGAATGTGTTGGCGACAACAGAACATTTTCATCGGGTGCGAACGATATCTGAGATTCTTGAGAGATTCCAGATGGCGGCAGATGGTAGCAAACGTCAAATGTTCCAGTTTGTGAGGTTCCGTAAGGAATTACTCCATGCAGATCACACATTTGTTTTCTTTATGATGTTTCTGCAACATTTGCTCCCTTTTCCGTTCCTGCTCGGCTCTTCATTTGACCTTGGCCTGTTGTATGGCTTCTTGCGTCCTTTCTTGTTGATAAAGCCCTAAGAGGCACGCCAGACTTAGACGATGTTGTCTCTGGCCCTTCTGGCTTGCAATCGCGTGACGGGTGGCATAGTCGCGAAGCATTGGGATGATTGAGAACGGAATAAGGATGGAAGTTCTTATAGGAGTCCCTGATAGGTCATGTGACCTAGGAGAGGGGGGGATGGGGGGGTACCCCCTTAGGGAAGGTCTCCTCTTGAAAACGAGGTCCAGAGAGACGTATAAAGAGTTTGTCGCGTTTGTGGGTTGACATTTTCTAATGGGTGGCACTCTATCTGTGATCGAGTTTGCTAGAGATATGCGACGAGCCCAAAGAGACGAGCAAAGTAGCCGAGTCATTGTGAACTTTATGATCGGTCATGGTCCGAGCTTTGGTGGTCCTATGTTCACGATTTCGACGCGACAGAGTGAGACGAAGAAAGAAGGTACCCAAAAAGAGGAAGAGGCCGAAATGAAAGCTATGAAACGTTTGGCAGGAATGGTGAAACCCACGGCCCAGTTTTTGGATGTGGAGGATACGACCGAATTTCTGTGCGTGATCTGTGGCGAGGATGCTTTTGAACTTGAATGTGAGAACAAGGTGACGGCCTTCCTGGAAAAGGTGAACGAGAAACTGCCTCAAGGTATTGACAGTTGCAAGATTCGCCCGGATCTGTCCGTGGACATGGGTTGTTGCCATCAGACCATGCATGTGGGTTGTCTGCTGACCTGGTGGATAGCAAGAAGTCATTGGACCTGTCCTCACTGCCGAGAGGTGTACTTAGAGGGCAACGACAAACAGGGTTACCCTTCTGAAGAGCGTCGAGAGGGTATTGCCCATCAAGCCTATGACCCTGTCACCCGTACCATCTGGGATCTCGAAAAACATCCCGACCCCTATGTGGAGTCTCCATCGACTACGATCGTCATCGACGACAGTGATGAGGACGACGACGACAACGTCAGGTTTGAGTTTGTTGATATTCTGGATGATGATTTGTCCACGTTGGAGGCATTGCTAGGACGTTGACATATTGTTCCTTTGTTTTTGTCAGGATGTTGGAACGAGCTCCTCATAATCGTCATGTTATTTGTTGGTGGGAGTCTCGTTATCCTCACCGTCTTTTTACGGAATGGCTCAATGCAAGAAGAGAGACACAATTGTGTTTTTATCGGAAGTACCTCAATGACTGGCGTTTTCTTTATTACATTTTATAATAAGAGTACACACGTGTGGATTACTAAGCGAAAAGTGAAAAAGTATGAATAAAAATTGCAGTTATGATGATGTTGTGTGCTGATTTTGGTCGTCGGGTCTTGAGGGTGGGACTTAAACAGATTGTACGTCTCCCTTATCGCAACACATGTATCATTATTTCACAGCACGTAATTCGCAAGCGTATCTGAACGTCTTGCCCCAACTTCTCGATGGCTACAATGGGAGTTGGCATCGGAGTATCTGAATTTTCGATGGGAGGGAGACGATTTGATCTTGGACAATTCGCAGGTGTTTAAAAGTGGGATCATGTGGAAATATTTTGGATGGGTCACCAAATTGGCTTTTAATGTGTTATGGTTAACCGTGACCGTGCCTGGTGAACCTTATCAGCCAGGTCACTACAAGAAAGGTCCCAATATACTCATGGAATCCATTGATGATCATGCCCCGCGTCCGGATTATACCACAGAAAATTTCCGTGATGGATCGGTCTTCCCAAGTTTTTCCAATGATTTTTCCAATGGTCCTGTGCAAGTTGTCACCAAAGGCCAGGGATGGACAACTCTCTATCAGAATGTGCACTTCATGGTGATGGCCAAAGCCTTCATTTGGCGCTTCACACGTCTGAACAAAGCCTTTGCCAAATTCAAGGACACTCCATTGGCGGTGCAGACGATTGAACATCCCCTCTTCATGTACATCAACCTGGTGGAGAGTCAATGGTTGAAGGAGTCGTATGACGAAGTGCTGCGCACGGTCCCCTATAAAAGTGGAGGCGCCTGGTGGGAACCACATCAAGTCCACTACCATCGTCTGCGCGGATCTAAGATCAAAACGGTCCACGTGCGTATCAAGGAAGTCGACAGTCGTCCTGTAGCCTTTCCTAAGGATAAAACAACCACCCTCTGTCTCCATTTTCGTCGTCGTCATGAATCGGATCGTCGTTCTTAGCTATCCCTCCAAAGAGTTTCCTAACAACGCCACCAATGCATTCAAGTCGCGATTCCCTCAGAAGTCAATTTTGAAGGTGACTGGGAGGTCGGATTGACGTCCATCTCGATGCCTGATCGAGGTCTGGATCTCGACACCTTGTTGTCCACAAACGCGACCAACATAGCAACGATCAAGTATCAGCTGTTGGATACACAGCTTAATTGCCGATACACTCGTTCAGAGAATGTGGCACGCGCGAGCCTCGTGAAAAACAAAGCAGCAATCGAGGATGGGGTCGGGTTCATGAAAGCTCTGTCCAACGAGATCGACTGGCAGATCACCACTCGATTGCAAGGGACCCTACATGGTGCCATGGAGGATGCACGTCGACTGACCTTGCGATGGGACGGAGACGTGGCCGTCTTAGAGGGAAAAGACATTGGGGTGCTCGGAAGTCACGGTTCCCACAATGTAGTGGAATTTCGCGTGGATGAAGTCCTGGCAACTCGTATGGGATGGTTAACAAAGTTGAGTCAAGGCACGTATGCCTTGGGTCCGAATCTCCAATACACTCTCTATGACCCAAGTGCAAAAAAGGCGACCACGGTGTCCAGTAGCGAATTGGCTGGGGGCCGTATTTGGCTGGTGAACTCGGGATCGCTCATCCTCAGTTTTACGATGGAGTGGCGCTTTACCAATTTGTCCAAAGTGTTCCAGTCCGCTGTGACCCATGCCTCACGAACCTTAATGATCTATTTGGATGTGGTGAGTAGCAATATCATGGGAGATTACGAACACCCCCTGGTGCGCGAAGTCCACTACAACCGAAGTGGAGGAGGTGATGTGTATTTCGAACCGGTCCACATTCAATGGATGCCCATGCAACGTCTTCTTTTAGATGTGATCGAAGTCAGGGTGGCTGAGAGTGATGGGCGTCTGGCTCTCTTGGGAGAAGGCACGGGGACCATCGTCACCTTTCAGTTCCGGAGACGACTGGAGACAATACGTTTAAAACGAAGAACCGCCGTCAGGAGACCCTCGTCATTCTCATCATGCGTGGGGGTAGTTTAACACGGTATTATCCTCCGTACCTTCGTGGAGCGGGTGCCACCGAAGATTTGATCAAGATTGCATCGCCCGTATTGTTGAATGCCATGCAATCGGGACTTCAAGCGGCTGCCAGTGGTTGTTCGTTCAGTGACGTCGGAGGTGTGGTGGGACACTCATTGAAACACGGTTTGAAACGAAAAGCGGGAGTGTTAGGGAAAGCCGGTCCCAAAGCCGGAGGACGGCATGCCTATAAAAAAGCCAAACGAAGTGTGACGTTTATCTTTGGATGATGAACCTCCGACCGATGGTCGTGTATTTGTGGTTGCATCGACAACATGCCTACCGTCAACGTCACTCCGCCCCCACTGGCAGTATAAAAGGAAGGATCCCCGTTCAGTACAGTGGTTGGTTGATCCCTTACGTACCAAGACGGTCTTGACGTAGCAGAAGAAGACGATGACGATGAGTCTGGAACTCTTTACCGTCCCTTCGACGGACATCACCATTAATTCATACCGGATGGTGCCGTACAGTCAAGCCATGATGGGTATCATTCCCATCAGCTTTACCATTCCCGTTTGGACGAATTCGTCAATTCGGGATGCAGTTATTTTCAAATCGAACTGGAATTAAACTCAGCGTCAACCAATGGAATCGTGGCCAATACCAATGCGGTCTCAGATGCTACCGACACCAAGTTTGTGTATGTCACCAACAACCTAGCTCACGGTCTCTTCAAGCAGATCAATCTACGACTGGGTGGCGTGTTGATGAGTGAACAGACGGATACGTACATGTACAAAGCCTTCATCGAAACGATCTTGAATTACAGTCGAGACGAAGGTAGTACCCTGTTGGCCCCTCAAGGCTGGGTGAATTACATGAACGTGACTGAACAATTGGAGGCGTCGGATGCCAACAACGACGTTTCCACGACAGCCGGATGGTTACAAAACAATACGAATGCTTTAAAGACGGCCACCAAACTCTTTTATGGGAACAACAAAGCCACCATGATCATGTATCCTCATCTGGCAGGCATGCAACCCGTTTGCTCATCCCTCGCGTGGAGATGGTTTTGGAACTCTTTTGTATGTCACGTTGGGTCGAGATGATATCAAAGTCACCTTTCATTTGTGCCGCGTCAACCTGAATGTCAGTGTGGGCAACGAACAGATGGCCAACATCGATGTGAAAGGTCAATAGGCCAATTATCCCACCATTAAAAGTCCAATCCGAACCTTTTCGTTCTATGGCAAGACGACATTGTGGACGGAAGACCACTTGTTCTCAGGTCATCTTACCGACCATGTGGTCATCGGGATGTTGGTTAGTTAAGCGTTTAATGGTGTTTTTGAGTATTCATCCCGCCTCAGACGATCGGTGCCGATGGTCCGACCCAGGTGTGGAAACGTGAATGAGTTCGACACCCTCCAGTCCCGGATCGCCGTTTGACCGGTTTCAATTTGAACGCAATCCCTCCGAGTATCAACGGGAACTGCAAGAGTACCATCAACATCAACAAGGACGAAGATCGAAAGAACGGGCTGCCCGTCAACGTGGAAGACAGGGAGGACGTGCTTTGCACTTGAGTGAACGACTTGAGTTCGCCGAGAACATTCCTATAGGAACCCGATCGTTCTGGATGACCTTCCCAGCTGGTGTGGGGAGAAGACGGTTGACGCCACGTATGTCCCCGCCCGGTGTGGGGAACACCATCCTCGACATGTCTCCAAGAAACACTCCGGCTTGGGTTTGTAGCCCAACGACAACTCATGATGCGTTCTCTCTTGGATGGGAGCATCCCCGTCACTCAGAGAACGTAGATTCAGAAAGGTTATAACATCTCAGACCAAGATTTACAAGATTTTGCCGCCAGCGGTCCTTCCACCGCTGCAACCCACCGCCCTATTCCCACCACAGGAGGGAAACGACCGCATCGACGTCCTATCCCAGCGTCTCCTGCAGGTTCAAACCGTAGAGGAAGTGGTGGATGAGGTGGCGCAGTGGTGGTGGGTCGCCTGGTGGCAGCGGAGGAGGTTCTCCTGGAGGGAGCAGTCGCTGTGGAGGTCGACGGCGTCTGGACCAGGAAGGACCTCAACATCAAATGGATTTGTTATCTCAAGACGCCCATCAACAGACGGATGGACGTCATATTCTGAACATGATCCATACCAACACAGTGACCACGGTGTACGAGGACGGTGGGACACCTACGGTCCCACACACCTCCTCCCGACTCAGTAATCCATAAAAAGGGCCTTCACGCCCACCCTGGAACCTCATTTCCATGATGCCAAAGACCATCCGACGCCGACGATGGTGATTCCTGGTCTGTTGGCCATAGGAAAAGGAGCTGCAGGTGGTTACGCTGTTAAAAAAGGACTGGAAGCCGCCGAAGCCGCCGTCCGCCGCCAATGACAACATAGACGCGGTCTGCTGTCTGTCCTAAGCAAAGCCGTGGCAGCTGGGTACCAATTGGGAAAAGACAAAAAGTATAAAGGGATGGGTGCCAAAGGAGCCACAGGTCATTATGAAGCGCCTGAGTAAAATTACGGAATGATGAAATGGATTCTCAAACGAAAACCTTGGGCACGAAAAATGGTGATGGATCGAATGATGCGTGGGGATCCGCATCCTTTGAGGGGACTATGAAACGAAGAAGAAGAAGAAAGCAACCCGTCTGAAGGCGTCAGCGTGGTGGTGTGCTCCCTTTGGTCGCCGCAGGGATAGGTGCCCTACACGGAGGCGTGGCCGCTGTGATGCGTAACAATGCTAGGATTAGAACACGTCACCGTAAACCGTACGATGACATGGTCACTCGAGTACGAGCCGAGGATGCCCACCGTGGAGACGATTCGGCCATCGTGTACACGCACATTCCACCCTATAAACCGCCCCGGTACAAAGGTCAAATCCTCCTCGAGAAACTAAAGTGTAAGCTCACACGCTGACGATGACTATAAAAAGAGAGAGTCGAACCGATCCCATGTATCCACGATGGCACGTCAACGTGGTGGTAGCATTTGGTGGGGCGTGAGACGTCAATGCAGACGTGGTTTACCCATATGGGTGCAACGTGGTGGCACCCTCGTGATGATCCCAGCTTCCCAACCCCGGCGAATAGGACGACGCCCACTACGTGTATAAAAAGGATCTTATCTTATCCGTCTTGAGCGAGTATCATGTCATGGCCTATCCAACGACAACGTCCGTTCCTACGGAGTGTTTTAAAACAAGCCGGTCATCAAACACGTCGGGCACGACTCCAAGCCGCCAATGCCGATCATATCAATGCCGTGAGTGAATTGGTGATGAACACGCTCCGAGGGAACATTCCCATCTCATCCAAGACGATAGGACGACTTCGACCGTATGAGCAAATCTTGGGGGACATGGCCCGTCGTAAATATTCTATTAAAAAGCGACGTCAGATCATGATGGATCAAACAGGTCGAGGTCTGTGGCAAGGATTGAGCACCGCCTGTGAACGGTGTCTATGTCCACGATGAAAGCGTGTCGCCATCAGATCCCTGGATGTGTTCGTGCCCAAATACCCTATCTGGGCACGTTTCTACGAGATCTGGCCAAGTCGTCGGGAGAGGACCGTTTATGGAAACTCTACTATGCCGTGGATCAAATGATTGAGGCCATCAGTCAATTGGCCCAAGAGATTGTCAAGGGGCGTCTCCCTTTGTCCAAGTACACCCTGCTCAAGATCACCGAGACCCCACAAGATCGAAGAGTGTTACGGGCCATCAGTCGTTCGACCCATAGCATAAAAGCCCGACAAAGGACGATGCGACGACATTTCGATCGAACGCAATTCTGGCTCGGATTGCATACGGCTTATCATCATTGTGTCAAGGATCATCTGCAACATGGACGATGGTTGGTGTGACAACATGTGGACGTATGAGCCTCGTTCGTTTTGTGCCCTGCAGGATCAGATATGAGGTCTTCGACATCGAGTACGAGAACCATGCAACATTGTAAGTCAATTGACCGATTAATTGCAAGAACGCATCAGAGTTTGGATCTAGCCGAACAAAAGATGGGGGTCTTGCAAGAACAAGTCTGCGAATTGAACCGACATCTGGAACGCGAACATCACAAGAAGCAGGACCTCTACCATAAAACCATGGAGAGACACGAAGGTCTTAGTACCTCACGATTAGCGAAGTGGAGACCATTCCAGGATTTGAAAACAAAGTCTTGATCGATCCCCAACGACTGCGTCAACTCGAAGATGTGTACAAGGAACGTCTAACCAAAAACATTCCCTTGGCTAAAGCCGCCGTCTAGCACCCAAACAAGAAGCCATTCTCATGTCGGACCAGATTCCTCCAGATGTGAAGAAGGCCTTGCCGACCCCTTTAGCCAACGAAAAGAAACTGTGGACCAAAGCCGTTCTACAACCCGTAGGCTTCGGACCGGAGACGACGACGACGAACGCGATGCTGAAGCCGACGCCAGGACCCTTACACTCCATGTTGACGCAGTTGGTTTAAAAGAAGAAGAAGAAAACGCCCAAGACCCCGACAACATCCTAAGCACCCCCTAAAGCCCAGAAACGACGTCTATTTGTCACTCAACCTAAAGCAGCCCCACCCAAAAAGAAAAATAAGACCAAGAAAGCATCGTCGCCCACCAAGATGCAAACACCGTCAGTCGACTGGGGAAACCTTCCGTTTCAAGGGGACCCCAGGATGATGGGTGATAGTGTGGCCGACTATGCGGATACGACTGCTCAATCGGTCAAGAGGAAGATTCGCAAGAAGGTAGGTCGCCGCCGTCCCACCGAAACAGCTAAAATACGACGCCCACCCGGTTGGTTGGATTTCGACAAGAAACTCAAACGACAACTGGATGGCGAGGACTACTAAGAGACAACGACGACATACCCGTCAATGGGGTGGCAAGTTCGACTTACAGAACGCTTTGGCCAAAACAGGGATCGAGTTTCATTGGCCTGGCTATCAGTACATGGGTCCTGGCACCAAACTTGAAAAACGACTCAAACGGGGCAATCCAGGTATCAATCGTTTGGACAAGATTGCCAACACCCATGACATGGATTATGCCAAGGCCAAAAACTTACAGGAGGACAAAATGATTCGGGCTATCAGTAACCTCCCAGGCAAAAAGAAGAAGACAGAGAAAGTGGTCAACAAAATCATGCAACTCAAACGTAAACTCAAACTTTATTGTTTTCTTCTTCTTAACGAAAGTTACGATTGAATATTCTTGTTCTACGCCAAGGACCATAGATGTAAATAAAAGGAATAAAACGAAAATGTCCAGTTCTCTGGTTCTTCTTGATTTGTTTTTCCGGATGCCATATAGGTCGTCTCCGATAACGCCAGGCTTCATGGAGGGCATGCGCTGTGGCACATCAAAAAAGTTCTCCGAGGGAGTTCGCCAGATGACATCCGACCATGTAAACTGCCAGTTGACTTTTGGTTTATATTGAAAACGTAAGTATTTGCGATGGGACTGGAAAATAGGTACACTAAAATAAGCATCTTTAACGTCAATAGAGACCATGAAGTCCCCAGGGGAAATACAATTCAAGGCCATGCGGATGTTCTCCATCTTATAATGAATCTTTTCGACAAACTGGTTTAAGGGCTTAAGGTTTATAACTGGCCGAAAGTCCCCGGTCTTGTTGGGAACCAAAAAGACTGTAGAAATGAATTCCTTATCACAAGGAGACACTTCTGTCACAGGGCCCTTGGAAATTAGCTTTGTAATCTCTGACTCAATAAAAGCAGTTTCCCTTTCACTAAATTTAGGAAACTTTGGTAGATTTACTTGATGTGGGGTTGTCTCAAACTCAAGGTGATAACCTGAGACAGTTTGTAGGATCCATGGATCACTAGTAAACTCCCTCCATTTGGGTAAATTCCGAGATAAACTACCAGCCTGTAACAAAGGTACAGAGTGTACATTTACCTTGTTTACACTTTGTCCTTCTGTAATTTGGTGCAAGTTACTGGAGTTAATTGTCCTCCTACTTGTTGCCGGTCGTGAAAGTAACTTACACGACCTTGGTAGCCTAAAAAAGTTGACTTTCTGCCAGACCTCTGTGTGTAGCTCCTGCTAGGTGTATCAAACCCTCTCTTGTAAGAACTGACCATATTCCTGATTGAAGTCGGACGGCCAGACACCTTCCTTGATATCTTATTGACCTCTCTGATCTCTTTAACATGCTTGGGCAATTCATCCCCAAACAAGCAAGTTGTAATGGCGTTAGACCCGTTACAAACAGACTGATAAGGCCTGGCGATATCTGGTTTAAGAAACTCTCTTCGTTTAAGAGATGTAAGAAAAGATGCATGCCCCAGAAAGGTAACAGCGTCTGCCAATAAAGGTAGCAAAATTGGGATCCATTGAAGACTTGTCTTTGCGAGCGCTAAGTGCTGAATCAAACAACTGTATTATAG
>NC_090884.1:23979775-23984775 GCF_036669925.1 Montipora capricornis
TTTTCCAATGGAGATTTCATACATATGCTTGAAGGAACTTTACATAAAATTTATTTATCAAAGAATTAATTTTGCACTCCCATCTACCAGTGGAAGTGTTGCCATTGAGATAGCTGATCATCTTCCAGTTTTTACCATATTGTATGAGGTAGATCAGATGCCTTTCCCTGACTCCTTTGAATTTAGAGATTTTAAAAGGTTTAATGGTGACTTGTTAAAAATGGCGTTGGATGTTGTCACCAGTCTTCAGTTCTTTTGGTGTTAATGAGAGCCTGTCCCGTTTCCTTCACATATTCAATAGCGTAAGCAACAAACATGCACCCTTGAAATCATTTAAAGTTAGAAATTCAGCTTCTAAACCGTCGATAACTATAGGACTAAAAAAATCAATTAAAGTGCGGGACAAACTTTATAAAAAATGGCTTATTACTCGGAACCCATTATTTCTAAATAAATATAAACTTTATCATAATAAAATTACTTTCATAAATAAATTATATCGCACCTCATATTATACTCAAGTCCTTGCGGACTCTACTAATGCAAAGAAGATGTGGGATAATATTAATTTTATTATTAATAAAAAGCATCCATCTTCAACTATTGACAGACTTCATGTCGGAAACAAACAATATCATCATTCTGCATCTATTTCCAATCTCTTAAACAAGGTTTTTGGTGATATACCTACTAAACTTGCTTCTAAGCTGCCAAAGTTTAATTGTCACTTTACTTCTTATCTTAGACAAAATAAGTCTAAATTTTGTTTTAGACCTGCTAATCAGATAGAGGTTTTTCTTCTTCTCGCGAATCTTGATGACAGAAAATCCTTCGGAGTGGACAAAGTCCATCCTATTTTACTTTCTGTAGCGCCATTTCAGATCTTTGGCCCTGTTACCCATATTATTAACATGTCTATTAAACAAGGTATTTCCCCAGAGAACTTAAAAATCGAAACAGTGATTCCTCTCTTCAAGCAGGGTTCTCGTTTAGAGTGTGATAAATACAGACCAATTTTTGTTCTTCCTGCATTAGCCACAATTGTTGAAAAATGTATATTTACTCAATTAAGTCATTATTTTTTCACTGAAGAAATTATCGTTTTTAATCAATATGGATTTAAGCCAGGTTGCACTACTGTGGATTGCCTTGTAGATCTTGTAGAGGAAATTTCTACAACTCTTGATCAAGGTGATTATGCTGTATCAATTTTCTTGGACTTCAGCAAAGCCTTTGACACTGTTAACCATTCAATACTATTGTCTAGAACACTTTTTATGGTATTTCAAGTTATTATTTGAACAAAAGCAAACAAAGAGTATATGTGAATGGTGTTATGTCTGATACCACTTCTATTTCAACTGGTGTTTCCTCAGGGCTCAAACCTTGGACCATTGCTATTTTTAATATATATCAATGATTTTATCAAAGCTTCCAATTTTTTCACTATGAGAATTTTTGCTGATGATACCTCTCTAACAGCCTCTGATAAAAATGTAGACAAACTTTTGCTGCAAGGTAATTCAGAACTTATAAATATCTATGACTGGTTATGTGCTAACAAGTTAAACTTAAAGAAAACAAAATATCATATTTTCCATCCACGTCAAAAAATAAATTACAACTTACTTCCTCCATTAACATTAGCAGGTCAATGCCTTGAACATCTTTAGGTATCTATATCGATGATCACTTATCCTGGCATGATCACATAACATATATTTGTGATAAAATTAGCAAGTGTATTAATATTATGATTACGATAAAGCGTTATTTAGGTAATAAATGTTTGACTAGTATTTATTGTTCTCTTATTTACCCTTATTTTATATGTGCTTATAAGACTCCAAACTCCAAAACAAAGCAATTAGAATTATTAATGATGTCCCTTTACAAGATCATATTACTCCACATTATGTTAACTTAGGTTTATTGAAATTTCGCGATGTTGTTAAAATGTATCCTTGTTTATTTCTTTATGATCATCTTTGTGATAACAAGCCATGTAATTTTTCAATATCCCTAGTTTCTGAGCAACATAATTATTCCACACAGACTGCAACTTCTCTACAATTATTCCTTCCTTACTCTAGGACAAACATAAGAAAATTCTGCCCTACTGTTATTGGTAAATATTTTTGGAATGATCTTCCTTTTTCCATTCGAAATATTTCCTCGAAAATTCTTGGTGCATTTTGTAGTCTATTTATCATTTTGTCACAGAAATTTTTAGTTAATTTTCCATTGTAATTTTTCAAAAGAACAAGCTACGTACATGTAACTAATAGCTTGATATAACAAGAAGTTCATTAGTGCAAATTAAAGACGAATTACATAGTAGAGGATATGCAGGTTGCTGTTAAAGCACTATCGGTAAACTTTGCCGCTATATACAAACGTTTAGAAAATGAAGGCATAGATTTTGTCCCTCACCGACACAGGCACTTATATTTCTAGAAACACGAATCGAATATTATTACATTTTGTGTTACTTTTGTGTATTGCATTTTGTGTTACAGATGTTATTACATTTTGTGTTACTACTGCATTTTGTGGCAAGAATTATTGAAGATTGTAAATATGTTAATAAACTTCGTGAAGAAATGGCACTGTACTCAGACGTCCGAAATGCAAGTCTAAGGTGGGACCTCATTAAAATGGAAATTCGCGGCTTTACAATCAAATTCTCAAAAATTAAAGCCAAACGAGGAAGAAATGAAGAATATATACTACAAAATAAAGCCAATCAATTATTAGAACAAACTGAAAAGAATCCCAGAGACAAAAAGCTTCTAAATGAACTTTACGCCACCAATCTACCCTTATGAGCACTAATGCGTCAAAAGACAAAAGGTGCAATCATCAGAAGCAGAGCCAGGTGGCAAGAGCAAGGCGAACACAACACAAAGTATTTTCTTAACCTCGAAAAACGGAACCATTGCAGAAAAAGTGTAACAAAGTTAAAGATCAATAATAATGAGTATACGTCCAACCAATTTGAAAGTCTTAGCAAGGAAAAAATCTAAAAATTGTAAGTCCCCTGGCACAGACGGCCTTTCTGCGGAGTTTTATAAACTTTTTTGGTCAGAAATCTGTACTTGTATAATCGCAAGCTTCAACTTCGCCTTCAAATCCGGAATGCTTTCTATTAGCCAAAGAGGTGGTATCATATCGTTAATTCCCAAGAAAAACAAGGACAAAATCCTGCTGGAAAATCTCAGACCCATCTCATTGCTTAATATCGACTACAAAATTTTGACAAAATCAATTGCGAAAAGTTAGAAAAAGTGCTTCCAAAAATCATCAACGCTAATCAAACCGGTTATGTCAAAGGTAGTTTCATAGGTGAGGATGTTCGACTAATTCAAGACTCGATGTTTCACACTGAGCAGAAAGAAAAACCCAGCATTGCAATTTTCTTGGACTTCTGAAAAGCGTTTGACACAATTGAATGGGACTACTTAAAAGCGGCGCTACAAAGATTTAATTTTGACGCTGACATCCTAAATTGGTTTGACGTCATTTGCAACAATGCCTCTAGTTGCGTTTTGCATAAGGGGCATGCATCAGACTTTTTTCTTTTGGAAAGAGGTGTCAGACAAGGTTGTCCTTTCTCGGGTCTACTCTTTGGTATTGGAATTGAGCTTCTCTCCAGTGCTATACAAAAAGATCCAACCATCAGACGTATTCAGGTGAGCCAGAAAGAAGTAAAAATTACACAGTATGCAGATGATACCACGGTACTGGAGCGCGATCTCGATTCCGTTTCGCAATTACTGAACCTCTTAAGCAAATTTAAGAATATCAGTGGCTTAGAGGTTAACAAGCATAAAACGGAAGCAATGTAGCTTGGTTCTTGCCTTTTGGTTTCAAATGGCCCCAGAACTCAATTTACGCCCTAGGTGTTCACTTCTCGTATGACCCTGTACTTGCTAATAAGCTTAACTTTGAAGAAAAGGTGTAAAACCTAGAACAAACTCTACACAGCTGAAAAAGAAGACACCACCATTGGCAGCATAAACATCGTCAAAACACTAGGTCTAGCTAAACTTGTATACAGCACTTCGCTTTTGACAATCTCGAAGCTGCTCATAGATGTTGTAGTTTGAAATGTACTTTAGGTCAAAATGATTTCAAGCTAGGTGAAAATATTTTGAACTAGGTTATTTTGTTTCAACCTAGGTTATTGTGAACTGTCTAAAAAAGGGGTTCCCTTTTTTTGGGGATGTAATTTAAAAAAAATGGGGCCTGTATTCTTAGGGGGAATAAAAAAGAAAACACTTTTCCGTTCTTCGTCCACTTACCGTCTCTCTCTCTCCTTCCCCCTTACTGTCCTTGCTTACTACCAACGGACTGTGTCTCTTACCTTGAACTTTCACAACATTCCATGCCACTCCAAGGATTCGAACCCTCGCACCATAGGACATCTGAGATTACGTCTCCTCTGTATTAACCGCTAAGCCATCGAATCAGCAACTGAAAGCGTTTAGATGTTTTTTCTACCAATGAGTTTAAGCTATTTCCAAGCCTTCACGACAACTACCATTTCGCACATGCGTAAATGGCATAAGGTGAGACTTAGAAAAATTTCAGTTCATACACAGTTAAAAGGCCGAAGATGGAACTTTGTGAAGAAGTTAAAGGGTCCATAGGCTAAATTTATCTGAAGAAGAATGAAAAACACTCTGAGTCTCCAGTGCAACGAAAGCAAAAATTGTTTGAAAGAGGTGGACTCTTGATTCTGAAGGACAAATAGTCAAATATTGTGCGATTTAAGTTTTGTTATGTCGCTATGCAAAATACACCTGGTCCAGGAACAAGGCATCATTTCTAGTCATGATATAACAAACCGATTTTCGCCGCAAACACAGCGTTCCCACAGTGAAAAAAAGATGGTGACACAGGCAAATAGAACAACAAAAGATAACCTTTACAGTTTAATCAAAGAAAAGAACTCGTCTCCGAACCACTGGTGTCATCATCTTGGAGAAACCGCTGGT
>NC_090884.1:23989775-23997275 GCF_036669925.1 Montipora capricornis
GTAATGTGAGCTCATTGAATTCATTTCTTTCTGTTCTTGTCTCTTTGAGAAGAACGATTTACACCATGGAAGAAGTTTTGCAGGCGATTTGTGGCGATTTTGATGTTGACGAAGACACATTGGGGATGAGTGAAGACCAGGATCGCCAATTCGGCTTGTATAGCCACAAATTGAGGTGAGCGGTTCCTTGACTGTGTAGTGAAATTTTGAAGCATCGCTTCAACAGAGCACGCGGTCTCCCTTTGAATGCGATGAAAATTCGTTTCCTTTCGTTTCAAGAGTAGAAACCCATGTTTTTTTCTTTTTAAAAACATCCACAATTCATGTTTTAGACATAAAAGTCCTACATTTTTCGTCAAATATCATTATTAGTACAACAGATGTTCTTGCTGTTTTGTAGTTCGAGGGGACACTTATTGCAGGAGACAAACAGCCACTTTTTTGTTCTTTCACATGCACGCAACATCGGTTCCGGTCTCAGATGAATGAATTTGCGTTTCATACGTTTAGATTTGAAGCCCTGGTTTTAAATTTACACTCTATGCGAAGTGAAATGAGAGGAAAATACCTCCACAATTCAAAATCGATCGTGTGACCTTCTCCTGAAATTTGATATTTTGGCTATAATTTCAACCAACTGATTCTTTTGTGATTTATTTCGAGTCCAGTTGTTATAAAATTCATATGATATGTTTGCTGTAAGTTATTTCAACCCACGGATTCTTTTGGGATTTGTTTGGGTTTCATTTGTTACAAAAATGAGTATGATATTTTTGCTAAAACTTATTTCAACTCACGGATTATTTAATGATTTATTTCTGTTTCAAATTTGTAACATGTAACTTTCTTCTTTTCAGTAACGACAAGATCATTGGGGACCAATCAACTCCCACCACCATAAGTGTTGTAACTGATCTTGTAACTGATCTCGTTTCCAGTCTACTACAACCTTAGCAACATCTGCTGGGCAGTTGATGGCCTCTGTTAGTCAGATAATGTTTCCTCCAGTGGCCACCTCTGTACAGAGGTCTGGTGCTGGGCCCTCTTCTCATTCTGTGGGGTCATTTTATGCCACCAGTGCAGCAACTTGTGCTGCACCTCACACCGTACCCCACACAGCAACTCCCGCAGTCCCCCAGATAGGAAAAGGGAAAGGAAGAGGTGGAAGGCGGGGGAAATGCCCTGCAGCTGCAAGTCCGGCAGCGCATTTCCGCTCCTATGATGACCCCGATTTAGGTAATCCCCCTCAATATCCCCATCCCCAGTTCACCCCTGCTCGACCGCCGGGCATTCACCTTGAGGGTCCACTCCTCAGAAATAGCATGGTGAAACCTTAAGATTTCTTCTCCCTATTCTTTACCAAGGAAATGGTAGAGAGCATTGTTTTGCATACAAACACATATGCTTACATCCATATTTCTGCTGACAGTTACAAAAGTTACACCCGTCCACATGGAAGCTGGCAGGAAACAACATCTGATGAGATCCTCATGGCTCTACTGAGTTATTTCGGGTTGGTTAAAGTAGTGGGAGATGTGGATAAATATTGGAGCATGGCTACTTTGTTCCACAGGCTCTGGGCTATATGAATCATGCCCAGGTTGCGGCTGTTAGCCCTTATGGCTTTTCTGAACATCCTGGACCCCCTAAACGAGCCTGCTGGTAATTGCTAAGTCTTGCACCAGCCGAGGCAACATGTTGCCATTGATGAGTGCATGGTGAAGTCCCAACACAGGTCGGGCATCGGACAGTATATCAAGGATAAGCCCACAAGTGGGGCATACAGTTATGGGTATTAGCCATAATATGTTCAGGATTTCAATACCTACATAGGTAAGCAGGCAGGGCGGGAAGTTAGTAAGCATGGCCTTGGGTATGATGTTGTCCTGACCCTAATGCAAACCTATCTCGAACAGGGATACCATTTATTTATTGATAACTTTTATTCATCTGTGACCCTTGCCAAAGGTTTGTTTAACTGTGGAACCCTTGTAACTGGTACTATTTTAGATAGCAGAAGGAACTTCCCAGCAAGTCTGAAGAAAGGCAAGGAATGGGGAAAGGTAAGCCCAAGGGACCCGTGCATTGGGAGAGGGATTCACCTGTGTTGGAATTGCAATGGGTTCACAACAAAGTAGTCTCTGTGATTACCACCTCGGGCAATGCAAATGAGACCACCCCTGGAATGCCACTGATGTCTCGCAGCCAGAGCTTTTTCCACATGTACAATCAGTACATGAATGCAGTGGATTGATCAGATCAGATGCTGGCCACCCACAATGTACGGCAGAAGTACATAAGGTGGTGGAAAACGATATTTTTTCACCTTATTGATGTAGCTGTCGTGAATAGTTTCATCCAGTTTCATCCTTTTCAAGGAACAACAACTCAAGTTCCCTGATAGTGAAGTTCTTAGGAGACCTGCCAAATACTCATTGTCGTCCTACAGGGAGGAGCTTATTCACAAACCCTGTGATCTCCCTGAAAGAGCTCAACTCCCCTGTAATGAAACTGTAAAGGATCCTACATGTACTTTAGGTGATTTTGATACAGTTCACTGTCCAATTTTTACGGACGTGAAGAGGCATGTGTTGTGTGCTTGAGGGAGGGAAGAGGTCGCCTTCCACAAGTAAGTGAGATATGTTCTGTGGTAGTTGTACTCCATTTCAATTTGCTGTACATGTCATTACTAGAACAGGGGACATTTAGAACATTTGGACCTGCTTATTTCAAATCGCCTGGTCTTTATTTGTGCCATTATTTGAGTTTTCATTTTATACGTTATGCTAATTTATGCAGTTCTGAAGGCCCTCATTCCATCAGGGTTGGTGATTGTTGGTTGAAATGTGTATTTTTGGGGAACCTACAGTATTGTGCAACAAAAAAATATCGAATTTTCAACGAAAAGTCATGATAATTCGCAAGGCCTATTGTTTCCAACTATGCGAATTATCGAAGGAAAATTCCCTCGGAACGAAAATTTCCCTCTTCATTTGCTCTTCTCGAACATTCCCAGGTGGATGCTTAAAGTCGATATGAAAGAAGAAAATACTTGAAACAAGCTTATTACTTTTAAACCCGGCAAGGATTCAGTATACAAGGTAAGACATCCAAAGACTGTTTTGTACGACTGCATGCATGACCTCTGGAACGGATTGAGACATGCACTCCTCTGGCTAAAACCACGCAAAAGACATTTGAGAGCTTTTGAGTTTTGATTCCAAAGCGAAATGTAGTGTTTTATAAATAAACTTTTGTCTACAAGTGCTGTCTCACTTTCCGTTGTTTGTTTTGGAAAAGCGGGCTTCTGTAAACATTGTCACGTTAACAGAATTCGCGTCCAGTTTTACCCATCGATTAGCCGACTACAAAATCAAAGTTGCTAAAACAATACTTGTGAAGGAATCGCAGTTTTTGTTGTGTGAGGCAATCATTTTTTTTTTATCATTGGAAATAGCCAATTTAACTCTCAGATCATTGAATCTATTTTCGATACGACTTTAGTTTATTTACGCGTACATATGCTTGTTCAGCGATGTTGTTGATGGCGGCCGCCGATTCATGTCACAAAAATTCGCTAATTCGAATTTCGTTATCGAGAATTTTCGTTTGGTTAGCTCGAAAATTCGCTACTTCGAATTTCCGAGAAAGATCGTGAATTTTTTGCCTCAAACCCTACGAAACGTCGGTGGAAAATTCGCGAGAACAAAGGACGAATTTCAACGAATTTCGTTTGCATTACTTTTGCACAATACTGTATTCACCTTCCTGGGTGAGGAAATAAAGAAATTATAGTCCCAGTATCAAATTTCACTCCATTTTTGGCAATTTACAAAAAAATTGTCATTCTTTTCCAGCAAAATTTTCAGGATATCTTTCCTACATGATAGGGAACATTTTCCTTTGGTTCATCAAGGACCTCTCATTTGCTGAAGCTGTTTATTGTATCTTTCGCCTGCGCAGAGCTCCGTTGTTACGAAAATATGGTAACCCATCAATGCGAGAAAATTCGGTTTCATAGCCATGACGTCATGAACGTCCATACGTACGTCCGCCCCTCCATGTATGCCAATGTGACCAGGCCAATGCTCATCAAGGAGGTAATACTCCAGTTCACACTGTAGCTAGTTTACAGCATACAGCTTTGATGGTCAAGTGACACCTGTCGAAACAAGGTATCTGCTGACCAGTATGATGAGACCATATCGCAGGCTCAAGTTGCACCTTATCGAGGTCACCTGTTTTTTTTAATTAAGTTGACGGCTGACCAGTGACTGGTTCTTGATTGGATCGCAGGTTCAAGCAAGGTCAGACACTCGCACTCTTTCTGTGGCTCGACGCCGCTACACAGCCATGCTACGTCAACAAAAGATCTTGACAGTCGATGCTTTTCATGTACGATTTGGAAAATACATTTTTCTTGCATTTTTTCACTGGGTTCAATCCAGGTTTGACATAATATAGCCGTGGTCAGGACACACTGGTGGCTACGTAGTTATTCAAGTCAAGCATTGGAGGGATAGAAACTGAAGGCTGACAGTTTATTTTTAATTTGTTTAGGGATGCTTTTTGCCTTGAATTGCAGTTTTTATTATGTCTTAAGATTTTTAATTTTTAATCTACTAAGGTTGCAAGATGCCTGGACGGCCTTTGATAGAAGAACAGAAATGAAAGAAGAGAGAAAGAGAACGAGAACGACAAAACGGTACACCAGTAATAGCTTAAAGTTACTCCACAAATTCTTTTCTTGGACACTAAACTGTTTGTTATTTCTATGGATGAGTTCTTTCAAGTGGATGCATAGTTCTAAAAAGTGGCTTAGTCGATTTTTCCTTTGTTCAGGAATGGAACTCGAATTTTTATTGTTAACTGGAATTAAATAACAATCATCTGTACTCTTTTTGGACAGAAATAATCGATCTGTTGCTGTTTTGTTTGGCGTTAAAATGGGAGGGAACAAGAAGGTTTTTTACTCCGCGTGCCTTACTGTTTTTCGATTTTGCACTTATGTTCTAAACATGTAATCGCAATGAGTTCTCATAAAAGTAAGGAGAAATATCACCAGCTTGTGTTTTAAGAAATTTGTTGGAGATCTTGTTTGAAGTTTGTCCTTTCCAGCCGATTCTGGTTCTAAGCCAAGCTGGCATGTTTCAATGAAATACATCAAAATGTAAATGATCTCGTTTTCATAGATAAAGTGGAATAAAAAGAGTACATCAATAGAACTCCTTGTTTGACCTTGAACCGACAAGGACGATCTGTCACATCACAAGCTATAGTATGTCTGTGATTTCTAACTCTAGCGTGATTCCTATTCACTGGCTTTTGACAGTCGACTCTGAAATGGTTTCTTTCCATTTCCGTTTGCTTGCTGAGGACTTGCTTGTTTTCTTTTAAAACTGTTGCGATTCAAGAAACATTAATTGCCTAACTGGTGAATTCCACAGTATCATGACAACTTCACACCAATTTAAGCGTGTACCCCAAGTTTTGGGGTTGTTAAGAATTCATGAATTCAATCTATTGTTCTGGATTCATTACTTATTCCTGTCCCATAGGATAGGGAACATTTTTCTTTTGGTATGTCACATGTTAGCCTCGTTCCCTGAAGGCCGTTTGATTACTGCAGCTCTTTATTGTATTATAATGTATGCAAATTCCATGCATAAATTAATGTATTAGTAAAGTAGCAACAACTTGTAGGCTCCAAATTTTTCTTCATTGTAGCTTTATCCTTTCTCTTTCATTTGAGGTATTATTTGCCTTGCTTGTGTAATTACTTGCAGAGAAATAATTAAAATTATAAAAAAGTATCAAATATCACTAATTACGGAACTTGTGTTTGCCGGTCTTGAGGTTGTTTCTGATCGGTACTGTTTAAACAAGCTTATTTCCACAACATTCTGCCTCGTCAGTTAAACTTTTCATCCCCCGTAGCTAGACTGACGTGAACCATGCATGTATCATAAAAAGCGTTAACAGAAATATTGTCCTGTATATTTGGTAAAGAAGTACATAAAGGCAGCTGGTATTAGTTTTGAATCAAACCTTCCCCTATTTAGACGTTTAATTTATTATGAAAAGAGTAATTTCTTTTCCTTAAACAGTTCTAAGTTGTCTTATTCCAGGTGTAGAGAAGTATTCAAGTCTTGTATCAAAGAATTAGGAGTTGATGCGAAATGTTATGGTTTACACAGGGTTAGATCAGGTGGTATTACTTCAGTCGTACATCGTAGTGGTAACTCTATTTCAGATAGATTGTTAAAACTTCACAGCCTTTGGAAGACTGATGTCGCTAAGCACATTTATGTTCAAAAGATGTTCAAAAGGGTCTGGAAATTACAAAATACTTAAGGCTTTAGGTTTGTATCGATTTAATTTCACCTCTTGCTCACGTTTATTTTTGTAAAAATTTAGAGTTGACGATGTTGTTAGTTTTCTGTTTATGCTTATTCCTATATTGGATGTTAAGAAGATTAGTTTGTTGGTAGTCGATTTATTTAGAATTGTAACACATGGTTTTTTATATCTGTGAGAATAAACTCGTTCTACTCTGCTAGAGCATCCATGCTACAACCTGTAATATTCTTGTTTTCTGCTTTTACAATGAGTTTAAAGTGCAAAATAATTTACATTTGTGACCCTCCACAGGATTTTGGGTAAAAAGGTGAATGCACAGGCATGCTAAAATGAACGAAGTGAAATGGAACATAATAACTGTTTCACATGATCTGTTACTTTAAGAAAGTTACGACATTTTTTAATTTCGAAGACATGTTTCGATGTTACAAACATCATCGTCAGTTACAAAATATTTAAAAAACCGTTAGGTCTGTTACTTTTATAAAAAGCATTAAACTCTGCTGTGGTTGGGGACTATATCGCCCACAAGCTCGAAAAACTCCTGTGAATAATCTCTGGCTGTGTTCGGAAAAGAGTTTTGCAAGCTTCCACATCTTCTTGTTTGACATCAACAGGATAGCTGTAGGTCAAATATACTTAAGGCACAAAGTGCATTACGTCTGGCTTTCCTCCTAAAACATCTGCATTTTTGTCAACTCTTAGTTTCTTGACATTCCACAATACTACAATAGAGTGAAGTTCCTTTTGTAAAACAGACATAAAGCAAAACTTTAAACATTCTTTATGCAATGGATCAATATCCAAAGGCGCCAGAATCTCTTAAATCCTTAAACACGTTTATCCACCAGCAGCCTGCACCTTGCCTTAACTTTGACCAGTAGGCCTCTATTCTTCAGTTTGCACTACTTTTACCTTGAACAACGCTCTTATCGCCTGTTAAATCGTCACCGGTATTATGCCTTAATAGCCTTTAAATGATGGAAACTCGCATGTTTCCTATCCCTTTATCAGTGCAAGCAGCCCTAGGTACTCCACCTAACTGCTGGACAGTGCTTAGCAAAAATTCAACGATAACAATTCGGGTTGTTACTGGTTGAACCCACTTCTAGCCAAAGTATACGTCGTGAGAAGCCATCC
>NC_090884.1:24004775-24009775 GCF_036669925.1 Montipora capricornis
ATCTTCAGCTGAGCAACCGCCAGTTTCGCTTGTGATCCTTTACTATGTTCCGAATAACTCCCAGAACTACTCGGAGAAGTCCTTATCATTGGGGGGTTTGAATCAATGCCACGAGGAGATTCGCGTGGTTTCTCATGTCGAGTTCGAGCTGATGACAATGCGGACCTTGGTAAAGGGAGTCCTTGCATTGACCTTATCCGACCAGAAAATTCTTCCTGAAAGAGGCACCTCACATCCAGTTCGCATTGGTGCAACCCTTTCCTTGTCATCCAAATCCACCACAGTCTGCAGAAGTCGCTCCACTACGGTTGAATATCTTGAAAAAAGGTCATCCAAAGAGTTCTTTTTCATCATAATTTCACTAACAGGGGCGGCATTCGCGAACAAAGATCGAATCTCATTATAACGCCTAGTCAAATGTCCCTTGTACACTGTGACAGATCCTTGGAGTTGATTGATAACATCCAATCGAACACCATCGCCCTCCAAGGGCACATTTGAATGCTCACTTCGAAGCTGTTTACTACCATCTTCGACCGAACTCGTAGACATCTCTCCAACTGAAGACGCATCGGAGAGTAATTGCGATAAGAACAGATATAAAGGCAAGAAAACCGGAACAGCGAAAACGACTGACACTTTAATTGGTTTCTCCTAAAAACACCGATGATACGCAGCCTAGCGACAATCCTTCCGAAGCGCTGGTTCTAAAACAGGAAAGTTAAAATAAAAGGGTTAACGAACGAGTTAATTACATGATTGATAAAATAAATTACGTTCAAACTTGAAACCGATGATTACAAACCTTATCGGTGATTTCTCCGAGACGTGGAGTAAGCTAAACGGCCCAACACAAATAGACGGCCCAGGAAAACTCGAAACTTAAATAACTAAACTCTTTACCACAAGACGTAGGGAGGCCAAAAAAAAAGAAAACCGCATGTGCTATATTTATATATCGAAATATGCATAATGAGGGTTAAATACGCCCCTGTGAGGCTAACGCCTTTGAATAGGGAAAACAACTAATACAAAGGCGGACAAATTGCCATGAGAGCACTGCTAACGAGGCACCTACAAAATATACAGTAACAAAGGTCTTGTGGAATGTCGTTCAAGTCATGGTTGCTATTGTCGCCATCCATTAAAGTGGTGCATAGGGTAAAAGAACGCAGTCACAAACTTGAAAAAAAACGCAGATAAAGTGACAATTTTAAACTTGAGAAAAAGGAAATCTGTGTCAAAAAGGTGAAAGTGGTTCTGATATCTGGAAAACTTAACTAAATACATTTTTCTTGATAATTACCTTCTAAACAACGATGAATAGCTCGCCATTTTCAATTCTCTGCTAATTAAAGATGTTTTGCCGTAAGAATATTTCAAATCTTGTATCACTTTGTATATCAGAACTCAGTCAGTCTGCTTACAGCTTGGTGGAGTCGTGATGACATTCTGAGGTGTAAACAGTTTGGCCCATTGTATGTGAGGAAAAGTGTTCAAAAGAATGATTTCATCTGTGCCTTGCCCAAGAACACAACACAATGACCCTGGCCAGGGCTGGAACCCCCAATCACTTGCTCCGGAGTAGAGCACACTAACCATGAGGCCACCAAGCCTTAGGGTAATGAGCCATCTATTGCACCATTTTGAGGCAATCAACAGATCTTGTTGAAGTTGTTCGCAGTCTCATGTATGGGCGATGTGATGCTGAAAAACAGTATTGTCAGCAAATAGATCAGAGTTACAGGTCACTGCGCAAGGAAGGTCATTGACATAAATCAGGAATATTAATGGCCCCAACATACTATCCCGCTGCACCCCTGATGTGACGTTTAACCCTTCAATCACCACTCGCATGAAGCAAGGAAATCGCTCAACCATTTCAATATCTTATCTCGAAGGTTGTGTAGAAGATGAACATGAAAGTCCAAAAATACTGCATCAACGGAACCGAGATTATCTAAAGTATTAAACCAGTCGTGCAGCAAGTGAAGCAGCTAGGTGAGACTAGATCTTCCTGGTAGGAGGCCGTGTTGTTGACAGCTTAACAGTCGGAAATCGTTTAAATACTTTAGGATATGCTTATGTAGCAGACTTTCCACCATTTTGGCAACAACACTAGTCAGCCAGGGTGTTTTGCCAAGACATGAAAATTGGCACAACATTTGCTTCTTTCCATTCTGTTTGGATACATCGCTGCTTTCAGTTTCATAAGAATTTAGAAAGTCGAGGTTCAGAATAAACTAAGAAAATTCTTCAGCCATAACAGCGGACTGGCAGAATATTTCTTTTTCATTTTTCCCAATTTTTTTGGAAAAAGCAAAAACAAATGAGTGCATATGTTGCGCTATAATGCACACCTGTGATGTAGGCTGCATGCATTGTGGAGGTACAATGAACTCGGTTTGACCAATCACAATGATGTTCTAATCCTGGCTATTTTATAAAAGTAATTCGAACATCCTTCAATTCTGCCTGAAATGTAACGTTTCTAGAATAATGGAGGCGACAATCATCAACAATGTCTTAAATTGTCATGCCCAGAATACACCCAACGTTTTGATTACTGAGCAAAAATTATTGTGTAAGCTGTGTTCGTGATTAAGTGGGGTGCTATTCTGATACAACTCAATGAAAGTTTCTTCATTGATTGATCAAGCAGAATTACTTGCCAAAATTCTCTTCAAGAGCAAAGGGAGAAAATAACATCTCTTCTCTGCCAAAAGAAACGTTTCATTACATTGTTATTTCTGTGGTCTGAAAGTGGGCAGCAATCCACAACTGTAGAAACAAAAAAAGGTAAAGTGCAAAGTTCGTTTTCCTCATCTTACAAGCTAAAGTAACTGTTCAAGTGTCAAATTAAAGTGGTTAGATTCTGGAGAACAGACTGTATGGCGTCACAAAAGGGAACCACATGGGTGTCCCATCCATATACCGAGTTACCGTTTCTGAACTGTTTGTCGTGAAATCTCACAAAGGACGAGGAGTTAAACATGAGGTTAGTTAGTACTGACCACTGTGAAGTGAAGTGTTTTCTTTTTTTTCTCGAGTGGGGTCTAAATCAAAGTCCTGTTTGTTGTTACCCTGCTCAAGGCCTACTAAATTCTGCCTTCAATTTTACACACAAACTGTTCCACAAGTATACTTTAACATCTTTTTTCCCCTCCCCAACATTTCTACCATTTAGGCAAGAATTTCTACCCCCATGTCGCACAGCTTGGACTAGGCATCACAGTAAGTGAAAAAAGAAAAAAAGCAAGGTGATATGTGCTAACACCAACCAAGTGTGGCCAACACATCACTCATCACAGTAAGGGTTTTTAAGGTGATTCCCTTGGCTAGCACTATGCAACCTTTTCTGAGCATAACATTATGACATCCAAGATGATAGTGGTTCTTCCCACTTGTGCGAAAAGGTCAAGCAAAGGCCGCTTTTGCGGAGCTAAAGGTTTTATCTGTAATAAGAGTGCCGCAAATGGGCTTAGAGCTTTCCTGGTCTGCTATTAAAAAAGAAGAAATTGGAAAAGCTGTATGTGATCCAGAATTCTGCAGTGGATTTTCCATTCGCAGTCATTAAGTTGTATAATTAAATGTCCTGCTGAGGCTTTGGACAGGGACTGTGAAGCCTGTGGGACAGATCTACTGCTCTAGGACTACATAAAAGAAACAGTTTCTGGGCTAGGATCACTACTTTAAATATGATG
The DNA here is from genome assembly GCF_036669925.1 of Montipora capricornis. Classification (NCBI taxonomy): domain Eukaryota; kingdom Metazoa; phylum Cnidaria; class Anthozoa; order Scleractinia; family Acroporidae; genus Montipora; species Montipora capricornis. Next base: position 24,008,480 of record NC_090884.1, read on the forward strand.
TTCAAACTTTGAGTGTGGAGAGAAAATATGTGTTGAACAAATCACTGTTGGACTGGAACCATGCAAGGCAGACCAATTTTTGATGTAAACACAAAGCTCGCTGCAGGTTTGTTTACTTGCAATGATGTTAAAAATATTGTTTTTCACATCAAAGCATCCATTTAACATGCAGTCAACCTTTAAAATAAGTTCAACAGAGATATTTATAGGGATGCTACATGCAAGCAAAGGTCCTACCCATGAAAACGAGTTGCTCTCACCTATCAATGTACCATCAGTTGGGGAATCAACCCTGGAAAGTTTAGAAAGTGAAAGAAACCAGTGGAAAGGAAAATGTCGAGATAGAAGCGCCATATCACATGGAATGGCAAGAAAAGGGAAAAGCCCATAACAGCCCGACACGTACACTGCAAATTCTGCATCTCTTAGAATTGAAAAGGGTGCATGTGGATATGCATTTGCATAGAAAGCTGCTATTTTTTCTCTGGATTGTTCTTTAATAATAATAATAATAATAATAATAATAATAATAATAATAATAATAATAATAATAATAATAATAATAATAATAATAATAGTTGTTAAATGTTAAATTCACAGTTTTATTGCTCCAAAGTGAGACTTGTGGAATCTGTTCTTATGATATCAGTGTTACAGTAATGACACTTAAACCATGAACAGTGGAAAGTCTTACAGTACCTTCCACCGTTGGTAATGATAATTGAAAATTTGACAGGATAGTAAACATAAAAATGCACCTTATTCTTGAGTATGAGTATATTGAAAATGCAGAACAGGTAATACGTTATTGTTTCATTCTACTTAACAGTTATGGAGACAAAAAATGCAGTTGTATGTGTTCCTGTTGGGGACAATGATTTGTCAACAATTAGCAAAGTGTTGAGCATGAGGTTCAAAAATGGTCAGACGTGGTCCATCCAAAGATCCTTTGGTAGCTCACTATACAGCATCAAAACTGTCTCAAAATTCCTTTTTGTTTCGTTCTTGTTCTTTTTTTCCTTAGTGTTAATTTACGGTCGTAATCACCTGTAATTAGAAAATAGTTTTATAAGTGTCGTGTTTCAACGATAAGTTTGTCAGTAAGTGTTAACTGTAGAAGAAAGTATTATATAAAGATATAAATGTAATAAAAATACTCATTAATAATTCATGAGCCTAACAGCCTATCAAAATACCGATAAAACGTCATGTGTATGAGCTTTATATCCTGATAAAACACTCCTCTTTAGTATTCTTTAAAAAAGAAACTAAATATTTTAGGCTCGATTTGATTTT
>NC_090884.1:24014775-24039775 GCF_036669925.1 Montipora capricornis
TCGAATCATGAACGGTTTAATCAACAAACAAACTTATTTTACAAGCGAGAACGTGTGAGGAGACCTGGTGTCTAATGACCTCGTCTCTAAACATATACAATAATAAAAAATAGTAAACAACATTGTAACATAATGACTTTGGGTTCTATTGGGTTCAGGAACCCACTAGGTGGTACATTGAGAAAAACGGTATGGACGTGGGACAAATGCAAATACAATAAATGAAGAAATAGACGGTGAACACCGTCATTGAAACGATTGAGAGCCGAACGACAACGTAAGGGTACAGGTAGTGTACCTAACTGGGAAATAATTCCCTTTGGACACGTTCCCGAGCAGCTGGCGGAGGCGCGTTGTTTCTCTCGGGGAAGTATTTGGACGCCACGAGGATTAGGCTGGTCCGGCAGTGAGGACATCCCCATTCCTTTCTTTGATGTGCGTGCGCGTAGCCATACTGAGTGGCCAAGAAGGTGTAAAGGCACTGATCGTGGATATGCTGCTTGCAGCAAAACATTTTCATCAGGATGGATCGGTACGTGAGGTTCTTGAGGCTCCCCAGATGGCGACAGATGGCAGTGAATGCTAAGTGTTCCAGTTTGTGGGGTTCCGTCAAGTGGTACTCGAAACAGATCACACATTTGTTTTCCTCGTGGTACTGTTTCTGGAGCTGTTCTCGCCTCTCCGCCCACTCTTTTTGCTGTTGAAGTCGCCGTGCTTTTATGAGGATCTCTTCCTTGTTCTATTGGTAGAACTGGTATAGACGCTACAGTCTTTCTCTGGCCCTTGTGGCTTGCAAGCGCGTGACGGGTGGCATATTCGCGAAGCATTGAGAACAGAATGAAGATGGACTTTTATGGCCACACGCTCTTATAAGAGTCCCTGATAGGTCATGTGACCTAGGAGAGGAGGAATGGGGGTACCCCCTCAGGAAAGGTCTCTTCTTGAAAACGAGGTCCAGAGAGGTCTATAAAAGCCGGTCACATTCGAGGATTACCATTCTTGCTCTTTTGTGAGGTCTATGGGTGGTTGTCTGTCTGTCGCGGAGTTGGCGAGAGATATGCGATGAGCCCAGAGAGAAGAACGAAGCATTCGAGTTATGAACGTCATGGTCGGTCGGGGTTCGAGTTTTACTGGTCCCATATTCACCATATCGACTCGACAGAGTGAACTGAAGGAAAAAGAGAAAGAAAACGAAGACGTGGAAATGAAAGCTATGGAACGCTGGATGGAGAAGATGAAACCCACAGCCCAATTCCTTGATGTGGAGGACACATTGGAGTTCCCATGTGTCATCTGCAGAGAAGACACCTTTGAACTGAAATGTGATAATAAGATGAGAGAGTTCCTGGAAAAGGTGAACAAGAAACTACCTCAAGGCGTCAATGGATGTGTGATCAAACCGGATCTCTCGGTCGACATGGGGTGTTGCCACCAAACCATGCACATGGGCTGTTTGCTGACATGGTGGTTGGCCAGAAGCCATTGGACGTGCCCGCACTGTCCGGATGTCTACCTGAAAGGGAATGAGCAGCAGAGTTATCCCACCGAGAGACAGGAGGGTATTGTCGACCAGGTCTTTGATGCGATGATCCCGACTTTGGACACGCGTCCCGATGACAGTGAGTCTGAAGAGGATGACAGGTTTGAGTTTACAGATATTTCAGACGATGATCTGTCTACGTTGGAGCAACTGTTGGGACGCTAACATTTGTTTGTTGTTGTTACTGTTAGGGACACTGTTGAACTGTTGATGGAACGAGCTAACCGTAATGAACGTTTTAAGCATTGGTGGGCATATCGTTATCCTCACCGTTCTTTTACGGAGTGGTTGAATGTCAGAAGAGAGACACAAGTATATATTTATCAGAAGTACCTTAGTGATTGGTTGTATTAAGAGGACACAAGTGTAGATTAAAAACATGTTTTATTTCAATCTTTGTTGTTGTTGTTACATCTGTGTTCTTTAAGAAAACGAAACTTGGGTGGAGGGAACGTTTTCCAAGCAGGACGTAACGGGGTCCTAGGTGTCTGACTGGCTAGCATTCTTTGAGTGCGTTCATGATTGACGTAACGCGTGTCGTAAGACAAGAGTCGCTGAGACCGCATCCATTGGACGAAATGGTAGCATTCGACTTGAGGGCAATGCAGCTGTAAGTGATGCTGATGTTGTCCGCAAGAATTGACGGAACTGAGTCGTGTTAGATCGTCGAACTTGGGACATCCCCATTGCTCCAAATTCAGATGAGGGATCTTCCAGGTATCCAACCATTCACCTTCCATCCCTCCTTTGTGAGCCACGAGGGTGCGTTGTGGGGTCTTGAATTGTTGGTAGAGATGACGTACATCGACCAGGAGCTCACTAGCCACATGATAGTTGTTTCTGGGATAGTAGGGAAGACCATGGACGTGCTTGGAAACGTCATGAGCCGTACGTCGATCTTTGACAGAGAGATGGGGCCATTCCACACAAGGCTTGTAGTGGATGGATCCATAATGGCTTCCAGTATGGTCGCAGTATCCCAGTTCTCGGGGTAAGATCTGTCGCCCACTACAGAAATAGTCCAGATCAAGGACCAGGCACACCTCATCGAAGGGGTGTCTCGTCGTCATCCTTGTCCTCTGAGTAAGAGGTGGAGGACCAATAGTATTTGGTAGGCCAGCCTCGTTTGGACCAGAGGTGGTCGACGATGTCTGGGTCGGGGTCGTCAGCGGCTGAGAAGACATGGCGGCACTCTCTGCACAAACCAGGATCCGGTTTCCAGGTCTTCAAGGCAGACAAAGGGAGTAGATTCTTTTCGTACTGACAAACCTTGCACAAGTAATGATCCAGGAGAGCGTCTATACGTTTGAGGAGTCGTAAGGTCGTAAGATTGTCGTCTTCTGTTTGTGTGGTCACATCCACATGCAACATGACGAAATGGGGAACCCTAAAGACGTGGAGTTTATTTTATAAGAGCGTCCACGGGAGGCGCACGTGAAGACCATGCACGGGATGGACACGTGCCACGGGTTATAAATGGATGAAACATCATTCAAACTAAGATCAGTAGGACACCATGAGTTATCCTGCATTAATGATGATGATGAAACCGGATTGTGGAAAGAAACCGACCAAGCGAAGCAAGAAGAAGGACGATGTCGTTCGTGAGGCAGCCCAACCGCCTGCCAAGATTTACAAGGAAGCTCGCGAAAAAGCGGCCACCAAACGAAAGGACGAAATCAACAAGAAGAAGGATGAGAAACTGAACCAAGCCGCCCGTGAGTTGGATGCCCTGCTGGCCTCCGTACCGCCCGAGTTGCCTTCGTACGAACAGATGGTGGCCACCATGTCTCTCGAACCGATACAAGGACCTGTGAAGTCGGCCGAAGGGACCGTGCATCAGCACGAGGTGGTCGTCCCTTTGAAACCTGTCGCTACACCCTGGCCGGCTCCTGAACCGACAGCACCACCGCCCGTTGTGTCGCCCTCCTCGTCCCGATCGTCGCCTCCTTTGATCCAGCCTTCGGGCGACGTGCTGTGCCCGTTTCATGCCACTCCATTGACAGGCGGATTGTCCAAGAATGGACATGGTCCTTACATGTACTGCCGAGATCACGATGAGGTGTGTCCTTTGTCATGGGCGCCGATCGAGTGCAGACCTGGATCGATGCCATTGAGGCGCAGCTTCATGCCGATGTCCGACGAGGACCCTGGCATTGTTACCATCAGAAGAAGGCGCGTTTGTCGCGGACGGTGAACCCAGAATCGCCTAACAAGGGTCGTTTCTTCTTAACCTGTCCACAATCCGAGTCGTGTAAATTTTTCCAGTGGGTGGACCTGGCCTGGGGCAAGACAATTCTCAAGAGGCGTGCCGAGGGCTACGATCACGAGACCGTCCAACGGATCGGTCGAGAAGAACAAGAGAAGTTTCAGAGGGGCCAGGCGGAGATAAGGGCACAGTGGAACAAGGACCCGTTGTCTGTGATCCCTTGAGCGAAAGAAGGTCAGGGAGCAATGGTGTCGACGGTTGGAGCAGGCCCGTCCCATCACACCCGGATTGCTGAAATCCTGTTTTATCGATTTGAATTTTAATCAGATTTGTATCGATACTGGAGTGGAATTTTGAGGATTCTGTAGAGTATAAAAGTGAGCAAGTTTGAATAAAAAACATGTAGTTGAATGATGATGATGTCGTGTGCTGAATTGGGTCGTCGGGTGGTGAGGGTGGGTCTCGAACAAGTCGTGCGGCTTCCTTGTCGTGAGTTGGGACGTCGTCTCCGTTGGTCGGTTTTGACCTGGGTGTGTCGGGAACTCTTGCCCTGTCTCGGGGGAGACGATAAATGGGACGGGTTTCCCACCCGAGAACCCGTCGATGCCATGGCGATGTTCGCCACTCTGAAACGAGTGGCCGACTATAAATGGTCTCATTTTGTCGTGTATATGACGTTGTTGACACAAACCCTGGGACCCGAGCGAGCGTACAGTACGTGGCGGACGTTGGAACAACAGTACCTGAAAGATGTACCTAGTCCCTTGAAATTGACGATCCGACTCCTTCTCACCAAGACATGCCGAAACGCCAGAACCGCCCACAGAGTGGACGTCGACCGTTGCGTTTACAGATGGATGCCGTTCCAACAAATCTTGGAATAAGATGGCATTCACCATTTTTCGACGCACGGGGATGCCAAAGCTTCCATCGTCGAACGTTTTAATCGTACGTTAAAGCAATGCATGTATCGTTATTTCACGGCGCGTAATACGCGAGTGTATCTGAATGTTTTGCCCCAGCTCCTCGATGGGTACAATGGGAGTCGGCATCGGAGTATTGGGATGGCGCCACGTGACGTGACGGAGAAGAACGAAGGAGTGGTGTGGTCCACGTTGTACGGCAAACGCTTGAAGCGGCGTCCTCGTCCGAAACTCAAAGTGGGAGATCGCGTCCGACTCAGCAAGAAACATCGTCCGTTCAAGAAAGGTTATCTCCCTGGTTTGACCGAAGAAGTGTTTGTCGTACAACGCATGGTGCCCGGACCCGTCGTCACGTATAAATTAAAAGAATGGGCTGAAACGCCTCTCGAAGGCAGTTTCTACGAAGAAGACGTTCAGAAAGTAACCGTGCCGAGCGAAGCCTTGTTCCGCGTGGAAAAGATCCTACAACGGCACGGTGGACTCGTCAAGGTGTGTTGGTTAGGTTGGCCTAAGAAATACGATAGTTGGGTGCCTCGTTCTGCATTACGACATGTATAAAAACCAAGAGGAAACAATAAAAGAGGTGATCATGTCGCGTTATGTGACGTTGTCGAGTCATGTTCAAAAATCTGAGTTTCCCGATAATGGTCCTTTCGAGTTTAAAGTCCGTCTGCCTAACGATCGTGCCTGGCAGAAAGATACCGATCGTTGGGAAGTGGGATTGAGTGGCGTCTCTCTACCTGTCATTCCACCACCACCACCTGTACACCCCGAAAAGATCCTGGTTTACGAGGCGTACCATGGTGTGGGTCATCCGGAGACGTGGCATAAGGAAGGATACCTGAGTTTTTTTTACTATATCACCACTAGAAGGAATTCTAGTGGAGAGCTCCGTGTCGCACGCAATCAACGAGGGGTGGTACTCTTGTGTACTCATCCATCTAATGCAACAGAGGATCGCGGACAATCTGCAATCGGGAGAGCACCTTCACTTTGAGTTCGTTGATACGAGTACCCAACAGACGAGGAGAGATAATACCACGGCGGTGTTCGCATGGAAGGCAGACGATTTACTTTTGGACAATACGTATGTGTTCAAGAGTGGGATCATGTGGAAATATTTTGGATGGGTCACTGAATTGGCTTTCCATATAGCATGGTTGGTCGTGATGGTGCCCGGTCAACCTTATCAGCCAGGTCACCACAAGAAAGGGCCCAATCTACTCGTGGAACCCATTAATCCACATGCCCCGGTGCCGGATTACACCGCAAAAGAGTTTCGTGATGGGTCGGTCTTTCAGAGTTATCCTAATTCGTTTTCCGACGGACCGGTGGCTGTGGTCACCGAAGGACAAGGATGGACGACTCTCTACAATGTGGCGCACTTCATGGTGATGGCCAAGGCCTTCAATTGGCGCTTTGTCTGTCTGAATGAAGCGTTTGCCAAACTCAACAACACTACATTGGCGGTGCAGACGATTGAACGTCCCCTTTTGTGTACGTCAACCTAGTGGAAAGTCAATGGTTGGAGGAGTCGTACGACAAGTTACTACGCACGGCCCCCTATAAAAGTGGAGGCGTCTGGTGGGAATCACGACAGGTGCACTACCATCGCCTGCCCAGATCTAAGATCGAGACGGTCCACGTACGTATCAAGGAAGTCGACGGTCGTCCCGTGGCCTTTCCTAAGGATAAAACAAGTACTCTCTGTCTCCATTTTCGTCATCGTCATCATGAATCGTATCGTCGTTCTCAGCGATCCTTCGAAAGAGTTTCCGGATAATACGACCATTGCGTTTAAGTCGCGACTCCCTCAGGAAGTCCAGTTTGAAGGCGACTGGGAGGTCGGATTGATGTCCATCTCCATGCCGGATCGTGGTCTGGATCTCAAGAGCTTGTTCTCCAGTAATATCAGCCTAGCGAGGGTCAACTATCAGCTGTTGGATGTATTGGCTGATAGCCCTACGACTCGTATAGAATATGTGTGGCGCAACGCCCTCATCGATAACGCAGCAGAAATGATGAGATGGATTGGCAGATCACCAACTGATTGCAAGGGGTTGCGAATGGTGCGGTGGAGGATGCACGTCGACCGACCTTTCGATGGGAAGGAGACATGGCCGTCTTGGAGAGAAAAGACATTGGGGTGCTCAGAAGTCACGGTTCCCACAATGTGGTGGAATTTCGTGTGGACGAAGTCCTGGCCATGCATATGGGATGGTTAAAAAAGTTGAGTGATGGCACGTTTGCCTTGGGTCCAAATCTCCGGTTCAGTCTCTATGACTCAAGTGCCAAGAAAGGCACCGAAGTACCGAATTGGCCGGGGGGCGTATTTGGTTGGTCGATTCGGGATCGCTCGTCCTGAGTTTTACGATGGAGTGGCTGGCGCTTTTCCAATTTGTCCAAAGCATTCCAGTCCACCGTGACCCATGCCTCACGAACCTTATTGATCTATTCGGATGTGGTGAGTAGCAACATCATGGAAGATGCCGAACACCCCCTGGTGCACGAAGTCCACTACAATCGAAGTGGAGGAGGCGACGTGTATTTTGAACTGACCCACATTCAATGGATTCGTATGCGCCGTCGTTATTTGGATGTCATTGAAGTCAGTGTGGCTGAGAGTGATGGACGTCTGGCTATCTTGGGAGAAGGCACGAGGACCATCATCACCTTTCAGTTCCGGAGACGACCGGACCAATACGTATAAAACGAAGACACACAGTGGGGAGACCTTCATCATTTTTGTCTCATCATGTGTGGGGGTACTTTGACACGGTATTATCCTCCGTACCTTCGTGGGGCGGGTGCCACCGAAGATTTGATCAAGATTGCGTCGCCCGTATTGTTGAATGCCATGCAGTCGGGACTTCAAGCGGCTGCCAGTGGTCGTTCGTTCAGTGACGGTGTGGTGGGACACAAGTTTGAAACGAAAAGCGGGCGCCTTGGTGAAAGCCGGTCTCAAAGCCGGTGGACGGCATGCCTATAAAAAGCCAAACGAAGTGTGACGTCCATCTTTGGACGACGAACCTCCGACCAATGGTCGTACATTCACGGTTGTGTCAACAACGCGCCTACCGTCGACGTCAGTCCGCCCTTGCCGGTAGTATAAAAGGAAGAATCCCCGTTCAGTACGGTGGTTGGTTGATCCCTCACCTACCGAGATCACGACGAACTCGACGTAGAAGAAGAAGAAGACGACGACGAGTCTGGAACCTTTTACCATGCCTTCGACGGACATCACGGTCGATTCGTACCGGATGGTGCAGTACAGTCAAGCCATGACGGGTATCGTGCCCATCACCTTTACCATTCCCGGTTGGGACGAATTTGTGGATTTGGGACGCACTTATTTTGACATCCAACTGAAATTGAATTCGGCGTCGACCAATGGCATCGTGGCCGACACCAATGCAGCTTGGGATGCTGACGACACCAAGTTTGTGTACGTCACCAACAATCTCGCCCACGGTCTCTTCAAGCAGATCAATCTACGACTGGGTGGTGTCTTAATGAGTGAACAAACGGACACGTACATGTACAAGGTCTTCATCGACACCATCTTGAATTACAGTCGAGATGAAGGCAGTACCCTGTTGGCCCCTCAAGGTTTGGTGAATTACATGAACATGGAGGAACAATTAGAGGAGTCGGATGCCAACAACGACATTTCCACCACCGCCGGATGGGCGCACAATGATACGAATGCTTTGAAGACGGCCACCAAACTCTTTTACAGCAACAACAAAACCACCATGATCATGTATCCTCATGTGGCTGCCATGCGAACAAGACGTTTGTTAGTCCCTCGCGTAGAAATAGTGATGGAACTCTTTAACAACACACCAGACTTTTTTCTGTTTGGAACCAAGACCAGTGGCACAGGGGTCAAAAAATATGTCACATTGGGTCGAGAGGACATCAAAGTCACCTTTCATCTGTGCCGCGTCAACCTGAATGTCAGCGTGGGCAATGCATTGATGACCAAAATCGATGTGAAACGTCAAATGGCGAATTATCCTATGGTCAAAAGTCAAATCTCCACTTTTTCGATGGATTGCAAGACCACCAAGTGGACGGAACACCAAATGTTTACAGGCCGTCTTCCCGATCGTCTGGTCGTCGGGCTGCTGGATAGTAAAGCATTTAATGGGGATTTGGAGTATTACTTCCATTGCATCCACCCCGCCTACATTGTTATTCTGGATCAATGAGGTGAACCGGGTAAACATTTGTTAGGACTTTGGACTTATTTAAATCGTTTTTAAGTCTTGGTGAGTTACGGACTCCCGATCACCACCTACAACTGTCCCGACCTGGATTGATGGCTCTAAAACGAATGGGATTCGAAACGGATTCTCCAACGAAAACTTTGGGCGCGAAAAATGGTGATGGACCGAATGATGCGTGGGGATCCACATCCTTTGAGGGGACTATGAAACAAATAAGGAGAAAAACACCCGTCCGATGACGACGACGTCAGCGTGGCGGTGTGCTCCCTTTGGTGGCTGCAGGCGTAGGCGCCCTACTCGGAGGCGTGGCCGCCGTGACACGTAACAATGCTCGGATTCGAGCACGTCACCGTAAACGGTACGATGACATGGTGGCTCGGACACGAGCTGAGGATGCTCCCCGTGGAGACGATTTGGCCATCGTGTACATGCACATTCCTCCCTAGAAGTCACCCCGTTACAAAGGTCAAATCTTTCTCGAGAAACTCAAGCGTAAACTCACACGCCGACGATGACTATAAAAGGATAGTCCAACGGATCCCATGTATCTGTTGCAGTTAAATTTTACTTTCAGGTCAAATTTTTTTAACCTAGGTTATAATTTTTTTAACCTAGGTTATAATTTTTTTAACTTAGGTTATAATTTTTTGAACCTAAATTATAGGTTAATTTTTTTTAACCTAGGTTATAATTTTTTTAACCTAAATTTTGGGGTTAAAATTTTTTTAACCTAGGGTATATAATTTCTCTGGGTTTAGTGATTAGGGTTAAGCACTAATTTCAAATGGTTAGCTTTCAGGGTTAGGTTTGGGACACAACATACCAGTGATGTTCTATGGAATAGTCATGTATGAACGGTGACAGTTTTCAAAGGGGAATCAGCCATTTTAATTCTCAGAGTTTGCTGTAGATTAATAAAACATATATTCTACTATTCATTTGTATTTGTGTTTATTCTTGTTTTCATACATAATTGCAAAAGTGCATGCAAATATTATTGATAAATATTTATGTGTATCTGTTCTAAATACATCGGGAAATTACTGATTAATTGCCATTTTGCAAGCACGCGAAAATGTAATATGTTTGGAGTAATCAAATGCTATTCCTGTGTTTGGCTCGGAGAAATTTGGGGGTGTTTAACTCCAAATTCTGTTACCAATTGGGCATAAGCATTCGCAGGCTCTATTGATATTATTTTTCCTAGCAATGTATTGGGGTGCAAGGGTGTCTTATCGACCTTACCAATTTTATTTTTACTTAATCATTGACATGAAATTTGGCTACTTTAGGTCTGGATTGCTTCATTTTTTTGTTGTACTGTTCTTGCCTTTCTTTGATTTTTTTGCGTTTTTTGGAGCGAGAACTTTTAGTTTCTTTTGCTTGTTGCTGTTCGTTAGTTTGAATGTCATCTGTGCTGTTTTCATCTGTCAATGTTGGAGTTTGCTGGACATTCATTTCTACTGTTTCATCCTCACTGTCAAGCCTTTGTTGCTCATTGTTTGTCTCTTCTTCTTGTTCCCCTTTGTCAGTATCTGTTTCTTGTACACTTGCCCGCATTTCTTCTCTCCATGGCTTGATACCTAACACTAGTTCATATGGTGTTTGGGCAACAGCACGGTGCACTGTAATGTTTTTCTTGTAGGCTGCTTCTCCTAACACTGTACACCAGTTGTTGTAACTTTCTTTCTTCTCTGTAAGAATATTTCGAATGTTTTCCTTTATTGTTCTATTATTTCTCTCGACTAATCCTTGGGTAGTAGGTGTGCGTGGAGCTCCATGCACTTGTTTTATGTTATTGCTCTGACAGAAGCTGGACATCTTTTGATTTTTAAATTCTTTTCCGTTGTCGGAATGCAACTTTTTAGGAAAACCCCACTGCCAAAATAGCTGGTTTAAACAACTTATAACTTGTTCTGTTTGCTTGGAAATTAATGGAAAAAGCCACGAGAATTTCGTGTGATGGTCCGTGATGTGTAAAATCCATTTATGTCCCTCGCTGCATGAACATGATAACCTTCTCATATCTATCAAGTCGATTTCCACGTGTGAAAGAAATTTATTTGCGATGATGGGGTGTACCACTGGTTTCTTCAGATGGTCTGCAACGGATTTTTGTTGTTCGTGAATGCTGCAAAGAGATACAAATAGTTTCACAACTATTTGGGGTATCTCAGCATAGTTATTTTTTATATAATTTTCAAGTTTGAATCGTCCGCGGTGAGCGATGGCCGAATGACTGTGACACAAAAGGGGGAGGGGAGGGCAAATTTATTGCTTTTTTTTTTTGTGTGTACTATTCTTTTTAGACCCCCCCAAAAAACCAGGCCCCTATTTTTTAAACTACACCCCATAAATAAAAGCCCTTTTTAGACAGTTGATAAATAACCTAGGTAAAAAAAAATTACCTAGTTTAAATATTATGAACTAGGTGGAAAATTTTATTCTGGGTTTAAAAAAATTTGACCTGAAAAAAATTCCAAACTACAACATATCCATGATGGCACATCAACGTGGTGGTAGCATTTGGTGGGGCGTGAGACGTCAACGCAGACATGGTTTACCCGTATGGGTACAACGGGGCGGCAACCTGATGATGATCCCAGCTTCTAAACCCCAGCGAAAAGGACGCCGCCGATGACGAGAAAGATGGCCAGGTGTACTCCATGTATAAACAGAACGCCCGGATCTATAGCCCGGAACATACCAACATGTCGTGGAGGATTGAACGACAATGGCCGTTTCTACGGAGTGTCTTGAAAGAAGCCGATCATCAAACGCGCCGGGCACGACTTCAGGCCGCCAATGCCGATCAAATCAATGCCGTGAGTGAATTGGTCATGAACACAATCTGAGGGACCATTCCTGTATCGTCCAAGGCGATGGGACGACTTCGACCTTACGAAAAGGTCTTGGGGGACATGTCTCGTCGAAAACATTCTATTAAAAGGAGACGTCAATTGATGATGAATCAGACATGGGGAGCTCTTTGGGATGGTCTGAACACAGCTTGTGACCTGATACGACGAAGCAAATGACACAGTTTAAACACCGCTTGTGACATGCTAAGACCCAGAAAACGATGTAAGGGTGTCGCCATCAGATTCCTGGATGCGTTCGTGCCCAAATACCCTATCTGGGCCAATTCTACGAGATCTAACCAGATTATCGGGAGAGGACCGTTTACGCAAACTCTACGATGCCGTGGATCAAAAGATCGAGGCCATCAGTCAATTGGCTCGAGAGATTGTCAAGGGACGTCTCCCTTTGTCCAAGTACACCCTGCTCAACATCACCGAGACTCCACGAGATCGAAGAGTGTTACGGGCCATCAGTCGTTCGACCCATAGCATAAAAGCCCGACCAAGGATGATGCGACGACATTTCCATCGAACCCGATTCTGGCTCGGATTGCATACGGCGTATCATCATTGTGTCAGGGATCATTTGCAACATGGACGATGGATGGTGTTATAACACGTGGACGTACGGGCCTCGTTCGTTTTGTGCCCTACAGGATCAGATACGTGGGCTTTGACATCGAGTCCGAGAACAATGCGATATTGTCCGTCAATTGACCGATCAATTGCAAGAATGCAATCAGAGTCTGGATCTCGCCGAACAAAAGATGGGGGTCTTGCAAGAACAAGTCTGGGAATTGAATCGGCATCTGGAACGAGAACGACACGAGAAACAGGACCTCTACTATAAAACCAGGGAGAGACGCGAGGATCTTAATACCTCACGATGAGCGAAGTCGAAACCATTCCAGGATTTGACAACAAAGTCTTGGTCGATCCCCAACGACTGCGTCAACTCGAAGCACGTGTACAAGGAACGTCTGACCGAAAACATTCCCTTGGCCAAAGCTGCTCGTATTGCCGCCAATCAAGAAGCCATTCTCATGTCAGACCAGATTCCTTCAGGTGTAAAGAACGCCTTGCCCACCTCTCTAGCCGACGAAAAGAAACGGTGGACCAAAGCCGTCCGACAACCTCTTGGGTTTGGACCAGATGCCGACGACGAACGCGATGCTGAAGCCGATGCCTATGCGCAAGGACCCTTACACTCCATGTTGACACAGCTGGTCCAAAAGAAGAAGAAAAAAACGTCCGAGACTCCGGCCACACCCTCGGCACCCCCTAAAGCTAAAAAACGACTTCGATTCATGACTCAACCGAAAGCAGCTCCGCCCAAAAAGAAAAAAAAGAAAGCATCGTCGCCCCCCAAGACACCGGCTCCATCCGTCGACTGGGGACACCATCCCTTTCAAGGAGACCCGATGATGATGGGTCAGACCATCTGCGATATGGTCAACACGATGGAACGATCGACTCAATGAAAGACGCACAAGAAAGTCGGACGTCGCCGTCCCACCGAAACGGATAAATTATGACGCCCACCCGGTTGGTTGGATTTTGATAAGAAACTCAAACGACAACTGGATGGCGAGGACTACTAAGAGACGCCAACGACGACGATGACGACGTACCCGTCAACGAGGTGGCAAGTTCGACTTACAGAACGCTTTGGCCAAGACGGGGATCGAGTTTCATTGGCCTGGCTATCAGTACATGGGTCCTGGCACCAAACTCGCCAAACGACTCAAACAGGGTGATCCCAGCATCAATCGGTTGGACAAGATTGCCAAGACCCACGACATGGATTACGCCAAGGCCAGAAACCTACAGGACAAGTGGAAAGCCGACGACAAAATGATTCGGGCCATCAGTAACCTCCCAGGCAAAAAGAAGAAGACGGAGAAAGTGGTCAAGAAAATCATGCAACTCAAACGTAAACTCGAAATTTACGATTGAATATTCTTGTTCGATGCCAAGGACCATAAATGTCAATAAAAGGCACAAAACGAAACTGTCCCGTTCTCTGGTTCTTTTTAATTTGTTTTTCCGGGTGCCATATGGGTCGTCTCCGATAACGCCATGCTTCGCGGAGGGCATGTGCTGTTGCACAGCAAAACAGTTCACCCCACATCATCACAGCTCTCAAATGACGACGTGAGTGACGTAATTGGATATGCAACAAAATGAAAATGTCCATCAGTCCCTCTTCTCATACGATAGCACGCGAAACGTGAGAATATACTCCGCATATTCCATCATCAACCAGCCTTGTGTAGGACAACGCATTTGACAGGGATCTGAATGGGACGGTACGACCATCTGAAAAAAGAAAAGTCACATCCGTCCAGTTAAAATGAACAAGAACAGTATGGGGGTCCCAGACCGTGATAACGTCCTGTACGTACAACCAAATGTCCTTCGGTACTCTGGTACACCAAATGTCCCTCCTCGTTGCGGACCATGATCTGATGACGCCATACAGGTGGATCCAAACAATAAAGGGCCACACCTCTGTCCTCTTCCAATATCTCCTCCTCAAGGTCCTCATCATAGGGATAAATCACGCGTAACTGAAACTGTCCGATGCCTGTTATTGGATGCGATCCCATATAATTATAAAACCCGTACCGTGTCACGATCGCATCCACAATGGCAAGTTTCTGAACGGTAGTGTGACTTTCTCTATGACACTCCGTACAGTAACGGTCTTCGTATCCAATGTAATCCTCGTAATCAGGGGGGTCGATCACAATGCACTAGAAAATGAACAAAGAAAGTCCTGTCAAACGTTCCTCCAGTATCATGAGTCGAACCTCCAGTCTCTCGTGCATGTGAAAGCGACCACACCACGCACAAAAGCATCGATCAGCACTGACCATGATCTGACAAGGAAAAAATTATCGTGTGAGCTCCCATAAGGAGTGTTTCATAACATCCCCTGTACAAGAGGTTACGGGATCTCGCGGTCAGACGCGATACCCTGTGACGTCCATACGTGGCCAAGTGGTTAGGGTGCTTGCCTTGAGATCCGGAGATCCCGGGTTCAAGACCCGCTCTGACCACTCGCTGAATTTGTTCCTGGTACTCCCTGGTGCAACTTCCCAGCTGCACTTGTAAATAGCCAACTGGTTTGCCTCCGGCCAGTTAGGATTCTTAACAGTTGTTGTTGTGTTCTGTTGTTTCGTTGATTGTTTCATTGGCCCTGAAAAGCCCCTATGGGGAGCCGTCAATCAAGTATGTATTGTATTGTATTGTATTCCCAGACACTGTCGTTCATGTTCCCACAGTGGGGTATGTCCATCAAATCGGTGAAGACAACGTATGCATGTGATGGGTCCAAAGGAACAACAAGATGAATCCTTCCCCATAGGCGTACACCATCATGGTCTAAAAAAAAAGAACACATCCATCTTGATTCCAGACCCCCAGTAGAACGCGCACTTCTTTCACGGTAGGTGGTCTCATGACCGAATAGACCGTTCCGCATTCCGGTATGAGGCACCAATACTGGAAAAGAAAGACCCTTTTTTAATCGACAGCAAAATAGCACGTCGGGTGTGTTCCTCTTTAAAAGTACGTAGTCTGATAGC
Source organism: Montipora capricornis (assembly GCF_036669925.1). Classification (NCBI taxonomy): domain Eukaryota; kingdom Metazoa; phylum Cnidaria; class Anthozoa; order Scleractinia; family Acroporidae; genus Montipora; species Montipora capricornis. The sequence continues at coordinate 24,030,131 of NC_090884.1, forward strand.
CGAATAAGACGTTCCATAAGGTGGTATGCAACACCACAACTACAAACAAACAAAAAAAGAAGACGACGTTGGTAGGAGAAATCGACTATCGGCGATGGTCATTGTTATTATTCACGAGCCTGAATATCTCCATACGAATACGTATCACCTTGTCCGTTATTCCACCCATACTCGAAAACATGGAGAGAGCACACACGTCTATAAACGAAAAAAACCCAAGTATAAGAGACGGACGTCTGTAGGAGAATCACTTATCGACGGCGACGAATACGACCACAACGTACAATGGTACAACGTCCTTCCTGAAAAAATCAAAAAAAGGGAACCTCATGAAAAAGAGTCCGACGGCGGTCCGTGTGACAACGACAACGTCCATAGGAGACTTCCCACACGTAAATTCCACGTCACTACAACGACACTGCCATTCGACCCAATGATCATCCTCGCCAGTGGTCACCAGGACCTAGAAGAAACGACAGTGAGGGGTCCAAAGGGGCATACAAAGAAGACCCCTTCGGTAGACGGGGTATCGACACCAACGACAAACGACAAACCCCTCTCGACGACGAGGAAAACGATAATTGCCCGTACAATAACGATACCCCGGACAATTCAACATTCGACCAAGACAATACCGACATAACATGATTCGGGTTTCTGTCAGGGCAGCTCGGAGCCTGGGTGGAAGCCGGCGACACCACCCACACTCAAACATGATAGCCGATTCTCCTACGCACGTCGCCGTCATCTAAAAGACATCAAAAAAGATAAACGAGTCTATCAGGTTCGCTTCCAGATCGACCCAACACAAATAACAGGGACGTACCGTGCCATGTTGACTGCAACGTGGTACACGGGATAACTCTTCGTGAATGGGTTTCCAGCATTCCCTTCAGTCCTTCTCTCGGTCCTTCTCCCCCTCTCAATCTCAAGCCTCCAACACATGTCGACATACTTCGGGAGGTAACAGGTCCCAATACGAAGCCTCGTCTCAGGTCGTCGGGGGCTTTTCTGTAGTCTGGCATTCTTTCGGCCAACGTCCATTATCTTGCTTGACCCATACCTCTTCCTCATACTTTGGGTCTTGCTCGATCGCCATACCACGTCTGGCCACAGCCAACTCGATCATACGTGTCTTCAGAACAGATGCCATGACTTCTGATACCCCCACTCGATCGGATTCGCTACTTAACAGGAATCGTTCCACCAATCCCCATTCCCCTAAGGGGTCACATGACTCTCTGGGGGATACCCCCCCATCCCCCCAGAAGACCTATCTCCCTTCGGATTGGTCCATCCATAATACACGTCAAGGTCCTTCAAGGTGACCCTCTCTCTATAAAGGACACGTCGTCTTTTTTTCACAATTCATCTCATCATGGATAGTGACAATGATTTAGCTCAAGCGCTCCACGAGTTCGAACAAGTAGGAGGTGCCGGTCCAGGACGTTTCGCCTTTGAAAGACTACCTGTCGTAGAACGACGTAGTGTCCGTCTCGGGGTTCGTGAACGGGTCTTTCAGCTTCGCCCTCGACAAATTGGAGCTTTCATTCCTCGACAACGTCTGGCCGATGCCCTCGTGCAAGGTCTTCGTGCCGCTCTGGACGATCTGATCAATGACCAAGACATCCCGGACGGCGACCGGATCTACATCGCTCTGGCATCCAATCGTATTGCCAATGCCTACAACGGATGGGGACTGCGGGCCAGGGAATGGCGCGCTCAAGGTCCACGCGTGGATGCCTTACTTGGGAATCTTTCCCACATGCTCAACTCCAACGAACAATTTGAAATGGATGATTCCTTCACCCTCTCCTTCGTTCATATACGCCGTGCTCCCACAGGTTCTCGTTACAAAAGAAAACATTTACCAGGTCATCAAGCGTCGACGCGTCTCAAAGAGTTCAAACGCTGTGTCTTACGTGTTCCACAGGATGACCAAAATCTATGCTGTCCACGCGCCATCTCTGTAGCTCGAGGGGTCCATCAACCCCGAGACGACCCCCCACGTCGCCGACAATGGACACGCCCTGAGGGCAATCGTCGTCGCGTCACACAAGCGGCTCAAGAACTTCTAGACGAAGTAGGTCTTCCTCCTCAACCCTGTGGCCCAGAACAACTTCAACAACTCGTCACAGCTCCCAGTCTCCAAGACTACACTATCGTGGTCGTGGACGCCAACCTCCCTTATGCTTGCTTCACTTACGGACATGGGGACACTTTGTTAGGGCTCTTACACGAAGACGGTCATTACGATGCCTTATCTTCCTTACCCGGTTTTTTCGGCAAAGACTACTTTTGCAGCAAGTGTTTTCAAGCGTACCATATTTTGGGTCAACATGCCTGTCGCAACAACCAAGCCAATCATTGCGGAGGCTGCTTGCAGATCGGATGCCCTGATCATGCCGAGGCCTAGCGACAGTACCGTACGGCTCAGACACTCTGTATCCTCTGTGGACGTTCTTTCTATGGGGAGCTCTGTCTCCAGACCCATCGGTCCAAGACCCAAGCCGGCAAACCCGTCGATCCTCAACATCCCTCCGTCTGTGCCAGCCGTCGTCAGTGTAAAGAATGTCACAGCATGTTACGTAGCGTCAAAGAGATCCGAACCCATCGGTGTGGGCTTCGGGAATGTTCATGCTGCCACGAACAGGTCGACATCCATCACCATTGATGTTACCTACAAGTGGAAAAGACCCCCGCCGAACGACGATGTCATCAACGACATCGACAATCCTTTGACAGGATCCTGACCAGGGGACTGGCACCTCTCTTAGCTGACGAGGCTGCTGAATTGAACGCCTTCCTCGCGGGCGACGACGATGAAGATGAGAATGAGGACGAAGAGAAGCCGCCCTTACACGTCTTCTTTGAAATTGAGAGCATGCAAGTCGAAGGACGTCACGTACCCAATCTGGTGGTAGCCGAGACGGAAGACGACGATCGTCCCGTCGCATTCCGAGATCTTCATGACTGTCTCTTTCACTTCCTGGAATGGTTGGAAACGCTGACCGAAAACGGAACACGACCCCTGACGGTGATGGCTCATAATTTCAAAGGGTACGACAGTTACCCTGTCATCGATGAACTCCACCGGCAAAAAAGAGAACTCGAACAAATCCGAAACGGTGGGAAAGTCCTCCAACTCACCTACCCTCACGAAGACACCACCATACGATTCATCGATTCGCTCTCCTTCTTCCAAATGCCACTGAGCGATTTCCCCAAGACGTTCGGACTCACCGAACTCAAGAAAGGACACTTTCCGCATTTGTTCAACACCCCAGAGCATCAAACGTACATAGGCCAGCTTCCTGACAAAGCCTTCTACATGCCCGACGGGATGTCCATCAAGAAACGTCGCGACTTCGACACCTGGTACGACGATCAAGTGACACGAGAGGTCGTCTTTGATTTTCAAGCCGAACTCCTGGCGTACTGCGAATCGGACGTGAAACTCTTGAAACAAGGATGTCTCACTTTCATGCAGGATTTTCAAACACGTGCTGAATTCAATCCTTTTGAACAAATGACGGTAGCCTCCGCCTGTAATTGCTACTTGCGCATGCATTGTATGGAAGAAGAGACCATTGCATCCGAACCCCTCTTAGGATGGCGAGGTTGTGTCAATCATTCCCAGGCCTCCATGGAATGGTTGACCTCGTGCGAACGCAATCTACGACGTCAAGCCTGGCTGACCCTCTCACCAGAAGAACACGAGGACCATGAAGCCATGGCTCGTGCCTACGGGCATGCCGTAGCGGATCATCATCCCTTACACCACCAACGCATCCAACATGCTCGAAACGAGGGCGAGTACCACATTCCTGGCACCCGATAGACGGTCGACGGATACGATGCCGACACCAAGACCATCTACGAATTCTACGGGTGCTTCTGGAACGGACGTCGGACCTGTCATCCCCAACGCACCGACGTGCATCCGACTCTGCTCTCGTCGACAAGAAACGCACATTCCTCATTACGCTTTGTGGGCATGTGGGAATGTACCTCGAACGCCCTCAAACAAACCAACCAGGACATCATAGACTTTCTAGCCCATCGAAACCTCCAAGCCCCCTTGAACCACGAGATGCTTTTTACAGGGGTCGGACCAATGCCATACGTCTCTACGCTCACGTCGAAGAGGAGGAAGAGGAGGAGATCCGATACGACGATTACACGTCCTGGTATCCTGGGGGGAACAAGTACGGGACCTATCCCGTGGGACATCCGACCTTCCGGTAGGAAGCCGACACCAGCGATCTCGCGCCTTATTTCGGCTTGGCCAAATGTACCGTCCTTTCACCATCCCGTGTTGCCTTACCGTAGTCACGACAAGCTCACTTTCCCCTTATGTCGTACCTGCGTCAAAGAGAACATTTCTAAACCCCTTTTGGAAAAGACGCATGCCTGTCATCACACGGACGAAGAACGTGCCCTCGTTGGTACCTGGTGCACCCCAGAACTAGACATGGCTGTACAAAAAAGCTACGTCATTCAACACCTACACGAAGTATAGCATTTCGATCATCAACGCACGGGGCTCTTCAAATCCTACGTGGACATGTGGCTCCAAATCAAAGAAGAAGCCAGCGGCTGGCCCGCAGGATGCACCACCCCTGCTCAGAAACAAGCCCACATCAATGCGTACTATGCTCGGGAAGGCATTCGTCTCGATCCCACTAAAATCGAAAAGAATCCAGGACTCCGAGCCCTGGCCAAGATGATGCTCAACTCGATGTGGGGCAAGTTCGGGCAACGGATCAACAAGACCCAGGTCCGAGAATTCACCAAACCTCAACTGTTCATCCAATTCCTCAACAGCGATCAACACGATGTCCGTTACATCAGTTCGCTGCCGGAAGACCGGGTCAAAGTCCATTACAAATTACAACCGCACGATGTCCTGCCTTCACCCAATCTCAACATCTTCATAGCCGCCTTTACCACCTGTCATGCCAGACTCCGTCTCTATCAAGCACTCGATCATCTTGGCGAACGCGTCCTCTACTTCGACACCGACTCGGTCATCTACCTCCATCGTCCTGGTGACCCACCCTTGGACCCTCCACGAGGCGCCTACCTACGCCTAGTTCAAAAGCGAACTCGACGCTGGAGATCACATTGTGGAATTCTGTTCGGGAGGTCCTAAGAACTACGGTTACAAGACCAAGAACGGAAAAGTAGAATGCAAGGTCCGCGGTTTCTCCCTCAACGTCGAAGGGATGTCTCAATGGAATTACAACATCTTGCGTCAAAACACCTTGGACGAATTGCATTGTCCTCTAGACGAACCGCGTACCACTCCTGTCACGCAATCTCACACCATTCAAAGAAATGCCAAGACGTACACCTTAGAAACACAACCTTCTCACAAAGACTACCGGCTCGTCTACTCCAAACGGGTCCTGGATCCCACCACAGCCCAGACCTACCCTTACGGTTACGAACGGTTCACCGACGAGGATCTGGATCTCGCTGAAGTCTTAGCTGAACTATTTGCTTAGGGACGAGGTCATTAGACACCAGGTCTCCTCACATGTTTCCGCTTGTAAAGTAAGTTTGTTTGTTGATTAAACCGTTCATGATTCGAGAAAAAAACAAAGAACCGTCTCCTAAGTGTTTCCCCCCCGGTTTTCGTCATATTCTTTACATACTTTTAACAAAGGCCCCCCCGACGTTGGACTTTGACCCCACCGTCTAGGCCAATCCTCTTCACGTGTGCACGTGATAATGGCGGACACAAAAATTTTAACCAATCAGAAGACGATGCATCTCATTAATTTTTGCTCTCCACCAATGAGAATGCTCCATTTCAAACCGGTCTATATTCCCATATAGTACTACTCGCGAGATATGAGACGTGCCCATTTATGACAACTGAACAGATTACTTCATATTTCACCTGCCTTTCTGCGAAAGGTCGCCAACAGACTCATGAAGTTGACATTGCAGCCATCGAAGGCAAGATAAACTTTTCTGCAGCCAGAGAGCATGTCATGGCTACCATTATTATTCAGCATCCTATAATATTTGACCAATACAACATCTGTGCCATGGCAGAGGAAGACACAGAAACACTTGAAGGTTGCATTGCTCTAGGTGATTTGCAAAGGCCTCAATCTCAGCATTCCCCATCACGCTTGGAAATTATGGCATCAAATCAGGCCAAAAAATGTCCACTAGTTTCCAGTTTTTTTACGCCATCTGCCGCTCGGCCATTTTCATGGCGACTCAGAGGACCCGAGTTGTGCTCTATTTTGTCTTTTTGCGGGCGCCTGGGAACGAAAACAAACTTTTGGCTTCAACAAAAAAAATCTACGGCTTTCCATCTTTACTTTGATGCCTCATTTATCGAGTTCGTCCGTATTTTTCTGAACTTGCATTCGTAGTGAACATGGAGCTACTGAGTACGATTCCAGTTGCAATTGAAGGGCTCTATTGGTCCTCAAAAACTGAGGTAAATGAAGATTAAGCGTTCGCTTTGAGCAAAACTAAAACGGTAGAACCACAGAAGAGATAGCAGTTGGTGATAATTTTGAGTTGAGCGGTAATAATTCTGCTTTCGTATGTGTATAAATTTGTAACAAAAATAATCGATTTTAATTAAAAGGAAAACCTGTGGCCTGTGACCGTGGCGATCGACCGATGGGAAGTAAGAGGAGGAGAACCCCTCGGAGATCGCTTCAATTTTCGCAGAAGAAACGATTCCCTGTTGGTGAACTAGCTCGAGAAAGGGCTAGCCTCCAACAAGAGTATCTGTCAAAGAGTAAAGAGCTCTCTGCTCTGAGAAAAAAGCTGGAGCACCTGCAAAAAAATAGTGAAAAAATACGAGAATGCAATGCAAACTGCAAAGAGGACCATCCAGTTGTAAAAAAATTCACTCAGCAATTAGCTTCCCAAATTGCAGCAATTGAGATGAAGACATACACAGTGTCACGGAAGGAAGTAACTTTTACTTTTGAACTTGTTCCCTCAGATATGAAATTTCTGGCTTTCCTTAATGCGGAACTTAACAATGCTGCAAAATATTTTTCCAGTTTTGCAAATGTCTCAAAAGAGGACTGTGTTACACTGAATAGCAAATTTGGGTCAACAAGTGATTGCAAGTGGAAGCCATGGTCATATACAGTGAGATTGAATATTGCCAAACAACTAGAAAGTTTTAAAGCAAAGCTGCCCACCAACCTTGCTGCCTCAACAAAAAGAGCAAAAGTCACTCAATTTATTGCAAGCAAAAAATCAAGGCAAGAGTTTGAGCCACTGATTGGAAAGCTGTGTGATAAAGAGGTTATAGAGCCCCTTCACCTCAAAAACAATGGGGTGCAGCATATGCATTTGCACACAATGCTACTTGACCTAGCAATTTCCTTAAGTAACCTCCCTGAGAAGATCACCAGCCTATCACAATTGTCCCCAGCATGTGACATGAAGGCACTAGAGTGTGATGTTAAAGCTGGACGTTTGAAGAAGCAGCTTGGAAAGTGGATGCTGGAAGAAAGGTTTAAAGACAAAGACTTTAGTTACAGACTGACTGGAAAGGATTCAAGACTTATTTTGCATGGGTTTATGTTCCTTGTGAATGACATCAAGGGGGATTCAGATGATCCCCAACTGCTCATGAAACTGTTGTTCATTGTTTTCATTGCAATTAAGCTCAGAGATTGTGCCTCCATTTTTTCAATGTACCACCTAACTCAGCCAGCCATTGATAAACTGAAGGGCTTAGCCCAGGATTACTTTACAGCAGTCAGACTCTTCAAGGGCACTGTCCCTGCAACAGTTTGCAGCATTGGGCATTTGGTCCCTATTCACACACAGTGGGTATTCGAGAAATTCAAAACTGGATTAGGTGTGAATACCATGCAGGGGAGAGAAGCCAAGCATGTTCAGATTGCCAGCTATGCACGAAACAGCCTTTTCAAAGAACGCTGGAATCAAGTTTTCAGGCATGATTACATCAGCAAACTTTGGCTACCTCTCCGCCAGCCCTCTCTCTTGACATATATCATCAATCAAGAGACAGCCTCATCCCCAATCGTGTTACCACAGATCCACATCACTTTTGCTCCTGTGGATTTTCCAAAGGTGAACATGATGAGAAATGCTTCTTTTGTGGTCATAAATTCATGGATGAGATCATGAACTCTGTTGCTGAGGGAAAACCTACAAGAGAGTGCTTGAAGTACTTGTCTTAACTGCTTAACTCTGACTTGGAGTCAAAAAGTTGCATGGAAGTAAATAAGAGAAACAATGTCAGCCTATTTCTTAAAGGGGTCATAAAGTTTCTTATATACCCAGAGCTGACAAGTTATAATAGAAGAATTTAAATTTTTATGGTCCTGCCAAAGATTATGAGAAGAATTATTGTTCTGCCAAAGATAACAACCCGTTTGATCTTTCAATAATTATTGCCGACCATTTTAGCAACATTATTTCATACAACACAATCAATGAATGCTCAATTCAAGTATATAAAATCATAAAATCCAGTATGAAACTATTCTAGATAGACTACAATGTATGATGTTCTTGTCTCAACTTGATTACATTTCGAGACTGTACCTGTATGTGAAAAACAGACTCTTCCTGTTTCAATGCTGGATGATGCCAAATGCATTCCAGTACCCGTAATAAAAATTTAATTTTAAGATTTCCTGTTTAAAATTGTATTTCATAATTCCCTTCTTGCTATCATCAACAATAAGTTTCACAACCCCTTTTCCAGCTCCTAGTTCCTTTACAAATCCTTCACAGTCCTCAAATTTATTGAACAAAGCACACACCCTTCTTAAATTTGTGAATGTTATTGTTACTAAACCAGGTTTCTCCAAAACATCTAAACCATAACTTGTGCGATTTATTATCCCTTTGTACAATAGATTAAAAACTTCCTGTGACATCGCAACATCAAAACAGATCATCCATGGATGGAGTTTACTCATTCGTGGCGTAAGGCGTCTATTAATTCCATTCTTAGCTCGTATCATTGTGCGCTCTAACATCGGATATACAGGACTGATTTCGTGCTCATGTCGATAGCGAAGCGGACCATATTTGCCTTTGACAACAGCCTCAGCCACCTTTTCTAGCGCTTTGAATGTTTGATCAAGATCTTTCAACTTGTATGCATTTGAAATCCGGCGTCCGAATTGTGATTTCTGACGGTTTAATGCTCCTTTGATCCCAGTAATAAGTTCTTCTTGGTCAGGCTCATTTTGAGCCGCCATATTGGATTTTTTTGTTTTCATGGGCCCAGCCCTCTCGCGGCCAAAAAGAGTTTGGCCCAATTTGAGACCATAATTTCCAAGCGTGCATCCACCAATTCGTCGCAAAGCTCCATATCTACAGTTGCTTAAAAGACGTCATCAGTAGATGTAGTTGCCAAGATCAACAAATTGCCACCTGAAGAGTTGACTCGTGCCCAGTGGTATTGCTTTATAATTATAGTTATAATAGTAGCAAAAACCAATAGCTGCCAGAATGGATACATTGTACAAAGTATTGTTTTACCTCTGATTGCACACTCCCACAAGATCTCTTTTGATCTTCCTAGATAAGTCGGGAAGAGATTTAATAATCATTCAACAGAAATCTTTGTATTACTGGCTTCTCAGCTAGAAGGGATTATTTGAAAAGCAA
>NC_090884.1:24044775-24057275 GCF_036669925.1 Montipora capricornis
ACAAATGAGAATGATTTTCCAGCTGTGTTAATGACATTTTGATATACCAGTAGACTGAGATAAACTTGCAAATTTATCCAAATGCAATCCATTTTAATCCTCTCCAGTTTTGCCCATCCATGTCCCTTTTTGGCTGTCCTGTGATTTGTTTGAGTTCTTCTATAGTTTTGAGACGTTATTGTGATATTTTAGTTAATGATATGACCATTGGATCGGTGCAGAAATTGCCTTAAACTGCGTGACCTAACCCCCACTTGTACATTGGACTAGTTTTCGCTTAAGAGCTGTCATGTGCAGCTGTAGTACAAATCTATCAAACACTGACTCGAAGAATGGCTTCTCACACCTGAAATTACTTGTTTCTGGAGTTTTGAGAAACACACACCAGGCCCTAGTTGTTTGAATGTACGATTTAAGTTCTAATCCCATGTTAGTGTTAACTTTGATTCCACTTAAATTCCATGTAAGTGTTCAACAAATATATTTCTAAACGAACTTTTCGCTTATGTTCTAACTTGAATTTTTCTATACCTTGGAGCTAAAAGTTGGCTTTTAAAGCCATCATCAACTGTGAGTTGAAACCCTCAGTAAACTTTTAATCATGGATTAGTGTTAATCAGCTTTCGAACAACTGGGCCCAGGTGCATTTGTAGTTATTATCCTTAGTTTATTTTGATAATTACAGCAACATCACAATTTATTCCTATCAAGAAGCTTGGTTTGCCTGTCCGCCCATCAAGGCAATTTAGGCGTGTCAATGAAGCATTTGTTGATAGCCTCAAAGAGGAATTGTTACAACAGCCAAGTGGAAGTCATGGATGTCTGTTCATGTTTGGAAAGGGTATAGAAAGCAAGGAAACTTTTGATCCAGCTAAAAAGGATGTATATGAATATGAAGTGTTAAGCGGTACTCATCTTATGCTAGCCACCAAGAAACTCCATTCCCAGTTCCAGAGAATATATATTACCAAGGCAGAATGGCAAGAATCTACTGTGGCCTTACAGATGATCAGGCGATTTATCTTGGTGCCATACATCAAAAGTTCTCATCATTCTGTCATGACATCACTTGTAGAGAAGAGGTTCATTTTGTTAAATGTAGGATTTAAAATTGAATGCAGACTGTGGACCGGGCCCTTGTGAGGTAACTTGGTTCAACAAAATGGGGAGTTCAAGAACCATGGATTGATAATGTAATGTTTGACTGACGCTAGGAAACGCCTTTTGGTTTGAGCTTTCAGGATTTTGGAAAGTCTTCATTTGATCAGGATTTGATCCTCGATATCAGCAGGCAAGTCAGAAATTTAAAGAAAACGAGAAAACGTTTGAAATTACAAGACATGTTTTGACAGAAACTTTTGCAATCTTCAGTTGATTAATGTACAAAGCGTTAAGTGAAATTTATCAGTCGGAAAAAGTGCTAATTATGCCAGTAACAACCGAATGTACATAAAACGTGACAATGTGAGAGTTAAAAGGCTTATGTGAGGGAGGCTATGATTGGCTGAAAAGGGGAAAGGAATTTGGTTCGGGTTTAAGCAGGCGGTTCTTTGGGGGGAGCGTTGCGTGACATCCAAAAAATGGTTGTGAAGGAGACTACCTCTCGATAAGGTGTATCTGGGCGTCAGTTCTTGCCCAGAGAACTCGGATGGTGCGATCATACCAGAAAACATTACGGGTCCATTCATAAGAAACCTTGCCTGGATTGGCCCAAACAGTCCGCCAAAGATGAACGTACAGCCTACTATTGCTCCAAGTACGTCCATGGTCTCCCCTACTACCCGAGAGAATCTGCTCATGTTAACATCTCCTCATAGGAAGGCAGTTTGCATGGAGGTGGTGGTGGTGGTACGGATGCCAAAAGAGCATTGAGTTCTCGAGCTGCGTCACTCGACGTCTGTTCCGCAATCACAGGCTGTTTCACATAGCAATGAAGCAAACTTATGACACCATGATCGTTTGAGTTCATTTCTCTCTGTTCTTGTTTTTCAGTGCCACAGTGTCTGCTTTGAGAGGAGGGATTCACTCCATGGATGTTTTCCTAGCGATTTATGGCGATAAGTGCTGACAAGGAGTATGATTTGGATCGCCAATTAGGCGAGAAATCGAGGTGATGCTTCGACAGATCATGTGGTCGGCCTTGGAATGCGATAAAATTTAGTCTCCTTTCACTTTACGTGTAGAAACCCATTTTTTTGTGTTTTGAAATACATCCACAATTCATGTTTCAGACATAAAAATCATATTTTTCGTCAAATACCTCTATTAGTACAACAGATCTTTGTGCAGTTGTGTAGTTCGATGGGATGCAAATTGCACAAGACAAACAGCTGATTTTTTGTTCTTACACATGTACAAAACATTGTTTCCGGCCTAAGATGAATGAATTTGCTCATCATGCATTTAGATTTGAAGCCCTTGTTGTAAATTTACACTTTCAGTGAAGTGAAATGACAAAAATACCTCCGAAATTCAAAATTGATCCTGGGTTACCAATATTCAAATATCATATTTTTGCTAAAACTTATTGCAACTGACGTTTTCTTTTGTGATTTATTTATTTCAAATGCATAACATGTAACTTTCGTTTTTTAAGTGGCAAAGAGGTCATTGGCGGACAATCAACTCCTACGACAAGTGTAGTAGTAAGTGATCCAGTTTCCACCTCTACTACAACTTCACCAACATCTACTAGGCAGTTGGTGGCCTTTGGTAGTCAGATAATGTGTCCGTCGTTAGACCCTCATCAGTTCCTCTGGGTCCCTGCAGCTCGTGCTCCTTGGGCCAAGGCAGGTGCAAATCCTCACATTCCTCAGTTCACTCCTGCTCGACAACCCGGTATTCACCTTGAGGGTAGTCTCCTCAAAAATAGCATGGTGAAACCTATAGAGGTTTCTTGGCTACTTTTTACTTGGGAAATGGTTGAGAGTATCGTTATGCATACTAACACCTATGCTTACATCTGTGTTGCTTCTAGGGGTTACAAAAGGTACACCCTTTCGGATAGAAGCTGGCAGGAAACAACATAAGATGAGATCCATGGGCTCATAGCTCTGTTGACTTATTTTGGGTTAGTAAGAATAGCAGGCGATGTTGACAAATATTGGAGCATGGCCACTCTATTCCATGGACTATGAGCTTGATAAATCATGCCCAGGTTGCAGTTCTTAGCCCTTGTGGCTTTCCTCCACATCGTGGACCCCCTGGTTGTAAGTTATGTAAGGTAGAAGCACTTGCTCAGTATTTGAAAACAAGATGCCAGGTCTTGCACCAGCGGTAAGAAAAACGTCTCCATTGATGAGCACATGGTAAAGTCCGGACACAGGTCGGGAATCAAACAAAGTATCTAAGATAAGCCAACTAAATAGGGCGTAAAGTTATGGGTATTGGCCGATAGCTCCAATGCTCATGTTCAAGGTCTCAATATCTACATAGGCAAGCAGGCAGGGGGGAAGTTAGTGAACATGGCCTTGGTTATGATGTTGTTATGACCCTCATGCATAACTATCTCGTCCATGGGTACCATTTGTTTATCCATACCCTTCCCACAGAATTGTTTGACCATGGAACCCCTGTTACCAGTACTATTATAGATATCAGAAGGGATTTCTGGAGAATGGCAAGGTGTGGCGCAAAGGTAAGCCTAAAGGAACTATGCGTTGGGAGAGGGATTCACCTGCGTTGGCACTGCAATGGGGTTGACAACAAGTTAGTGTCAATGATTACTACCTCCGGCAATGCAAATGAGACCACACAGGTGAGCTGGGAGAGAAAGACTGGTGGTACCTGGAGTACCTCTGCTTTTCAGCAGCCTGAGGTTTACAACATGTACAGTCAGTAAACGAATGCAGTGGATCAATCAGATCAGAACCTGGCCACCCACAATGTACAGCGGAGGTGCATGGCGTGGTGGAAAACCTTATTTTCCCATCTTATTTATATGGCTGTAGTGAACAGTTACATCCTTTTCTACGAACAACAACGAAAGTTTCCCCATGATCAAGCTCCTAGGTGACTTGCCAAATACTCATTGGCTTCCTACAGGGGAGGACCTTGTTCAAAACATCTGTGATCTCCATGATAGAGGTACTCCTCCCAGTAATGAAAGAGTTAAGGAAAGTAATTTAGATGAGTTTGATGTAGTTCACTGTCCAATTTATTTGAATGTGAGAAAACAGTGCGTGGTGTGTTTCAGGAAGAGAAGGGGATGCAAATTTGTGTTCACCTCCTGCGGTGCACCCCAGTGTCAGGGGTTACACATGCACATCACAAAAGAACTGAACTCTTATCGTGTGTATCACACCAGACAATTTTACAACATGTCAGTAAATGAACCCCATGGTAGCTTATAACTGTATAAAATATGTTGTGTTATTGAAAAAGAAACCCAAAAATTAGAGTAGAATAATTTTTTATGCATATCTTACATATTGCCTGTTGTCATCACATACTAATATCGTTTTCTTTTAAGTGGGGGTTCTATGATCCATTCAGAGATGTTATCTCTCAAGAGATGATGGAAGTGAGTAGTAGGTACCCCACCCCCTTTATTTTTAGGTATTTTTTCAAGGCACATGTCGTGTAACATCCAAGGAGTGCTAGAGGACCAGTGTTCCACAAGTAAGTGTGAGATGTTCTGTGGTGGTTGTAACTCATGGAAATTTGCTGTACACGTCATTGCTAGGACAGGAACATTAACAACATTTTTCCCTGCTTATTTCAAATCGTTTGGTCGGTATTTCTGGCATCATTTGAATTTTGATGTTATAATTTATGCTAATTTATGTAGATTAGAAGGCCCGCATTTCATAAGGGTTGGTGATGGGCGCTTGAAATGTGTATTTTTGTAGAACCTATTGAGTTACCCTTTCTGGGAGGTAAAGATTTACATCATAACAAATTCCTAGGCGAGGAAAAAAGAAATTACACTCCCAGTGTCAGATTTTACATTTACAAAAAAGCTTCGTAAACAATTTTCTTTTCATTCTTTTTTAGCCAAAATTTCTGGATATCTTTCCCATACAATGGGAAACATTTTCCTTTGCTACATCATGTGTTAACCTCACTTCATCAAGGCCCTCTGACTTACTGAAGCTGTTTACTGTTTGAAAACGTATGCAAATGTTATTAGCAATAGTAGGAAATACTTGTAGGCTCCAAAATTTTTCTTGGTTGTACCTTTGTCCTTTCTCTTTCATTTGAGGTATAAGTTGCCTTGCTTGTGGAATTACCTGGAAAGAAATAATGACTAGTAGTAGCTATCGCTAAGTGCCCACGAAACAGTCAATCTAATACACAGTTTACAATTGCCCACTTTGTATCTCCAACAACAATGTAGATGTCAACGTGTTTTGCTATAATATGGAAAGTACCGCTGTAATTCTTGAACGGCTGTAATTTTAACAGAAATATACAATGATTAAGTTGAATAAAATTAGTGCCATGTAAAAAATCGCCAAAGCGTTTTCAGACTTTTCAGCGTGGAGCATGTAACGGACCAGCCAAACTCTTTCACACACGAAAGTTGTTTCAATTGTAGAATTTTTATTTTGCAAGATACAGCCATGAATTACAAGTCAAATTGATCGCTGTAGCTTTATCCTTTCTCTTTCATTTGAGGTGAAATTTGCATTGCTTGTGTAATTACGTGGGGAGAAATAATTAAAGATATAAAGTTCATCACTTTTGGCTAATTTTACTTTCTAGAGGAAACAGTTTAATTCAAGAAGGAAAACCTTACCTGAAATCCAACCGTTGGACATAAGTGGTTTTTCTCTTTCTCTATTCCTGTCAGCTTTACAGTGTTTACGAGTCCTGCTTTGCTTAAATTTTTCAAATTTCGTTGCCTCTTCTCTTTATCGGTGCTCATCACTAAGCTTATATTTAAATTTAGTCTCTTTTCTCGTGATATCCCTCCAAAGATCCTTCACTTGAATAACTGAGCAGCCACGAGTGTGGTGCTGACCACAGCTATCTATGTTAAACTTTGAGTATGGTGCTCTGCTATAATGCCATCAAGAACTAATGAAAAAATATTATAATATGACAAGAGTGGAAAGAATACAAAGTTTGCTTAAAGGATATTCCTCTGTATAGATTGCTGCAATTATTGGGTTAACTTGATTTGCAAAGTAGTTTACTATGAAGCAAAGTTAAAAGCAACGAAATCACTAGTTGTCTGTTCTTGTCATTTTTACAGCAAATTCTACCTTCATAATTTCTTTCCTCAAGAAGGTTTCATTCAACTTACAATCCTGGTCAAAAGTTGTTGGGAAGGATGGGTGCGTCACTTCACTTCGTACCTAATTCGGTTTTTCGAACTATTGGATTTGCGAAATGCCATGCTCTTGTGGGCCCCCCCTCCCCCATAATCAATGTTGGAGTTCTTCATGCAAGAAAAGTCACCATTTTCTTCCTAGAAAATCCAACATTGATAAGGGGGAGGGGGGTTATGTCTAAAGTGATGCTACCTTCCCAACACTTTTGTCCAGGATTGTCTGAAAACAATTGTAAACAGTCTTTGGCGTATAACACAAAATGTACGGCAGATATATAGTCGGTATTCCCCATAATTAATTAATTGGGCACCATTCTCAGAATATGGAATATGCCATATCCACATATGTGCTTTTCCTATGAGGGGTTTTGCGTGACGCAATAGTGCGTTATAACAGTATCTTACGCGCCGGTAAAGGAAAGGGCAGTGAGTGTCCCCTTTTTTTAAAAATTCGCATTCTGTATTTCAGCGTAAATTTGTGTATCTAGAGGTACAATTCCAGCATAATAATGAAAATATTTAGAAGACAATTGACAAGTTAATGATGGACGCGGTGTTCTTTGCGTTACTTCCAGAATTATGCAAACTTCCCCAACACTTGTAAACAATGTGTTTGGTGCAGGAAATTGGTTGTTATACTATGTTTATCCCGTTTTATGAAGTAAATGCATTCTTTTTGATGGCCTTAAAACAGTTAATTTGAACGTATTGACGTATAATGAACATGTGCGTCAACAGTAGTGCGCGCGGGAGCTAATGTCGTTTTTGTCGTTTTAAAGACAGCATTCAAAAGGTTTCGCTATGGTCTTCAAAGGGAAGATTTCCCCAGAAATACGCGCACTAGCAGTGTGTTTAAGGGAAAAGCACGGGGCAAGTTATCCGGAGATAGCGAAACGTTGCAAGATTTCTGTTTCTTCCGCAGAACGTATCTGTAAAACATCGCTATCGCGTTATAGCGATAGTAAAACCGTGAAGCGGCACAGTGGGAAGAAGATGGGCCGACCAAGAAAGCTTTCCGACCGTTGCAAACGATTGCTTCATCGGAATTTGGTAAATCTTAGGGCATACAACCCAAATGTTACCGTGAAAAAACTTCTTCAATACTCTGGTCTCAGTCTCCAAACTGCAAGTCGCCGTACCTACGCACGTTGTTTAAATGAACTTGGCTTCGGATTCAGGCAAGCGCGAAAGAAAGGACTTTTACGTGAGTTAGACCGAAAACTTCGATTACAATTTGCCAAGGAAGTTAACCAAAGTGAGACCAGTTGTAGCGGGCTTTGGATGCATGATGTTGCTTTCTACTTAGATGGTGTTAGTTTTGTTTTTAAAAGCAACCCTTTAAGCGGTGCTATGGCACCAAAAGCACGTGTGTGGAGAAGAAAAGGGCTCAAAAGACCTAGCCAGAGGAAAGCGGTTGCATGTGATGGTTGCCATCGCGTACAACAAGGGGGTTATTCTTTCCGAGCCATATGATAAAATGAATGGCAAGTTTTTTGCGTCTTTCATACGCCAACATTTCAATCTGTGTTTCGGGAGAGCAGGCCCGAAGAGAGATGGAAAACGTTTATTTGTTATGGACAACGATCCATCTCAAACATCTAAGGTGGCAAAGAATGCGTTAAAAGATATTGAGTGCGAACTGCTTCGAATACCGCCCCGTTCACCAGACATAAATCCCATCGAGAAAAAAAACCTTTTGGAGTGTGAAGCTATTGAAGAAAATCTAACGTGTGAAACATTTGAGGAATTTAAAACGCGAGTATTAAGAACAATCAAGAATGTAGATCCTGCAATTATAGACAAGGCCATAGAAAGCATGCCTCAATGCGTATGGTTGATTATTAAAGGCAAGGGTTACAGAACGAAATATTGATTTCCCGAAAAAATAAAGTAAAGTTACATATGCTTAGAGTTTCACGAGTATATTAACAGTTCCTTAGAGTTTCATATCAAGAGAAGCAAAGTTTAAAACGTAATCAAAACGAACAAGAAATATTGCATGTGTACGTCATGCAGCATATCAGATAACATCTTGTTAATATCTTGTCTTCTTATGTAAATACATGAAACGCAACGGTGTTCCACACAGTACTCCACAAGTATTTGGAAATTTTCGAGGGCAGTGCGGTACATTTCGATACTACTTGATTGCTTATGGATAGAATTTAATAATGTGAAGTAACCGATTATGAATTTGTCCCCTGTAATAGAGAAATTCATCCATTTTTAACAGTACTCCCTTCTATTCAGGGAACTTAAAGATTAATTGAATAATGAAGTTCTCATTTATATTCTTTCGATGGAGTACTGTTGAAAATAGTCTTTAAACCAAACTTTACAGTCTGCAATCCTATGAAAAACAAAGTTAGCACTACAATGGTTATTACCAAGTGCTTAATTGAACCCAAAGATGAACAAAATAGCGACCTTTTTCTCGGAAAATATGGAGTACTGTTGCGGAAAATTGTGCCATTGACTATAACAGTAACCTGATCCTCCCACACACAGCTGTCAATTCTTGTTCCCTAAGATAAATGTAGCAAAGCATGGACCACAGGGAATGAACTGCTGTTGTTCAGCTGAGGGAATTTGCCTCCAGAAATGAAAAAAGCGCCATCTGACATTCATCATTTCAGTATTTACACGATCAATGCCACTGCCTTTTATGAGAACCATGGGCGTATCAGCAGTTGTGAACACAGGGGTATCCTTGGATGGTTCAATATCACGCTTACAAAAGTTCTTTGGGGCTGGCAAATGCATTACGTCCCCTTCTAAAAGCTGAAGCATGTCAGACCATGCTATTATGGAGGGTTTCCAACGAAAATCATTCAATACAATTATCTCGGCTTCCTCTGCTCCGACCCAAGCAAATGTACCAGTAGCGGGATTACAAAAGGTACTGTATATTTCCTTTAGGGGCGTCAAAATGAATGTCTTGCCGCAGTTGGCTGGACCGTGGATAAGTATGTTTCTATATTTTCCCCTACCGCATTGAAGCAAACTGTAAACTGCTTTGCAAAATACCTGTACATCTATTTCATTTTGCTGCAGTAAGTCAGTAGCTGCTTGTATCCAATTCCCTTCGCATTCATCTGCACAATTGTCCTTTTTCATTTCTTTTAAAATCTGAATTCTGCTCTTCTTCGTCCTTACAAATTTCTCTTCAGCAGTGGCTAATTCATCAGCAATGGAAAGACACTCATCAATAACTTTACTTCCCCTGTTGCAAATGAATTCTTCCGGGTCCTGGCCGGGGACATTGTGTTGTGTTCTTGGGCAAGACACTTTACTCCCACAGTGCCTCTCTTCACCCAGGTGTATAAATGGGTACTAGCGTAATGCTGGCGGTAACCCTGAGGTGGACTAGCATCCCATCCAGGGGGGAGTTAAAAATGCTCCTAGTCGCTTAATGCTACGGAAACCGGGTATAAGCACTGGTGTGTTGGGTCATTGGTTCGGAAAGCGCTTACCTTAACTTACAAAATCCTAAGGGTTCAATATGAAAGGCAACTTTCGACCTATCACGTATTTATGGCAAATATTGCATATCTGACAACAGCAAATGGAGATATGGTACGCCTGACCATGAATAAATTATTCTTATTCATTTCGTAAACATCGCACACTATAATTTGCCAAATTAGCACAAAATAAAATGTATAGACCTCTTTTGACCCTGATTTTAGCAAAAACTTGAACAAAACACATCAAAATCCAAATACGTTGCCACTTCTTCGAGTTTCTCCTAAGGCAATAAAACTACTTGTAAAAAAAGTGCGTTTATTTCACTTCGACCTTTTTCAGAGAATCCTTGTTAGAATTTGTTGGGAAGGTTGCTTGCGTCACTTCACTTTGTACCTAATTCGCTTGTACGAACTTCTTCATGCAAGAAAAGTCACCAATTTCTTCCTGGAAAATCCAACATTGATAAGGGGGAGGGGGTTATCTCTAAAGTGATGCTACCTTCCCAGGATTGTAGTTTCCTTGTTCATGTAAAGGAATGTTGTAGCACAAAGAAGGAACAAGGGATGACTGGAGATAAAGAGTGTGATTTGGATCGCCAAATACTCGACAAATGGAGGTAAGTGATCACATCATTGTGTAGTGAAATTTTGAAGCGACAGAGCATGTGGTGGGCCTTGGAATGCGATGAAATTTAGTCTCCTTTTGCTTTATGTGTAGAAACCCATGTTTTTTCTTTTGAAATACATCCACAATTCATGTTTTACACATAAAAGTATTTTTCATCAAATACTTTTATTAGCACAACAGATGTTTTTGTGGTTGTGTAGTTCAAGGAATCGCTAATTGCACAACACAAACAGCTGATTTTTCGTTCTTATACATGTACGCACCATCAGTTCTGGCCTAAGATCAATGAATTTGCGTTTTATGCATTTAGATTTAAAGCCCTTGTTTTAAATTTACACTTTTTGCGAAGTGAAATAAAAGAAAAATACCTCGGAAATTTAAAACTGATCGTGGGTTACCGTTATTCAAATATGATATTTTTGCTAAAACATATTTCAGTTTATGGATTCCTTTAGGATTTATTTCGGTTCGAATGGTTATAAAATTCTTAGGATATTTTTCCTAAAACTTATTTCAACCCACGGATTCTTTTGGGATTTATTTGTTTCAAATGCATAACATGTAGCGTTCTTCTTTTCAGTGCCAAAGATATCATTGGCGAACAATCAACTCCTACGGTAAGTGTAGTCTACTACAACTTCAGCGACATCTACTAGATACTTGGTGGCCTTTGTTAGTGAGATAATGTGTCCGTCGTTGGACCCCCTTTCGTTCCTGTGGGCGCATTATATGCTACCTGTGCAACAACTAGTGCTGCACCTCACACCATACCCGCCTCTCCCATGTAGGAAAAGAGAAAGGCCCTGCAGCTCGTGCTCCTTGGGCCAAGGCAGGTGCAAATCCTCACATTCCTCAGTTCACTCCTGCTCGACAACCCGGTATCACCTTGAGGGTAGTCTCCTCAAAAATAGCCTGGTGAGACCTGTAGAGGTTTCTTGGTTATTTTATACTAGAGAAATGGTCGAGAGTATCGTTATGCATACCAACACCTATTCTTACATCTGTGTTGCTTCTGGGGGTTACAAAAGGTACACCCTTTCGGATAGAAGCTGGCAGGAAACAACATAAGATGAGATCCATGGGCTCATAGCTCTGTTGACTTATTTTGGGTTAGTAAGAATAGCAGGGGATGTTGACAAATATTGGAGCATGGCCACTCTATTCCATGGACTATGAGCTTGATAAATCATACCCAGGTTGCAGTTCTAAGCCCTTGTGGCTTTCCTGTACATCGTGGACCCCTCAAAGGAGCCTGCTGGTAACAAGTTACATAAGGTCTTGCACCAGCAGGGAAATTATGCAGCCATTGATGAGCACATGGTGAAGTCCGGACACAGGTCCGGTATCCAACAAAATATCAAAGATAAGCCATTAAGTGGGGCATAAAGTTATGGGTATTGGCCGATTGCTCCAATGCCAATGTTCAATATCTACATAGACAAGCAGGCAGGGGGGAAGTTAGTAAATCATTAAGACCATGAAACAGAGTAGCAGTGCTGAGCCGACAAACAAATACAAGGCTACTGCGGTCTTACCCTATTTCAAAGGCCTATCTGAACCACTTCACCACTGCCTACAAGAACAAGGCATATGCGCTGTTTTCAAGTCAGAGATTACATTAAGATCACATCTAGTACGACAGAAAGATGCTGTTGAGCCGATTAAACAAGATGGCGTGGTTTACAGGATTCCCTGTGAATGCGGTAAAGTCTACATCTGTGAGACTGGAAGACCTATACAAGATAGAATCAAAGAACATGAACGAGACATCCAACTAGCCCATACCCAGACCTCTGCTGTTTCAGAACACGCTAACAACAATGGAGTTTATTGGTCATGATCCTCATTGGTTCACACGCAGGGTCAAAGAGGCGCTTCACATAAGACTTCATCCTAAAAACATCAACAGGGATAGTGGAATAGATATTCTGGAATCATGCATGCCCAGGATCAAGAAACACAACATGAGAACCATACCAGAGCGGACAGCCAAAGGAAGAACACACTGAAACAGCGATGATCGAAATGCACCAATCACAGCGGAGCATTCTGCTTAAAAGGTGACACATAACCAGTGGATCTCATCGCCTGATGAAGACTAGCAGTATGCAGTCGAAAAGTCACGATC
>NC_090884.1:24062275-24064775 GCF_036669925.1 Montipora capricornis
TTTAAAATGCAATTTTTTTTTTATAAAATTAGCTAATTCATAAACTGCATGGCACTCATGGAAAGTAGGCATAGTATTAGGTATGCTGTTAGAATTTTTGTAATGTTTGCTCAGATTGTAACTAGTATTTTCAAAGATTTCTATTGCCTGATGATTTATGCAGCACTATGTTTAAATAAAGTTATTGTATTGTATTGCATTACATTGTATTATTCTGGACTCTGGGTTTAAGCCCTGGCTGAGGCACTGCATTGTGTTCTTATGGCAGACACCATACTTTGATTCACAATGCCACTTTTCACCCACACGTATAAATGAGTACCAGCAAATTTAAAGCTGGGGTAACCCTCCAATGGACAAGCATCCCAACTAGGGGGGGATAAGAAATACTCCTTGTCCCTTCATACTAAGGCAACCAAGATAAACTCTGACCTGATGGGTCACTAGGGCTCCTACACAGACTTAACCTTACAAAAAAACTATCAAAACTTAAATTGGCATATGATGCAAGATGCTGTTCCTCCAGACTTGATGATGGCATTCCCTTCTGAATCTGAATTGCCTGACCTCTTCCTCCAATGTGCAGAGGCCAGTGTTGAGGGCTGCCCAGACTCCAGGTTTCCATTTCTTAAATGTTTGCTGGGACATTGCTCGGAATGTCCTTTGAGATGCCCAGAAAGATTCTTCTGTGAAACAAAGAAGAAAAAGCAACATTTTAAAGCATGCATGGTTAAATTCTACCTGTTAATATGACTCGCACGATATTTTCCTTTGGCTCTGCTCTAGGTGTGGGGTGTGGGAGAGGGGTAGATGGTAACTGGTAAAATTGAATCATGTATAAACCATTAGCTTATCTTACCAGGTCTGTAACTCTCCATGGGCGTAATGGAGATCTGAGGGCATACAAACTAATTTATTTCTTTTTTAACTAATAAAAGGAAATATGGGAACTCGTGTCTATCATAACTAAAAATGTAAGCTTACTTTTTGTCTCAGATGAATCCATAATAGGCTGGCCCCTTGCATCAGTGACTACTAGTCTAACAACCTCTCCTTGCTCCCGAAGTTCCTGTTCAATTGAACTGCATATGACAGGAACCGAGAGACCACCAAACCTCTCCGACAATTAAGTCAGGTTAATTGATATGGGAAAAAGTTGGACCATTTGCCCTTCTTCGTTAACGGCTGAGAAAATAAAGTCCTTCACTAATCCAGAGGTTTTCTTCTTTTTGGTCTTTATAAAGGAAAGACCTGGCGCCGGTCTTTTCTCAAAGTGGGAGCCTTGCAACTTGCTAGGTCGGCTTGTAATACCCTGTGCCTTACCATAATTTGTGGTTACGCGGGGAAACAATCGCGCCCTAGAACATTGAACAGAAACAGGCATGTGCATCATTTTCGGGGGTTTGCAGACAGTATTCTCAATTCGCTCAATGGAGTGAACCAGCAAAATTAACAACAAGATAATACTAATAAAACTCTCAATACTAACTGGAAATCGAAGGCTCCCCGTACAAAATCTTCGCTGTCTTCACTGGTGTTGAATGCAATTACCTGTGCATTAGTTGTTCCCAAAGGAACTAAGAATTTGCCATTTGATAAGGGCCAGATGTTTTCGGTTTTACCATTATGCACCACCTTTAGGTGTAAGCCTTACATCTATAGAAGGGATAGAAGCGAGCAATCGTGGTTTTGCTCAAGTTTGAAGGCGTTACACCGAGAGTCTTCCCGTCGAACTCAAGTGAAACTAAATCCGCCATTTTCTTTTGTTCTGGAGCCCAAATTCCCGCCTTTTTTGATCACGTGACACCTTCCCGCCTTTTTCTTTCAAGGCACTGTAAGTCAAACCTGGAAGCGAGGCGACATAATTACACAATATAGAATGCAAAGTAAAGAATGACAGAATGCAAAAGTTTGACAAGATCTAGAAATAGACAGAACTACTGAGGCAGCAAACTTGACAGATCACGAATACAACATCCAGGCAATATGGAATTGACTAGATGAAAGCGTCGACTATCAGCAGGGAATCATAGAATTAAAGGAACTTCATTGCAGAATTAGAAAAAGAAAACAGGAAATTGCAGGAACTTAATTGCAAAAAAAGAAAAAAAAACAGGAAGTTTGTAATGACAGTCACTAAATAGAGACAACATTCTGGCCGTCGCAGCAATGTGATGACAAGAAAACTTAAAACTTGAAAATGTCGATAAATTTAATAAGAAATAAATTAAGAGGAATAGGGAAGAAATATTTAAATCGAGAAATGGCTATGTGTCACACTTATTTCACATCACGAGACAAACGAGAATACTTTATTATTCTTTTACTTCACCACGATTAATAACAGCAACCTTTTTTGCCACATTATTTAGTTTCATCTTCATAGTTATCCGAGTCACTTGCCACACCAGTTGTATTTGTACTGGTGGATGGCGAATCTTTGCTCTGCATCGACTGTACAAAACCAGGCATTAGCTACTCACCTTGAGTCTAATACCTC
>NC_090884.1:24069775-24084775 GCF_036669925.1 Montipora capricornis
GATATTGACTTTATATCTCTGCTTCAATTTTATTGTATTTGCATAAGATCAATTCTAGAGTATGCCTGTCAGTCATTTCACTCAAGTTTGCCTGCGTACTTGTCGGATCAATTGGAAAGGATTCAAAAAAGGTCATTAAGGATAATATATCCCGACCTTAGCTATAGTGAGGCGCTAACTAAATCTAGCATGTCCACTTTTCAAGATAGACGGGAGCTTTTATGCCGCAAACTGTTTATGGAAATAGTTGATAATAAGGGGCACAAACTCCATAACCTACAAAACTGGGAAGAGCAGGAAATTAACAGTTCCACATTGTAAAACAAAGAGATTTTTACGTTCGTTTATAATGCATAACGCCTCTCAGTTGTTGAGATCTTACTTTAACCTTTAGTCCACGTATTATACTGTGTTATATATAACTCTCAGATGTGTAAAAAAGATTAAGTTTAGGATATTATAATATATTATATTTTACATGTCATTAAATAGTTTTTACAAGTAATTCAGTCTTTTGACTGCAATTTGTATTTTAATAAACGCTTCATCTCTGGCCTTGAGGTCCTGCGGTGCTTTCAAGATGATGTGTTGCACAGCCATGGCAGAGATCTGACATCAGTGAGACCCGGTTATAGCACAAGAGATATCCAGGCAAATTTAGGAGGTGGCCAAGGAAAGATTTACGCTGGCCCTATCCAAAAATGCATTTCAACCAAGTCAAGGAAAAAAAAGGGCTCCAAATCAGCACTAAAAGTAACATGCAACTCCCGCAAAAAAAGAATTTCCCATACAGGAAGTTACGAAATATGTAAGGGAGTGTAGTGTAATGAGTAGTGATGATAATTTATTAGATGATGAAATAATGAAATCAGTATTTGTAGATGGTGCAAGTAAGCTGAGGAAACTGAAAACCAGCTGTAAGTCCTCCTAAAGTTGTGAATGCTACACGCTTTCTACCGAGCTCGTCAAGTTCTTCAATAAATGAACGTTATATCCATGCTTCTACATCAGTCAATACTTATGCCGTTGATTTGACCAGAGAAAGAACAGATACAACTGAAGGAGCAACTACAGGAATTATGAATCAACAGTCAATACTCGTAGGTGATGAAGTTGTTCAGTTCTGGCAAGAGAAGATACATCTGACCCCATTGAAATTCTTAGATGCTTGCAACAGCACGTGGTGACTGGAAGACAGCTTGAGACAGAGAACATCAGTGAAGCAAATGAAGGTGACACGAGCTACATTTTAGTAGACTGCAGTAATATTTTGCACACAGCCTTTGATGATATCAGTTCTTTGGAGGACTTGAGAAAGACTCTGAAAGGTAATTTCTATAATAAGGTAAGCTTCGTTAGCATAGCACTAGTTACACAGTCACAATATTAGAAGTGTGACAAAAACGTATGTAGAGATTGTTATCGTTCATAATCAAATGTTGAGTGAGCAAGTGGTACCACATGAAAACCTGTCATATAGGGTAATAGAGGGGTCATGCAGGAAGTATTAGAATTGTTTCCACAAGGTCACTCACCAGTCCCCTTTTGGTGTGACTTGTGAAACCCTATCACCATAATTTTGGAAATCAGCATTAATGCACTTCTGGTGGTGTAGCTGCAAATTGCAGATGGCAACTGTCATTATTCTCATTTTTACACAGCACAAGACTATGGTGGCCCACAAGGACAATACAACAATATATATTCCAGTACAACAATATGTATTCCAGTACAACAATATGTATTCCAATACAACAATACAAATTCCAGTACTACAACATTTATTCCGGTGCAGAATTATAAGTTCCAGTACAGAAATATATCTTCCAGTACAACAACATAAATAGGTTCTAGTACAGAAATATGTACATTCCTGTACAGAAATACAGCACATGCAATTATTTTTAAAATTGAGTGTAGCGGAATGGAGGCAACCATGGAGTTGAGGCTTAATTCCCAGTGCACTCAGCGGTCAGCTGGTGGGAACTTTAAGAAGCTCTCTTGAGCATTTGGGAGTGTGGAGCCGATATTAGCAATTATGAGCACAAATTTTGTACCAGTTGAGGGCAAGAGCTTCTGTCTGATGAGAAGTCCCTAATAACTTTCTATTTCTCAAGAGGATTTGACTACAAGAGTGTATATACTACACATGCTTTCTAAGCAACACACCATCAAGATGTCCGAGCAAACTCTCAAGAATCGGCTGAAGGAATTTGGCCTTCATAGAAAACTGGCTTTGCACGTCAAGATAGAGGTGCGAAAACATATAGAACAAGAAATGGAAGGTCCTGGGTGTATGGCAGGATATTGCTCAATGTGGCATACACTATCGATGAAAGGTATTCGAGTACCAAGGAGGGTTGTAGAAGAGATTATGAGGGATTGTTGGCATATGCACGGTTGCGACAAACTCAAACCATATGGTTTCCCAATACATGGATGCATTGATGGGCGGAGCAGAAAGATCATCTGGCTTCGATTGGTTAGGTCAAACAACCTTCCGGAGACAGCAGCGTCAAATTTTGTTGATTACGTCAACAATTATGGTGGTTATCCAGTGAAATTAAGAAGTGACTGTGGCACTGAGAATGTCTTAATGGCTGCTTGCAGTGCGAATTTAGACAGGTTGTAGATGCCTGTATTTCCCGCCCATCTCCTGTCAATTAGAGGATAGAAGGATTGTGGTCTTTCAATCGCTGAGACTGGTCTACATGGTGGATAAACTATGATTGAAAATGAGCAATTCAACCCAGGCAGTGAGCTAGAAAAAGAGTGCATTTGGTTCTCCTTTTCTGGAATCATCAAAAAAGATCTTGATTTTGTAAAAGAACATTGGAACACGCACCGCATAAGAGATTCTCAGCATGACGCTGTTCCTGGCAGACCCGATGAATTGTTTTGCCCGCCTGAGGACCACAGTGGAGTTGACGGATTGATTCTAGCCATTTCAAGTGCACAGATTGATCATTTCAGGGAGAACGCTTTGCAGGTAGAGGAGGAAACAAATGTATACCAAGACTACTTCAATTATGTGTTGTCCAGCATTGACTTACCGGAACCAAAGGACTGGAAAGAGGCAGAAAATTTATGTCTGGACCTGTTGTCAGTGGCAAGAAGGTAGAACAGTGGACTTATGGCGACCAACTTTCAGTCCACATGGTGGGGGTGGGCCATTTGTCCAATTACTCAACAACTGTCATGTTAAGTCATGCCCACATGACGCCATCCTTACAACTTCACACTTGCTGTCTTAATTTCTATTCTATTTGTCCATGGGCAAACAGATTGTGTCGTTGTGTTGACCACTGTATCTGGGATTATCGTAAAATCCAGGTAGCACTTTTGTCTCATCTTGGCTCAAGGAAATGGTGCTTGAAACCTTTTAACTGTGATTTTTATATTACTTTAGAGAAAATGCAATTTTGATACAGTTTCAATGGAGGGCATTTGCGCTGTTGCTCACACCTCACTGTGGAGATATTCTGTGCACGAGCCGACTCCACCATGGAGCAGAGCAACATTTGGATGACGATGTTAAATGGCCAGACGAAGGGGTATGATAAGGCCTGGAAGAGGCCACTTCGGAAAATATCATAATACTCTTTGTTTGTCCCCCCAAATTTTGCATTAGCATTGATTCTGTTTTCTCTTGGGACCATTGTACAAGAGAAACTGGAAGCAATGCATATGCAAAATTTGGGTGGACAAACAAAGAGTATTATGGTACTTTCTGAAGTGGCCTATTGATTGAGCCATTTTAGGACTGAAAAAACAGAACTGCTAAGTTGAAAAGTTAAAAACGTTCTCTGGTTAAAAGTTTAAAACAAATATGAATAAATACAGAAATGCAAAAGAAATACTTGTGATGGATAAGATTACAATAAAACTGAGTATTGTCTTGGCAGCTGCTTAGAATTATTGTCTGCCTGGCTAGTAATTGCAGTGTGCCAGGATTCCAGCATTTTTCTTATGCGTGAATTGCCTCTGTTTAATGACACGTGCATTCTCAAAATCAATAGTGTGGCCCTCGAGCCACCCATGGCTGGCAACATTGGAACCACTTTTAAAAACTTTGGTGTTTCGTATGTGTTCCTTTTTTCTAGTGTGTAAGCATCTACCCATTTCTCTGATATAATTCCATGTGCAGTCCTCACAGGGGATTTTATTGACAACGTTCGTTTGCCGATCTGATGGAGGTCTTGATTTGGGAGACACAAATTCCTGTTGTAGGGTCTTAACTGGTCTGGTGGTGGCTCGGATGCCGTTATTGTTGAGAATTCTTGTAAGTGGTTCAGTGACACCTTTGATTTAAGGTAACACTGCGAAGCCATTTTGGGAGTCTTCGCACTAACTCTTCAGGGGAAGGGATGACTTCAGAGGTCGAATTCTTCTTTAAGATGTTCAATATAGTTGCTGATGGGTAGCCATTTAATTTTAATGCATTGGAAACGTGGGTCAGCTCTTTCCTTAATCCTTCAGCAGTGCTCGGGAGGTTGAGTGCCCGATTTAGAAGGGTAGAGGTGGTACTTATTTTGTGTTTTAAACTCGTGATTAGAGTTTAAGTCCAGATATCTGTCAGTGTGTGTCGGCTTTTGATAGACACCGATAGTAACTGCCCCATTCTTCATGGTTATCAAGTTGTTTAGAAAGGAAATTTGGCCATTGTTCTCAGTTTCAATGGTGAAAGGTATCTTAGGGTCAGCTGCGTTGAGAGTGTCATGGAACTTACTTACGGAGTGTTCCTTGATTATGACAAAACTGTCGTCTACGTAACGTTTCCAGGCGGCAATTGCCGATCCTTCAATTACTTCCATACAACGATTAGCTACGTCAGGGCTAACTGGGCTCCCCAGTGCTCTCAACTGCTAAGGTCAGAAAAAAACGTCCTATTTATTGTTGCATAATTCACAAAATTTCAATGAAGTACATAGCTGGAGGAAGGGGGACATGACACAATTATCTGTGCTGGCCAACATTGTAGGTTGTATACTAGTCACACTGTGACATTTTGGAACATCACACCTACAGTATTTTGCAAAAGTAATGAGAGCGTAATTCGACGAAATTCGCGAATTTCAGGGCTTTTCGACGAAAAATTGCGAATTTGTGTCCAGAACGAAAATTCGCAGAAAATTCGCCGAATTTTCCCAATGCATATTGCTGTAGTATGTTCGACTGAAAATTCGCTTTTCCTGAATTTAACTTCGAATTTTCGAGCGAAATTTCGCCCTTTTGCTGAAGTTTCTGCGCTTATTCCTAGCCAGCACAACAGTAGAATGTATGGGATAAGAGGCAACATCTCAATCCTTTTCCATTCCTTCAGCAGAGATTTTTCGTAACAAATCATTTCCAGCAGTCAGGAGTACCCAACGACAAACTTTTCAGAATTGAACCGTTTTTGGCTAAAATGATTTGTGAGCGTCTGCAAACAGATTTCTGGTTAATTGTTAACTCTCGTGGTAAAAACTTAACCGCTCTTCAGAGCCAGCTAGCAATAACTATGACATATGTAGTTGCCAGCCAGCACCCGTCTTACCTGTTGTTTTTTCCCAGCCAGGGAGTATTATTAACGTTTGTTTTCCCAGCATATTTGAAACGACGGTTTTTTGCCAGCCAGGGAATATTTTTAAATTTTCCTTGGTTATCACTTTTTGCCAGTGAAAACATTGTAACAAAAAAGCTACGTTGCTCGAAAAGAATCATCAGTTATCATCAACAACAGAGTGCCGTACATTTCACCCACCTCAGCGAAGAGAAACCAGGGCTTGATGACTGCAATACGTGTTTGCTTGTGTTTTCCGCGCCACTCTTGGAAAAATGTCGCTGGATTTAGTTTACCTGTGAACATAGTTGGTCACAGATTATATTTCCAGCTTCTAATGTTATCAGTTTTTTGCTATAAAAGCTAAAGATATAACTGCGTTAAGAAAGATGTTTTCGTTGTTGTGATTCTTATATTTAGTTAAAAGTCCGCGAGAAGGTTTTTAGCAAATGACACAAGTCGGATAAAGTAAACAGTTCTTTTCGGGTAGAAAATTTTGTGAAACAATTTTTTTTTATTTCGCTAGGCAAAGACAAACCAGAACTGAGAAAGGCATGTAACACTATTTATAAAGTGTTGGGTCAAGAGCATGTTAAGAGCATCATAAACTTGTAGCCAAGTTTTTCACCTGTTCTTTTTTAAGTTGTCCCTAGTCCCTCAAATTCCATCTTTTTTCTTTTCATTTCTTTTCTTCCGTTTTTTTGTGGTAGTGCACTACATACTATGTCACCGGGTTGTAAGAGTGTAAGTCTGTGGTAACAATAGGCCTGCACTGCTCGTATAACGCACAAACCTAAACAGATCTGTTGGAAGCGTGCTTGTGTTTCAACATAATGAGCCCCTAAAATTGGCAAGAATTTGTAATGCTCGTGAATAATAAAGCAGCTGCTATTTCCAAAACGATGGAATTACCTGAATAAATAACCTCGCCTCGTTTTATGGTCGAATTTATTTTTCAGCCGGAATGCAATATACCTGGTCACAGGTAAAAATTAATAATGTACCAAATTAATATATGCATTTCATTCGACACGACGCTGGTGCCACGGATAAACTGATGACACTTTTACAGACGAATTGAACTCGTTTTAGACATTAAAGTAGGACCTGGAATTAAATTCGTCTGAATTAAGTTCAACGATAGCGCGACGTTTTTTTATGTTTAAGGCAAATGGCTGGCCCTCCAGTAGGGTGAGTGCAATGGCCACCAGACAATGACAACTCCGTCAAACACATCAGTTCACCTTAAACGGGGGTGTACCAACACGCCAACTTCGCCGAGGAATCGAACCCCGCCCCTACCAACAATGAACAAAAGACAAATAGACAAACGAAGAATTGCATCTAGGAGATGCCTCATCTGACTTACACTCCTAAATGACAATTCGACAGGAACAAGAAGAAAGACTCAAAGACAACTGGACAAAACAAAACAAGCACGACCCAGCACAAGGGTGAAAGGCCACCAATAAAAGGCGGCCTGTCAACCGACTCATCCCACGCCACGACATTGGTTCACCCCAGAAAAACGGCCAGGGCACGCAAGCGCAACACAAGAGATACTAAATGACGATAGCGCGACGTATAAACTAGGCCTTGGAAAGCTGTCAGATGCTCAGCGTGCACTCTTTAACTTGTGGTATGAAAGAAGTTGTATGGGTACTTGAAAATGATCAACATGTCAGCCACGATGCCAATGTTTCTCCATTCCCTTTTATCCATCTTCAATCTTTCTGGGTTTAGAATTTTACTAGTAAACACATGTCTTCTCGTATGCTATTTACCTAAGACATCTACCATGGCACTATAATGATATACGATACCAAGGGAAAATTTAACGGTACCAAAACAATATCGTGTACTATTAGAGCTACACATTACGCAAAGATAACTTGATTCTCCTGGAAGACAAACTCAGCTCAGTTGACAATTTTACAGTGCTGTGTTACTGCACCACCAAACGTACGCAATGCGTACCTATTTTTGTTTTGTTTTGTTTTGTTTTTTTTCCAAGTTCCATAATGTAACACCATCCTAGTTGTAATCAGTCCGTGTCTTTCAACTGAAGCTCGTCTTTTTTAACCGTAGTTACTTATTAAAAATCTAGGACCTCTAAGATCAATTCAGTGTATGTCCAGGAAAATGCACCTGTGTTCCCATTGCAAACATCTCGTCTGGCGCAAATGACAGCAACGCCACAACCACCACAGCCGACGGAAGATCCACTAGAACTGTCTGGTTGATCTGGCGTACGAGTTACGAACCGTCTTACGTCGCCCCAGTTTGATGACTGGAATTTTAAATTACCAGTGGATCTAGAATCTCGTGAGAAACCTTTTTTAAATTCTCCGGTACTGGGCAGTGGTAGCCATCGTCGAAATATACTGTTTGATCCGTTATCGAGAATATGGCAAGTCCCCAGTGATTGGGCGCTGTGTGGACAGGCATAAACATGTTCTTTACACTTCTCATGTCATTATTATGACATATATTCTCAACAACGCTGTTAAAAATAGTGCCGCTTGAAAAATATGATGGAAGAAGAACGTTTTGGCAAATTTGGCATTCTTCATTTGCTTTGTTGTAGTACTTCTTGCCAAGAAAATTCATAAGTTCATCCGACAGGTAACATTCGCTGCACAAAAGTGACAGTTCTTGAGATGTTATCCTGTAGTTGTCGTACGATATCAAACACGCGCCGTCCAAATTCCATCTGTCCAAAAGAGCTTCAGTGACTTCTTTTTGGTAACGGTTGTTGTGAAACACGCTTTGTAGCCATTTTTCCTCAAAAGAGACTTCACGACGTAAACACTTCAGGCGGTGAAATCGTTTCAAGAGTCTGATACCCTCTATATCAAAATCTCCGTAACAGGAAGTTTTTGCTACTGGTCTGGATTTAGCATTCTCGGATGTTGTCAATTCTTTTTCTAGCTCTTGTAGCACTGAACAAGGTGGCAGTTTTGTCACTGTCATGGGGTATGTCAAGTCGCTCTGACGGCTGGTTAGCGAATAATTTACCAATGCACTGTCTACGTCAGGAAAGATGGTTTCGGCAAGCAATCGTCTGGGATCCTTAAAGTTGTCGTCCTGACCCAGCACATCTGCTAACACACCTACGTCTGTTGCAGTTTCTTTAATAGACGTGTCATCTATGCTTATGACCTCTGCAATAGGTGTGTGACTTTCAACTTCAGTGCCTTTAGTTCTCACTTGATCTGGCTCTTCCTCTTTCTCGCCTTTGGCAACACTTGCTTCGTCTTCAGACATTTCTTGAAGGGAGGAATTTAATAAAGAACGGAACGCTTTGCCCCTGTTTCTTGTATATGCCTTCTGTTTCTTTTCCACTGGTGGGTCTTTCTTGCTCTTTTGCAAACGTGACGATTTTTTTGTATCTTCGACGCTTGGTAGTTCTTCTTTCTTTTGTTGCTTTTCTATTCCTGAGGGTGAGTTGCTTTTCTTGCATTTTGCATTCAATGGCTGTTCGAGGTTTTCTTCAGGTTCTAACTTATGTCGCCTTTCGAAGTGAATTGGACGATTCAAGGAAGAAGAAGGTACCACATGTCGTCAGCCGGACCATAACCTTTGAATCTCACTTTATACTCATATGATAAAGTATTTTTGCAGAGATGGCGATCAAGGATATCCTCCACTTCAAAAAAGTCGTCGTCAAGCTGATGAAGTTTAAGATCCCCTTTGTTTGTGCTCGGACTAAGATCATTGCCAATTTCACCTTTTAAAATGTAGCCAAGTTCAGCTAATTTTTCTTCTGACTGAGGATGTAGAGAGTACTTCCCTGGAATATCTGAATCGACAAGTAATTCCACGGGACCGATTAAAGATGAAGGAACCCTCCAAGGGGCAAGTACAACTTCTCAAGAAACATGATCGGTGTTGTCCGATCCCGAGTGTGAGTACACAAAACAACGAAACCTTACTGGCGCATCTCTCTTCAATTCGAAGCTTGGCAACTCAGAGCCATCGTTTGAGGACTGAAGAATTTCAATTCGGCCGATATCATAAGTTTTCGAGCCTTTTCGAAGACGTTTCAGGGCAACATCACCAAATTTGACTATGATGTGTTTTGGATCGATTGGAGCTTTGCCAGGTAAATGCTTTGAAACCCAGTGCCTCCTTTATCTACATCTGGATATGTACTCCCTAGGAAAAAGTAATTTAATGGCCTGCTTAATGTGGATATAAGATATTGTGCCATCATCTAGTCTCCCTGAATCTTCCACTTCTTTCCTTTTTCTTCCGATTCAGGTTGATCTGTTTCGTTAGCCTCTTGGGTTTCCAAAATTTCATCCGTATCTTCTCTTTCATGATCTTTGCTCTTTACACACTCATCTTCATCAACGCCTTCCAAACTTTCATCTTCCAGATCATCTGAAGCTCTTGGTTCTGGTGCTTGATCCGCAAACGAAACCTCAAGTTTGTTGTAGCCATTTGGGTTTCTTTAACAGCTAAATACACGATGTAGGCAGGTATCGCGAAAACAACAACTGCCCCTCTCTTTTTTTTCCATTAAAATGAGCTTGCCTTTGCTGGTGCACGAATTTGTGAAATGTCTCAGGGTAACTGTAGAACCCGGAGATGAAGGCTTTGTTCTTTTTCAAGGCCAATGCAACCCTCTTCTTTTTGCAGATGCTTTACCATCTACACCAGCATGCGCCAATCTCAACTTGGCGTTTAAATTAAATTGAACGCTGGAGCTTTTTGTAGCATGTCAACAAACATTGGCTGCGAATCTAAGGATTGGATCTGATTTGTTTTCCCCTGCATCTCACTGATGATTCTCTCTGTCACCTTGGTTCCTGAACGGTAAGGAAAGGCCCACTGGGGGCCTAGATCTTTAAAGTACAGGAACATAGCCAGCTGGTGAATAGATGCTGCTACAAACTGAATTTCTGCCGTTTGATAACAACCATGTGTTAGAAAATGGCCTCTTTTGGAAGGGGTACTGTTTGTGCCTGGCTGGGAATGGAGTCGAATCTTCTTTAGCTCCAAGGCTTTCTTCCAAGGCCAAAGATAGTTATGGCACAAGATACAGACTTCTGCACATCTGCTGGTGAACCAAATGCTGGGTTTCGGAAAGGCGCTACTACGTGGGTTACGGCTTGCATGAAAAGACTTGTGCCTTGTGACCCAGGCATCTGAATTCTGATGAAAAAAAAAAATTAGGACGAGATCCACTGTGCTGATACCTGTGTCCATCCCTGCCTTCCCGCATCTTTGACGGAGATCCTTGCAGTGTTGAATGGTGGCAACATGGGTCTTGCTACCTTCCCCTTTCGAGAAAGTCAGGTCACGGGTCTCATACTTCAATTTCTTTAAGAACAACCTCTGTTTGTGGTCATAATCTAGGTATCCAATAAAAAGGAAGGAACCAATAATAGGGAGCACAATATCTTTCATCTTCTGCACCAAGACCAAGGAAATGAACGCCAGCTTTAACTTCAGGGAGAGTGGGTGTCATCATCTGGACTGCAGCTGCTAATGAAAATCCGGCAGAATCCGTTGAATACCCTACGAGTCGAATTGGGGAGGCTCTTGGCTTACTGTCGTGGTCATAGAAGCAATTGTGTCCCAAATTCTCCCAGTATTTTAACAAATGACAGGCTTTGTACCCTTTGTTTGGTTCTGGCCACATACAATAGATCACGGTAGGATCATCCAGAGAAGTTAGCGAAACCAAGTTGTGTACTGACACTGATTTTGAAAGTTGGTCCTTTCATACCCATGTCGTCGATCGTCCTTTTAAGAGCCTCAAATCAACTACATCGTCAAGAGCTCTGTTCCTTCTTGGTACTAGGAGAATCTCCTCGGACCAGTTGTTAACGTCAGGTTCCCACGATTTTCCTAATCGTACAATTTCACCATCTGTTGTCATGAATGGTTTTAAATATCTTAATGATCTAGCACCATCACTTGCCTCATTAACTGGTGCATTTTTGAATAAAGATTCTGCCTTATCGAGTGCATCTTGGTTGATGCCTGGACCTAATCGCAAACCCGCAGTGTCTTTAGCTGCTGTAGACTCCCTCGCTAAACCAAAAAGCTCTGATAGGATTGCATGATTCTTAAATAGGCTACTTATATCCTTGATAATGTCTACGTAATGATGGTTGTTCGCCTTCAGCAACTTTGAAACAAGGTTTTTAATGACAATGACTTGGACAGGTTGCGTCTTAGATATACCAGACTTGAAAAGCCTTACTAGGTCCTGTAAAAAGCTTTTGATCATCTCATTTCTACAGCTGTCTTGGAGCTGGTTTTCCCATTCCAGTGGAGATAACTTGACCTGGAGTAATGCCGACACTTGCTTGTCAGCTGTTTTTCGTCGGTCCACTTCATTAGCTAAGACTTCAGGTAACTCTCCCTTTCGGGTGTATCTTTTGTTGAAGACAACATGACCAATTCGGTTGGTAAGGGAGTTGCAAGTTCCAATGTTACGATGCCTGAGAATGTGGTTTTGTTCGCGCATCTCGCTCACGCAGTTTACGCATGTGTATGGGTGATCTCCAAATGACAAGGCTTCTTCCAAACAAGGTGGATCAAGGCTCTTAATTCCCCCTTTTATTTGTACATCTTTACCATGGCCAACAATAACTTGCGGGTGATATCACTCGCATCTATCGGGTGACAAGTTTTCCATCTTTTGTAGTTTCGGCAACCTTCATGGCCAGGCTGTGCTTTGATGCAGTTTATATTTCCAGCCTTCATTTCTCTTTGAAAGAGCGTCTTTGCAGTTTCTCTCCTAACACCAGCATCATTGGCGAAATGTTTAACGACCTCTGGATCCCACAGAAAACAGCAACAGACTTTTTGAAGGGGTTGATCTGTTTTTCTGCCGTTTCCAGAGGTCCAGTCTAGTTTGAAGGAGCAGTGAAGTATGCCATCATGTCTTTAGGAACTCTGTTCCGTATCTTTTCTGTGGAACGATTTCTCATTTTTAGTGTCAGCTTTTACTTGGTGAAAAATTGAAGGGCATCTTGGTGGTATTTTGAAAAGCTGTGTTCCTTGGCTTGAACGATACTGGAAAAGCTAAGAACGCCAGTGCCTTCTAACATACTCTGAATCGTCACCTGCTTGGCTTTCAGCTTTTCTATGGCCCACTTCTGATATGGAATACAAATCTCACACTTGATAGTGCCACCACTGACATTAGTGAATTGTGCGAAGCGCTTTCCCTGTTCGGCACACCGAACATATTCCATGGCTAGGCTTCCAAAAATAACTGGAGGAAAAGCGACTGCCAGAAATGCTCTCATGCGAGAAACGGCGTGTGAGAAATTTTCTCTTGCATCTTCTATTGGGCCACTCAATGCTCTCTTACTATTTGGGAAGATCTGCTGAAGAAAGCCTTGGAATGTCTTATCACTACCAGGAAGTTGAAAGGGAAGTAGTTTCTTTATCTCTTTATAGTGCTGGCGGTAAAAGGTTTTTGCAGTATCTTCTACTTCGCGGTTGTATCTGATACTTCTTTGCTGTCGGGGTATTCCACATTGCTTTGTTCTTCTGGGCTATCATCTACTTCAATAGGTTCAATTTCCACCTCTCCAGTTTTCCTTTCGTGGCTAGTTTCTTGGTCTTCTAGGGTGCCATCAGATAGGCAAACGGTTCTACTTTTGGTCTCTACTTCAGATGGTGATGTGTTGCTCGTGCTGTTGGCCTCCTCAAGTGCTTCATCACCATCGATATTTTCGTAGACGTCTCTGTGTATCTTGCCATGGATATCACAGGGAACAAAGTCTTCATAAACTTCGATCCCGTAGCTTGAAGCTCCATCGGCAACGTCAGGGACCTTGTCTTTTTTTTTTTGACAAGAAGCAGTAACCAAATCGCTTCTTCTTCTTTACCACAGCCTCCACGCTGAGAAAGGGCTCAGTGGAGAAAACGTACTGACCAAGGCGAAAAAAAAAGAGATTTGTACTCTTATGGTATAGCATTTTCATTCTTAAAGTGATTCCAAGTCTCTTCCTTTAAAACAACATCGTCTTCATCTCCTTGCAAATAGTTGTCACCCACCCATTTCTTAAGGTGATAGGGATCAATCATAGGAGTCGAGATTGCAGGTGTTGGCTGTGTCTTAAACGCTAATCCTCAAAAACCATACAATTTGCGTCTCCTTTTCACACGGACAACCTCACCTGGAAACCCCACAAATGAAAACGTGTTCCCAACAAAGCCAAAAAAAATATTCTCTGTCCTTGTCGGCAGTGCCATATCGTGATTGATAACTGTGACAAAATCGATCTTTCTCTAATATGCTTTTGGTATCATATTTAAAAGTGTTCGTAAGCCAGTTTACGATATTGGTTGTTGATACCTTAGAAAAAAAGCCTGGTTTAAGATACCCGCCTAAACAACAGTGCCAAAGTCAAAGCTTCCCGAATCGAGACTGAGGTTCTGTTTTTCGTGGTCATATACAGCTGTCTTACCCTGAAACCTGTGACTGTTTACGAAATGTGAAGTTTGTGGCAGAAGAACGAGGCAGTATGTCTAGACCGATTTGTCCGAAGTTACTAGAGTCCACTAGTCATTTAATATGCTTAAACCTGCATAACCAGAAAACCTTTTTTTCTTGTTAACATAATGAAAGGTAAATGCAAACCTTTCCCGAAACCAAAGTTCTTATGTAATCCAATACTGATCCAGCCATTTCAAGAAACGTTTGCATGCGATCACCATACAATACTTAATAAACCCAGAATTAATAATAATAATGGTCCCTTACATCGGCCTGGAAAGATGCGACATCCCTGCACACCAACAAATCACTTCAAAGATCAATACGAAGAGCTGCAACTCGAACAGAAAAGGACACATCAATTGGTCATAGAAGCAATCAAAACCACAGTGTTCTGGTTGGAAAAAATCCATCTATGTCAAAAAAGTATTGGAATTGCTAGAAATGACACCCAAAGCCCGCAGATACACCTAGTATTTAACTTGAAAAAATACTTCGAAAGACCTCACTGTGAACTGTGCAAGGAAACACACAAAGTTTGCATCCTATATTCAGCAATTTTGGCGCTTGCACAAATCGCTGCGAATCCTCGCAAACACACCTTGTATTTCTACCAAGTAGATCGAAAGATCTCACTGCAAGGTGTGTAAGAAATCCAAACCCGTTTGCATCCTTTTCGAACAATTTTGGCGCTTGCACAAATCGCTGCAAATGCTCGCAAACACACCTTGTATTGCAATTAATCAGTTCGAGAGACCTTACTGTACAGTGTGCAAAAAAAAACTTCAAGTCCTGTTTAAAGTTCGTCTAACCATCTACATTTAAAATGATTATCTGAATTATCATAAGATGCTCTGGTGCCTGAATTTTTGTTTACATGAAAGCAGAAAACTTCACCTGCTATTATTCTATACCATACAAATTCTACCTCTACAGCTGTCTCTACACACGTAACAGAAGACTGTTGGCATCTTTCGTCAAAGGGTCG
>NC_090884.1:24089775-24124775 GCF_036669925.1 Montipora capricornis
TACACTTTCTATCTGTTAATTTTCCTATGGACTGATACTAAACTGAGAGTAAATCTAGAATTACGAGCTAACTCCTTTGTTGTTGTGGAACAATTTACAACGTTCAGTCAATCAGAATCTACGAGCTCCAGCGTGGGAGGGTAAGCCTCTTCCACATCTGAATCTGTGCACGCAAAAGGATTTGCATCTGGTTCCCTCAAGATATCCAATTGTGTCTGAAGCATAGCTCTCCCCGAGCTGCATGGCTGCCCTTCTTTGAAACAATGAATGATGTCATCGTTCGAGCCATCCACAGGGACGTTCAAGGCACAGCTTGTGAAAGAACGTTTGATAACTTCTGTTGGAAGCTCAGCCCAAGCGTCCAAAATCCATTGTAATAGAGCTCGTCTTGGCCGGGCTCTCAGATTTCCAGCGGCAGTTTCTTCGTTAATTCCAACTGTTCCCAGCCATTCATCGTACTTCTACACGAGAACTTAAAGGGCTTATTCCAGCTGACGTCGGGTGCCTGAATGTATTTAGTGCAGCCTCCAGACACAATTACATGGTCACTTTTCTTAGATTTCAATGACTCAGTGACGCTATCTTCCATGTGACATTCGTAGGAATCCCATGCTAACAGCTGCGATTGAATGCAAATGATCCAAGAACAGAGTCAACCCAGATCTTGGTTAACTCAGTGTCTATCCATCCGTTTGCTGACGATGCAACAACTGCTCGATGTTGGAATTCTTGTTTTAAAGCTGCAACTTCTCGCTTTGCTCCTTTAAATATCACCATAAGTTTCAATTTAGTTCCATCGGCCTTCGCGGCGAGACAGACCGAAACCCTTGCTTTTTCGTGACCAGTCGATTGTAGAGCAATGGATTTCTTCCCAGCTTGGTCAACAGTTGTCTCTGATAACATGTCGCACCAAACTGGGGTTTCATCCATTGCAATAATGTCAGAAGCCTTGTATTTGCGCTTTTCTTCTAATCGCCTAACCTGGATTACAGACGATACAAGTTTTCCAACCATTCTGTCTGGATCTTGCTGGGCAACAGTGGGTTTTCTTCTCAAGGACACACCATTTCGCTTCATAAATTTTTCCAGCCAACCTCTGGAGGCCTTAAAGTCGTCGTTGTCCACTAAGTTCTTTTCCGTCATATCACGATAAGTAACTTCTGCTTTCTTCATTATGAGCTTACACGAGACTCGTAATCCGTGAGCATGTCTGTTTTCAATCCATTCCAACAGGAGTTCCTCCAGTTTCGCACTTAATGGTTTTCTACCACCTCCACTCAATCTGCTCCGTTGCTTTCCTTTGGTAGATCCAAGCAAACCTTCAATATTACTTTTTTTAGCTCGCCATTCTCGTACTCTCTTTTTATCAATGGAGAATCGCTTAGAGGCGGGTCGATTCCCCCTTGCTTCTGCATAAGCAATCACTTCTTTTTTGAAAGCTAGGCTGTACTTCTGAATTTTCTATCCCTTATGGGAAATCGCATCATTATTTGCGTCTGCCATTTCGCCAAGCACGATGAAGGAATGTTGCAAGTCTCCTTTTAATTTTTGTAGCGTGGGAACGTTCACCCTGATTGGCCTAAACACATCAAATGACATCAACGGGATTCGCATTTTTGCGGAGAGTTTAGCGTGGCATTTAGACCCGTACTTCATAGAGCACTGTTTTATTTAATGAAACAAAGGAAAAATGGCGAGAGCTTCGCCAATAGAGTTCAAAATGTATTTTAAAGTACATTTCGAAACAGATATCAGAGGGCATCATGTTTACAAGCATACCTGGACCCCCGTCATCAATCAAGTTCTGCAGTGTGAAAAAGACAATCGTGCTGAAGCCCAAGAACACGATTCTAATGCAGTCGGTGTGTACCTCATAACGATGCAGTCGGACGCAAAGAAAACTCTTGCTGGTCATGTTCCGATAGAACTGTCACAGTGGTTAAAGAACTTCCTCGAAGCAGAAGCAGGAAACAAGCTGTGTGCACAAGTAACAGGAAAACGAAAGAGATAAGTTGGGCTTGTTGTGCCGGCAAAGTTCACGGCCCTGACATCAGAGCTTCGCATAGCAAGAATTCTGGAAAGAGCTTACCGCCCGAGCAGAGAAATACAGTCACTTTGAACTAAAGAACATCACATTTAAAGAAAATAAATTGCCGATGCTGTTTTAAAATTGTTTTACAGTGTTTTTCCTGGTTATACGGACTGCACTGTGATATAGTTTAATCTTTCGCCCTCTTGCTTTTGGTCGTAAAACGTTCTTGATAGAATTTTTCCGTTTGAGTTTCAACAACAAGCGGAGCCAGTGAGCGATTGGCATGTTCTGAGATAACATGAACACTTATGTTGCTTTTCAATTTTAAATTACGGCAATCAGTGTACTTTAAAACAGTCCGAAGATTCATTAAAAATATTTCGTTTACCGATATTCAAGAGCTTTACCCGTCGTGTTTTTCCTTTTCGCAAGGAATCCTAAGGGCGCCAGCGATTGATGAACTGAGGCTTGATGCACACGAAATAACAGCCAAGAAAAACATTATTTCGCTTGAGATTTTCCGTTAATTTTAAACATCAGATATCTTTCTTTAAGTTAAAAAGCCTTTGAAGATTCTTCATTAACGTTACTTATTCAGAAGCGAATGTTGTCTTTTTGAAAACATGTTTTGATATGATTGAAGTGAAATTCGATCTGTGTTGAATACCGTTGCCCAGCATGTGACC
Organism: Montipora capricornis; assembly: GCF_036669925.1. Classification (NCBI taxonomy): domain Eukaryota; kingdom Metazoa; phylum Cnidaria; class Anthozoa; order Scleractinia; family Acroporidae; genus Montipora; species Montipora capricornis. Next base: position 24,092,494 of record NC_090884.1, read on the forward strand.
AAAATCTACCCTGTGCAGTGGGAACGTTTTCTTATTCCATCTCGGTCAACTTAACCCGTGGATGAAGATATTTCCTTCTTTTGACCTCATTAGGACTTAAAAACACAAGCCGATTAAGTCAGTGACGTCCACAACAAATTCAAATGAAACGGGTGCCATTTATTCAACAGTACTGTTTGCTATCACAAGATCATCAAAAGAAATTAACAATAACAATAACATTGACAGCTCATCCCATGCAGCTAAAAGAAAAAAAGCTTATAATTCTCTTAATTTCGCGTGCTGGTTCTTTCCTTCAACAGTATGCTATTACAAAATGATCAAGTTACTAATTTTTGTTGTGCTCTCTTACGGCAGCTTGGTCGGTGTAGATACTCATCCATGGCTTTTCTGCATTCACGCCAGGCTGACAGCTCGTTGCATGCAGCTGACGGAAAAAAACTACTTACAATTCTCTTAATTTCGTTTACTTAAGAGGGGTTTACTTGTTCCTTCCCTTGAACACCCACAATGTTTTTATCTTCCAACTCACTAGGCTCGAAGAACCATTTTAACAGCAAAACTGCAAAGTTCGCTTGCGATCTGGACATATTTTTTATCTGAAATAGCTCCTCATGTGACCTTTGGCAGGCTGGAACAGCGGACTCAAATAACGTATCTCCTGGCAGGTTTGTGGACTCATCAAGCGGGCTGGAAGCGGGAGGCATGGTACACGGAACTGGCTCTGGTATTGGTGGAGGCTGGATCACAGCAGGAGGAACATTAGCCACTGGCACGGAAAGCAAGGAGATTATGTGGTCCAGCTTCTTCGAAAGGGCGTCCTGGTTCAGCAAAACCTGTTTCTGCCTTCTGGCAATGGTGGCCAGCTCGTCACGTTCAGTGGACTGTGGAGTTGACACCTCGTTCCAGGAAGGTTGCTCCATATCTTCAAGTACAGACCCAATGAGGCTTGCGGTAACGATGTTGCTGCTTGTATACTCTTTAAACAGTCCCCAAGACGTGTCGAAATTTAGTAGGCTTTCATTGTCGTTAGTTACTTCAATAGGCTGAGAAGAAGGAAGTGAAATATATGAATGAATGAGAATGAAACTGATAGAAAGCAAACATTTTTTTTCTTTTGAAAAAGCAAGATCTGATTGGAATGGCGTTCACTCCCATCTCTTTGAACAATTGCCTCACTGGACTAAAAGAAAAAGAAACAATTGGAACCTTGAGTCATAACAACCGTTCTCGTTTTATGAGCAAAACTGATATAAAGCAAATATTTTTTTCTTTTGAAAAACCAAGCGCGAGGTGAATTCGGGAACTGTTTTCGTCAAGCACTAATTTCTTTTCTTGCGAATGCTCAAAACAGTTAAACAATCTAAGGAACTTATTGTTAACAAATTGACCCTTACCCTCTACCCACTCCGTCATAAAAAACCCGACAAAGTTGGCCTAATTATAAATGTATTTTGATTATCATTCGCTAAACGCTTTGTGTCACTAAAGCTTTTGTTCTTACATCATTGACAAAACTGATGTTGTGAAGTAAGGGTTCTTTTTTTTTTATAAGATCACAAACTTCTTTTGTCAAACAATCATCTTCTACGCATAAAAAAAATTATGAATGAGAAGTAAGTTGAGACAATGTACTTATGCAAGCGTAGTGTGTTAAACCTCATTAAAAAACCGACAGAGTTGGCCCAATTATAAATGTATTTTGACTTTCATGCACTAAATGCTTTGTGTCGCTTAAAGTAAGCATACGGAAGATAAACATCATTATAACATAGCGCGTGCTAGGAAAAATCAATTTGGTGATTTGTTCTTAGACTAATTCGCGTTACCATGGAATCGCGATTTTTCAAACCTCCAAAGAAAACGGAAATTGGTTTGAAAAACCAAGGGTTCAAGATATCAGGATTCCACTGTATACAGTAAATAATTGCGAACACGCCTCTTATGGACTGATCATGAAACACTTAACTGACCCTGAACCAACTGAGAAAGTAAGCTAACCTCTGAAGTAGGGGCTGGATGCCTTGCGATAACTGACGCCTCCTCCCTTTTCTTTTTCAGCTTAGTTGACGCTTCGGCTGGTCTTTTCTTTTTCTGCGTACTTGCGTTGTTCTCTTTTTCTTTTCGTTTTCTCGCAACACCTGGCGGTGGTTGATTTTCTTTATCAGATTCGCCATTCGTGTTTGGAGTTAACGACTGCTTGCGGAATTCCAAATCTATCCTGTTGAGCTGAGTGGGATCATCTGAGAAGAGAACACAACTAAATCAATACCTTGCTGTACACACAGTAAAATACAGTTAAAAATTTAGCATCAGCAGCAGCACGCTTCGTTACCTGAAACTCCAATAATTGTTGCCTCCAGTTCCTCCATGCCATATTCTACGAGGACCTTACTGCCTTTACTTTTGTTGTCACCTTCCAGGACTTTACTGATTTTCTTGGTGGCTAATACACGTGAAATTATCGATTTCAAAGAAGAACAGACCGTTCTTTGGTATCTTAAGCGACCTTCTAAGAGACATACTCTGAACGTGAAATGGACGTGCTTCTGATGGTTAGCAGTGTCAAGCAGTGGTTAGAATGCAACAGCCGGAAAAAATGCCATATATATATAGCTTATGTTATGTTAATTACGATCGAAATCACCCCGAGACCAACCAACATTATTTGTTTTATACGAGAAAGTTAAATATAAGTCATGCCTCGAACATCAGACTATGTCAAGCAGAGAATCATTGCCTTATACAAGCAAGGTCTCAATTATTCAAAAATCGCTCGTGAACTGAAGGAGAGCGAGGGAATCACAGTGTATCGTTGCACCATTTCAAAATTAGTTAAAAAGTTCACACAATATGGCACGCTAGCTGACAAAACGATTCCAGGCAGGAAATCAGAGGTCTTATGTGAACACTTAGACTTCATCGATGCTAAAATGGAGGAAAATGACGAGCTAACCTCACCTCGTAAGTTCATTGTAAGATAGAGTCAAGTACAAACATTTCTCCCAAACATCTGTTTTAAAAGAGAAAATCGGCACACGTTATAAATTTATCAATTGCTTGGTTGATTAACCAGACCCTGTATTAAGCTGAAGGAAAAAAATCTTTTATAGGATTACAGAAGTTGCTATATGATGAATTTAACGTGCAGTTTTCATTAAGGACAATTAAGCGAGTATGATACAAGATCGGAGGGCGAAAGTCCAGACACTCGTACTGTCAGATTGTGAGAGAGGCTAACCGAGTTAAGCGACTGGAATTTGCTAGGAAATGTGCCGCAGAAAAATGAAAAATTCGAAAACGTTGTGTTCAAATCCTTAAGAACTCCCTTCTCCCCTTCCCGACAACAACTACAGGTTTCAGCAGGATAATAATCCAAAGCACACAAGTAAGTGTTTTTATATAACATTAACCCATTGACTCCCGTGCCACACGAAAGACGGTTTTTTTCCTTAAAATCAGCGTGCGCTCATAAAGTGTAGGTTTAACGGGGGTTTAAGAAAATTTCAAAACATGTTATTCTTAAGGTGCTGTGAAGTTTTAGTCTTTAAAAGCGATCCAGAAACACTCGTGAACGTTTAGTTGAAATTCACCTGCATTTTTCTTTCTCTAACTACTTCACAAGTTAGCGATTCAGAAATACTAGTAAAAGTTTCGTTAGAATTCCCACAGCATTTCACACAAGTGAGGATACCTTAATTCGTATTTACTTATTGTAGGACATTCGTTTTCAATCACTGCTGCTTTTTCTTCAGGTAGGCTTGCAAAGCAGTTTTTAGCTGACAACAACGTAAACTACTGGCCAACACCTGCTGAATCCCCCGATTTAAATCCCATCGAGATGATTTGGCATGAACTGAAGTGTTTTCTCCGCCGCGTCGTGAAGCCTTCAAACAAAGAAGAATTAGTACGTGGGCAGCATATTGTGCCTCAAACTCCTCTCTGCCAAGTCATGAGCCTGCCATCATTTCTCTCCTACCGATGTTTTTTGAAAATGCTCATTCATTGGCCATGATAGCTCATTCCATGAAAGCGATCAAGTCTGCTGTGCAGCATATCAACCCCTCCCAAATTCCAGTAATTGCTGTAGACCAACCACTGTTTGCCTTGGCCAAACAAATTCAGTGGACACTGAGTGAAATTTACAATGAAGATCAATACGTCATCATGCTTGGTGGACGCCATATAGAAATGGCAGCCTTCAAAATGCTGGGCAAGTGGTTGAACTGTAGCGGCTGGGCAGAGGCTCTTTGCAATGCAGGAGTGGAGACACAAGGCGTGGCTGATTCATTCCTCGCAGCAAGTCATCTAACTCGAACACAGCGGGCACATCAAGTGACCGCAGCCAGTCTTAACCTACTGATGAGTAAGGGATATGAGGAATATCTCGCCAAAGTTGATGACAATCAACAAGTAAAGTCATTTCAAGAATGGAAGGAAGATTCACAAAGAAAGTCCCCACAGTTTTTGTACTGGGCTGGTGTACTAGATTTGCAGCTCTGTTGTCTTAAGCTTGAGGGAGATTTGAGAGGAGCCAACTTTTCCATGTATGTCAATGCCATTAAACAGATTTTACCATGGTTCTTTGCACTGGATCATCCCAACTACGCCAGATGGCTCTCTGTACATTACCGAGACATGTGCGAACTTCCAGGCAAACATCCACATGTTCACGCACAATTCTGCAAAGGCTCTTTCGTAGTTCACAAGACAAAGAGGTGCTTTTCTTCTATAGCGCTGGATCATGCTCATGAACAGGTTAATGCTGGGGTCAAAGGAGAAGGAGGTGCCGTGGGACTCACAGAAAACCCCGCAGCTTTGAGGAGATGGATGGTCGCAGGCCCTGAATTAGCACGAATGGTAGAAGAGTTTGAAGGCAACATATCTTCCGCTGAAGATCATCACCACCACGAACAGAAACATGGCTTCCAGAGTGCATTTGCTAAAGATGTAAAAAGTCTTATTTCGTCTTATGAAGAAATGGGCAACCCGTTCACAGATGAAGGTCTTGAGTTAATTGCAATCCACACGAAGGATGTCATGGATGCAGCTGTTGTTAGCTCTGTTCAGACTGTGTCAAAGATTGGAGAGGAACAGTTCAACACCTTTGTCAAAGAACGATTCGTTGACGGGAAGCAAACTTATTACAGATCCTCTGAAGAAAAACAACCTACCTACATTCAGCACTCAAGGCAAGAAGATCCTTTCAAAAGACAAAGCCAAAGTAGAAATTTTGAAGGAGGACTGTGCGCTTTTTTCGAGGTTGTACATAGCATGTCAAAGTCGAGATGGCAATCTGGAAGAGTTCTTCAAGTATGAGAACCAGCCATAGCCTCCATCCCTATCCCAAATGGGCAGTCTCAGGGGAGGACAAAAAGCAGATCTGGTAAAGTGCTTGCCCAATCCCTCGACAACAAACACAGAGAGTCCAAAGGTGGATGCAGTCATTTTAGATGGCGCTGTTATCATTCAGATGTTGCCACCAAAAACAGCGCTTACCTTCGAAGAGTACTTTGATGCTGTATTTGCACCTTATGTCATGAAACAGCTAGAATCTGTAATCAGAGTTGATCTTGTGTGGGACGTGTATGTTTCGGACTCCTTGAAGCGATCTGCACGGGAAAAGAGAGGCTCTGGTCAGCGGCGAAAAGTGTTTCCGTCAACTCGAATTCCGTCTGATTGGAAAGGGTTCCTGAGAGTAGACCAAAACAAGGATGAGCTGTTTAAGTTTCTTGCAAACAAGGTAAGAACAATGACTACATGATGTACAATAAAATCTCTTCAATAAAAGCTTCAATATAATTACAGTCTCGGTGATAGTAACAGTGAATATAACAATCATCTAGATAGATAGGAATTTATTGGCAACTATTGTTGTTTCTAGGTGCTTACCTTGACAATCCCCGATGGAAAAGAAATCTATACCACGCATGGTGACGATGTCTTGTCAACAACCAACAGAATAGAACTGCCTGTACTACAACCTCGCATCCATGAAGAGGCAGACACTCGCATTATGGTTCATGTATTAGATGCCAGCTTGTCAGGTCATAAGCGAATAAAGATCAGAAGCAATGATACAGACGTGATTGTCTTGGCCATTTCAGTGGTTAACACTGTTCTAGTTGATGAACTGTGGGTTGCTTACGGTTCTGGGAAGCATCTACACAACCTCCCTGCGCATACCATTGCGAGGTCGTTAGGTCAGGATAAATCATCAGCATTGCCAATGTTCCACGCCATACCAGGATGCGATACAGTGTCATTTTTCGGTGAATGAGGGGAAAAGACAGCGTGGGGAGTGTGGAAAGTGTTTCCTAAACTGACACCAGTTCTCAGAGCACTGGCAGCGTCAACCGAAGATATCAGTGAGGGGCATATGGCAGTAATTGAGAGATTTGCGATCCTTCTTTATGACAGAACAAGCAGCCTCAGAAACATCAACGAAGCAAGGCAAGAGCTGTTTTCAAAAAAGTCAAGAAGCCTCGACAACATTCCTTCCACCAGAGCGGCACTTGTTAACCATGCCAAGAGAGCAGTGTTTCAAGGTGGTTTTGTCTGGCAGCAAACCCTTCTTAAGGAGCCAGTAATACCATGCCCTTCTCAGTGGGGTTGGCAGCGTGAAGACAGTGTCTGGGTGCCTCACTGGACAACCCTCCAACAAGCGAAAGATTCATGTTATGAACTCATCCACTGCGGGTGTAAGACGGTGTGTAGAGGACGTTGTAAGTGTGTTAAGGCAAATTTGGCATGTACAGGTCTGTGCAACTGTGGGGGCAACTGCAACTAGGATTGCTCTTTAGAAACCAAGAATACTTAACGGAGAAAACATGTCAGTTACCAATAAATTGTTGTCAAAAAGGGTTTAACTGGAGTGCTTACTCAATCAGGATAACCTTTCTAAATACCAAACCGAGCAAAGAAAATGCAAAGATTTAACGGTTTTCAAAGCGGTCTTTATTAGTCTATATATCCCATTTCCTAATGAAAGCAGAGCATTAGGTTTTTCAATGGGAGTACAATGTATTTGTTGAAATCTTCTACTTGTCAAATAAATATTCAGTTCAACTGGGCCAGGGAATTGGTCTCTTCTACTGTTGTTTGTCTTGTCTCGTTGCAGCCTCGGTTCCATGCAGCATTGTTTAAAAAAAAATATACATTAACCAAAGTAGGATTGGTAGTTTTTGTACTTTTTAGTACTCCGAAAACAAGCAGAAACAAAAAGTAACAAATAAGCGATCAGTTTCTACGCAAAGACACTGAATACATTTAACTAGAAGCTGTAGCCTCAGGTATCCCACTTATTATCATAGCAGTTTCCAGCAAGTAAGTCACGTGACACCATTTTAAGTTTTAGAACAAAGATTATGACCCCTTCATCAACATAAGAAGATAAAATGTGCAAAGTTACCTTAAAAATGGCATTTTTGGAGGGTTTAATTTTCAGCCTCGTTTCCATGTTGACGATTTTTAAGGCATGCGCAGTACTCATCACCATTAGCGAATTTCAGCTGGATACATATCACAAAACTATGGTCTTAGGGATGATAGTAAACTGGCAAAGTTTCATTCTTTTATCATCAAAGTGAACAATTTTGGACGATAACAGCTGGACTAATATGGGCGTTCCATGAAAGACTACTTGTTGTTACACCTACAATAAGCGCCAAAGTAAAATAACTTTTTAGTGAAGTAATTTCGTACCTGGGATTGGACAAGTAACCATGAGTAACCACTTTAAAAAAAGAAAATAACAATATGTTCTGTCTGTATTTGTGGTTACTTGTTGTTACTCGTCCAATCTTCGAGAATACCTAGCGTAATCCTAAGTTTTAGCTTCAAAATACATGGAGAATACTCCTTGAAGGTCTTTTATTCATGGTTTTGTTAGTCTTGCTTCGCAATGAGGGAAAAATCCAATAGCTTTCTTTGGTGACAGCCGAACGTGTGACAATGACAAAATGCTTGGTATTAACCAGCCAATAATCTCTTCACAGTAAACTGACTTTCCTCCCGCCTTAATTTCGAAATTTGTCAAAGAGGTTGAAGGCGTATTCTTGGTGATAATTTTCGATGGCCGCGAATCACTTTTCTCGTCAGTAACACACTCTGAAATGGCTTGCTTGATCTCCACGCTCTTTAAAATTCGGTAAATCGAGACCCGAGATATCCTAGCCATTTCCATTATGTCCCTTAACTTTCATCTCTTACCAATCCTTTGCAGAACGGACAAACACCCATGTTGCAACATCAATTTTCACCAGAAAACCAATTCCAATATATTTACTTAGGTTTGCGCGCTACTGTGACATCATCGTCAAATAGGGAAAATGGCTGTAACTATGTCCTAATTAACGTCCATTTCTTCTAGCTAGTGTTAATTTAAAAACAGTATCAAGTACAATCATTTGTTTCTAACATTTCCACACAGTGTTTTACCTAGCTGTAATGCTGTATTTTCTAGCCCAGACGATAACCGCCAAAAGTGTTGAGACATTTTCCCTTTTAAAAAATATCGGAGAAATCCCTCCCGCAAAGTCTTTCCATCTAAGCCCCTCTCCCCCAACCAATGTTGTTTTCTTATTGCCAACTCTTCCTTTTTCCGTTACTGTTTCGTTGTTCACGGTCCTTTAACACCACCGGTTACAAACACAGGCTTATCACAGTTCCATTTTATTCAGTAGCATATGTGAGGAGGAGTGCGTTCGCAATCTAAGAAATATGTACGTCCTCATAAGTAATAATTACAAAGCAGAAACAAGGTCTTAAATATCAAATGTATAGTTTAGCAGTGGCTTCTCAATCTGCTTCCGCTTACAACGAAAATGTTCACAATCTAACGAGCTACTGTGACGCAAGCCATTATAAGTTTAAAATCTTCATATTACAGTGATTAAGTCATTAGCAATAGTTACCAACATTGAAGGGGGGAGGAGGGGGAAGCACAAGCAGAAAATGTAATGTTAAGGTGATTTTTCCCTAATTGTTGTCTTCCTATTTCAGTGTCTCAAATATTTTTGTCGCTTCTTGTAGCAACTTAACATTGACCACCACCTCCAGCTCCTTTCTGCCGACAACCATTGGATTAAAATCAGTTGGTTCCTTGGTAAAGGATATTCTCAGCTTTTTACATTTATGAGCATTAAGGTGGACTTTGTTATCATGAGACCTCTGGAGTCAGCTGTATACTGGGCAATGCTGGCACCCTTTGGAACGAACTCTGATGCAGTACATTTTGAGTCAATGATCAGAGTCAACAATCGATCAGTTTGATTTGTCTCTATTGTCCTCTTCTGGCAGTAATACTATAAGACGGTGGACAGCTCGTTCAACAGTTACATAACCTCTCCCATCGTATTTAGTCACAGGTTCACCTGGCCTTGGATTCTTGTACTGTACCTCTACTTTATGAACCTTTCCGTCTTTCCCTGGGTAAAATTTTGACACTCCACCGAGTTTCCACTGTCCCCTGATTTGGTTTGAGTCTTGCATCAAGACGATGTCTCCAACAATCATATTACGTTGTGCAGTGTGCCATTTTTGTCTAATAATAAGGCTGGGGAAGTAATCTCTTGTCCATTTTTTCCAAAAGCTGTTAACGATGCCTTGAATTAATGCAAATCGATTTTGTGGGTTGGATGTGAAAAGGTCCACTGGGCACTCTGGCAGTTGATCTTCCTAGTAAAAGGTTGTTGGGACATAAATATGTTCCATCATCAGGTGATGTTGGATGTCTTCCAATGGGTCTCTCATTAATCAAATTTGCGATCTCAAATAAAACTGTCTGTAGCTCTGAAAAGGTCAGAATGCTTTCATGGATGGCTGCGGCAATAGCTCTTTTGACTGATTTTACAAGAGCCTCAGAAACTCCGTTTTGCCAGGGAGCATCAGCTGTTGTGAATTCCCACTGGAAACCTTCTTTGTTTCCGAATGCTTTTAATTCTTCCCAGTCCCATCCTTTGGTAACAATTTTAAGTTCTTTATTAGCTGCAACTAGCTGAGGTCCGTTTTCGGAGTAAAGTTTGAATGGATAACCTCTTATTGAAACAAATCTTCTCAACACCATTAAAAAATTTTCAGTGCTCTAATCTGCTGTAAGATCTAGATACACGGGTCGTGTTCCTAAGCAGTTGAAGATAACTCTGTTCACTTTTCCTGTCGTTCGTTTTCTTACTTCATCTTTAATCTTGAAGGGACCAAACAAGTCAATAGCTGTGCAATGAAAGGCTGGAGAGGGCTTGAGTCTCTCCTCTGGAAGTTCTCCCATTACTTGCTCACTTAGTTTTATATCAATCCAGAATTTGGAGCGAATTTTACTGGCAGTTGTTGATACTCCGTAATGTCCCCTGTTATGGACATATTCTGCATAGAGACGTGAGAAGCGATGCTCATAGGGTAATAATATAACTTCGCTTTTGTTGTAACTCATTTCCATCCACCTGGTGGCACAACCTCCCACGACATATATTCCATCTTTACGTAGGCGCGGACATAGACGTTTGTATTTTCCTGCCTTGAGTTCTTCCTGCATGTTCCTCTGCGCTTCTTTGATCCACAGATCTTCAGCCTTCATGAGATCTTCTGCAGTGGGTTCCCTTTTGACATTAAAGAATGTAGGTTTCGAATCTGTGTGATACCTACCTCGCGCTGTCAGTCGTAGCAATCTCTTATAGTTGGAATAATTGTTTATGTTAATTCTGGTTACGATATTGTCCTTTATAACTGCAGTCGCAATTCTTACGGTTTTCATCATGTCCGGTAATTGTTGTTCAGCGTAATTATGACTTATTGGCCATTCACTCTCGCGTTGGTTAAGGAATGTGGGACCATCTTGCCAACTACTACCAAAACCAAGCTTGCTCGGTTTCTTGCCTCTCGTTAACCAATCGGCAATGTTTAGGGCCTTTGCTATTCATAATATATGCGTCCAAGCTGTTTAAGATCGTGGAACCTTATCTCCCTGGCCTCAAACTGATATGCTGGCGTATCCGTCGGAAAAGATCGGGTTACTCATCGGAGGTTCTTCGGATCGCTATGAAACTTCGTCACTAACGAGATATTGTAATTAACCAATCACAGGCCGAGTTTCACTTAGCAATGAAACAATCTTGCGACACCACGATGATTTGAATTCATTTCTCTCTGTTCTTGTCTTGCAGCAGTATGGCGTCTTCTTCAAGACAGGCGATTTACACCGTGGAAGAAGTTATGGATGCGGTTTTTGGTGATTCAGAGTTCGACGAAGACACATTGGGGATGGCAGAAGATGAGGAGTATGATTTGGATCGCCAACTAGGCTTTGAAAGTGACGAATCAAGGTAAGCGATCACTTGATTGTGTAGTGAAATTTTGAACCTTCGCTTCGAGAGAGCACGCGGTCAGCCTTGAAATGCAATGAAATTTCGTTTCCTTTCACTTCAAGCGTACTAACCCATGTTTTTTCTTTTGAAATTCATCCACAAATAATGTTTTCGACATAAAAGTCTTATATTTTTCGTCAAATGCCTTTATTTGTGAAACAGATGTCGTTGCAGTTTTGTAGTTTGATGCTAGCGGGAGACAAACAGCTGATTGTTTGTTCTATTCACATGCACGCATCGTCGTTTCTGGTCTAATATGAATAAAATTGCGTTTCGTGCGTTTAGATGTGAAGCCTTAGTTTTAAATTTAGCACTTTTTGCGAAGTGAAATGAGAGAAAAATTCAAAATCGGTCGTTTGTTATCGTTACTGAAATGTGATATTTTTGTTTTTGCTGAAACTTCAACCGTCGCATATTTTATGGGATTATAAAATTCCTATGATTTTAGAGGGTTAGATTTGTTATAAAGTTCGTCTGATGTTTCTGCTGTAACTTATTTCAACCCACGTATTCTTTTGTGATTTATTTCGGTTTCATTTGTGAAACAAATTCCTGCAGTGCCTTTCTCCTCATATGATGACCCAGACTTCGGTAATCCCCCTCAGTATCCCCATCCCCAGTTCACCCCTGCTCGACCACCTGGCATTCACCTTGAGGGTCCACTCCTCAGGAACAGCATGGTAAATGCTATAGAATTTTTCCAGCTGTTCTTCACCAGGGAAATGGTTGATAGTATAGTTATGCATACCAACACCTATGCTGACATCCGTATTGCTACCGGTGAATATAGAAGTTACACACTTCCGGATGGCAGCTGGGAGGCAACAACATCAGATGAAATCCGAAGGCTTATGGCTCTCCTTATTTATTTTGGGCTAATTAAAGTAGTGGGGGATGTTAGTAAATATTGGAGCAAGGCTACTCTGTACCACAGCCTCTGGGCTCGATCAATCATGCCCAGGGTGCAGTTTCAAGCCCTTATGGCTTTCCTGCACATCGTGAACCCCCTAAACGAGCCTGCTGGTAATAAGTTAAGAAAAGTAGAGGCTCTTTAACAGTATTTTAAGTCAAGATGCCAGCTCTTGCACCAGCCGAGGCAACATGTCCCCATTGATGAGCGCATGGTGAAGTCCCGACACAGGTCAGGCATCCGTCAGTACATAAAAGATAAGCCCACTAAGTGGGGCATAAAGTTATGGGTATTGGCCGACAGCTCCAACGCCTATGTTCAAGATTTCAATATCTACATAGGTAAGCAGGCAGGGTGGGAAATTAGTCATCATGGCCTCGGGTATGACGTTGTTATGACCCTTATGCATAACTATCTCAACCAGGGGGTATCATTTATTTGTTGACAATTTTTATACATCAATGACCCTTGCCAAACACTTGTTTGAGCGTGGAACCCTTCTCACTGGTACTATTTTAGATAGCAGAAGGGACTTCCGGCAAGTTTGAAGAAAGGCAAGGAGGGGGCCAAAGGTAAGCCGAAAGGCACTATGCCTTGGGAGAGGGATGCACCTGTGTTGGCATTGCAGTGGGTTGACAACAAGTGGTGTCAATGATTTCTACCTCTGCCAATGCAAATCAGACCAACCAGGTAAACCAAAAGAGAAAGGCTGGTGGTACCTGGAGTGCCACTTCAGTCCCGCAACCTGAGGTTTTCCACATGTATAACCAATACATGAATGCTGTGGATCAATCCGATCAGATCCTTGCCACCCAATGTACAGCGGAAGTGCATGAGGTGGTGGAAAACCTTACTTTTCCAACTAATTGATATGGCTGTAGTTAATAGCTTCATCCTTTTCAAGGAACAACAACGTAAGTTCCCTGAAAATCAAGCTCTTAGGCGATCTGTCGGCTACTCACTGGCATCCTACAGGGAGGAGCTTGTACGTAACATCTGTGATTTCCCTGCCACTGATGCACCCCCTAGTAATGAGACCGTTCAGCAATTTATGGCTTTCGATACTATTCATTGCCCACTATTTGTAGATGCAAGGAAACAGTGTGTGGTGTGCGTGAGGGAGGGAAGGGGTCGCTTTCCAGTGAACACTTCCTGCAGAGCACCTCAGTGTCAGGGGTTACACATGCACATCACACGCGAAATAAACTGTTTTGAAGTGTTTCACTCCAGGCATTTTCAAAAACAGTCTGGTAAGTAGATGAACCCCAGGGTAACTTAGAACTGTATATATTGTTGAACTGTATATAATGTCAGTATTGTTGAGTTATTTGACAAAAAAACAAAAAAAAAAAAAAAAAAAAAATTACAGTAGCATTGTTATATTTCTTGTTCTTATCTTATATAGTGCCTTTATCTTATATATTGCACCCCAGGGTAACTTAGAACTGTATATATTGTTGAACTGTATATAATGTCAGTATTGTTGAGTTATTTGACAAAAAAACCAAAACAAAAAACAAAAAATTACAGTAGCATTGTTATATTTTCTTGTTCTTATCTTATATAGTGCCTGTTGTTATCAAATACTAACGCACTTTTTGTCTTGAGTGTGGGGTCTATCATCTCTTGAGAGATAATACATCTCTCAAGAGGTGATAGGGGTGAGTGGTGGGTACCCCACCCCTTTTTTTTTTAGGTTTTGATTCAAGGCAGATGTAGTGTCAACCAAGGAGTGCTAAGAGGACTGTATCACTACAACCAGTGTTCCACAAGTAAGTGTGCTATGTTGTGCTAGTTGTACCTTGTTCAAATTTGCTCTAAATTTAATTACTTTAGCCGGGCCTTGCTTATTTCACATTGCCTGGTCTTTATTTGTGCCATCATATGAGTCCGGATTTTATAATTTATACTACTTTATGCAGTTTTAAAGGCCAGCATCCATTAGGGTTGGTGATTGTTGGTTGAAATGTGTATTTTTTAGGGAACCTATTCACTATCTTTTATGGGAGGTAATGCTTTCCACCGCAACAAATTCCTGGGTGAGGGCAAAAGAAATTATACTCAGAGGATCAAATTTCACCCTTTTTTGGTACGTTTAAATTTTCATTCTTTTTCAGCCAAATCTTCAGGATGTTGTCCTTACATGATGGGGAACATATACTAGGGGTCAATCAAGTGTTGCTTCATTCCATCAAGGCTCTCTGGCTTACTTCAGTAGTTAATTGTATGATAATGTATGCAAATGTTAGGCATAAATTAATGTAGCAGCAAAATTAGGAACAACTTGTAGGCTCAAAAATTGTTTCTGGTTGTAGCTTTATCCTTTCTCTTTCATTTGAGGTATAATTTTCCTTGCTTGTATAATTACCTGGAGAGAAATAATTAGAAATAAAACAATTGTCATTTTTTGGCTAATTTCACTGTGTAGAAAAAGAGTTTTAACAAATAATTAAACCACTCCGCAACGCTGCTCAAGCTGATGCTATACAAGCTATGGAAAAGTGCATTGATGCGGTGAGGAAATGGATGATTCAAGATCGGTTGATGATCAATGATGATAAAACAGAGTTTTTGTTAGTCCGTACATTACAACAGCTTGATAAATCAGATTCGTGTTCCATAACTGTGGGCACTAATCCTATCAGTCCAAGCCCATGTGTTAGAAACCTTGGATCGCGGTTTGACAGCAACTTAAGCATGACTGATCATATAAACAAGGCCTGTAATGCAGCATTTTATCATTTACATAACTTGAGATGTATTAAGAAATACCTGTCGAGAGATTCTTTAATTACTTTGGTTCATGCTTTTATAACCAGCCGTCTTGACTATTGTACTCGTTTATTGTTTGCCTTACCAAAGGTGCAGATTGCTAAATTACAGCATGTACAAAATGCAGCAGCAAGACTTATTATTGGCATTAGCAAGTTTTCTCAAATTACACCGGCGCTTTATGAGCTGCATTGGCTGCCGGTTTCTTCCCGTATTGACTATAAGATTTTACTTTTGACTTTCAAGTGTATTTATGACCTAGCGCCAACTTATCGTGGCAATCTTATTAGTATAAGATCGAATTTATTATATAATCTTAGGTCTATTGGTAAGCTGTTAGTGGTCCATCCAAAGGGAAAGATGCTTACAACGTCCTCAGCAAGATTATTCTCAGCAGTAGCGCAAAAACTCTGGAATCAGCTACCAGTGGAGCTTCGTCAAGCAACATCACTTACCAGTTTTAAATCTCGACTTAAAACTCATCTTTTTAAGAAGTATTTTTTATAGTTTGTAACTTAGTTTATTTTATTCTCACGGTAATGTATTTTCGTTTCTTTTTAACAGATAAATGTACAGCGCTATTGATTAGCACATGTAAATATGCGCTATATAAATTGTTAAATTATTATTATTATTATTATCATGTTATACTCGCTTTCGACCCAGTACCAATCTTGAGGATTAGTGCCTACTTGAATTTCCCCTATGTGCGTCGCAGTAAATGTGTTGAAACCATAGGAATCCTTTTGAATCATAGCATGCACCATTTGTGAATCAACGATATGGTAGAATTTCTGGAAATAATATCTGCACTGCTGTTGTACAGCACTTTTAGTCGTTTGTTGATTATTGCTCCGCATAGCTCTATGCGATCAATAGACATCTTAATCGGGGCAAGGCCGTTCTTGGACACAATCAGGCTACTTTTAAACAGGCCACCGTTTAGTTCCCATCTTACGTAAGCACATGCGCCGAAGGCTTGGCTGGATACATCGCTACAGATAATCAATATTGGATCTCCGATTGTATCACGTGGCTTCATGCATCTTTTAAATTTGACATTGTCCATCTCATGTAGTTCTTTGAAGAACATTATCCAATCTCGCTTATTCTCCTCCGGAATAGGATCGTCCCAGTTCATCTTGATGTCCCTTGCCCATATCTGACGCATCATTTTCACTCTCACTGTGAAAGGTCCTGATAATCCGAGCGGATCGTAGATGCTATTAACTTGTGAGAGAATAATGCATTTCGTTAGCTGTTCTGGAATTTCGTAGGGGAGCGGATTAGTCTTTGAATCTCTTTCGATGCGCAACTTGTGTTTCTTACGTGAAAAGTTTAGTTGAACTTCAAAGCATAAGTAATCCTTGACTGGATTCTAGATTATTCAGAGGACTTTCTCTGTCGATGTATTTGGCTCACTACGTATAGCCGTCTTTTCTTGATTTATAGGATCATCTGAAAATATCCAGCCCTTGACTTGGAATCCACCCTTCTTAATCAAATTCTCAATATCGCTGGCAATTGTTTGCGCTGTTGGTAGGTCCTCAGTGCTGTCAATGTGATCCATGTAAGTATTATCTTGGATAATTTGTGCTGCTTGCAGGTACTTTTCTCTTCCCATCTCAGCGGTTTTTCTTAGGGCTACTGTAGCAACGGTGCCTGATGGCTTATCACCAAATGATACTCTTTGCATGGTATATGTATCTGGTTCTCTCGTCATGTCCATATCTCGCCACAAGAATCGGTGGGTGTGCTGATCTATTGGCTTTGTCTTTACAGTATGGTACATCTTCCTGATATCACCCATCAATGCTACTTGGTTCTCCCTAAACCGTATTAATTAATACTCCCACTAGATTGTTGAGTAGATCTGGACCTTTTGCCCAATATTCATTAAGTACATGGCCCATGTATTAAGCGCTACTATTGAACACTGTTCTAACCGGTGTAGACTTCGTATCTGGTTTGGGAACTTCATGATGTGATGCGAGATATAATGTATAGGGCCTTTGTAACTGTTTAGTTCCTCTTTACTGAGTTTACGGGCAACATCCCTTGCAACCATATCTTTTATTTCCATATCGTAAATTTTGGCGTGCTGAGGGTTCTTGAGGAGCCTTTTCTCCCTAGAGATCAGCGTTGCCACGGCTACTCGCCTGTTGCCTTGGGGGGAGAAGGGTTGGGACATCTCCCGCATTTACATCCTCCACAGTGGGGTTCACACTCGATTCCAAGATTTTCGATGTTGTAAAAATCCTCTGCGTTCGCTTTCATAACATGAATGACTTTTATATCACTGAGATTAGGTTTCACATGGTTTCCTTGATGAATGGTGTGTTCCTCCTATGCATGGGCCGAAGCAATTCTTCAGAAGCAGCAAGTGCTCTGAGTTTTGCTCTCTCTCAGGGTGAAATCCAGCGTATTCGTAGCCTATTAGGACATCGATTGCTCTGGTAGGGCGCACAATTTCTTCCTTTGAAACGTTTTTGAACAATTGAACTATACCATCAATATTTATGCTTTGAATGTCTGAGGTGATCTTGTCGATGCCATAAACATCAAACTCGACAATTTGGCCTTTTTTATCAATGAGACATAGCCAGTACTTTTCTGATGCAATCTTCTCACTTTTCGCACCCACTTTTACGATAGACAGCTCTACCCGTGTTCCCTTTAGTTTCTCTTCCTGTGCCTTTTTGTTTGTGATGAGTGATATCAAAGCCACGTTGTCCCACATGACGTTTACGTATCCTCTCTTTGTTTTTATTCTTTGAAGTTGCAGGAGACATGTATCGATTTGTGAGTTGCTGCAGACATTTGCTGACGCTGTGACTTCTTTTCTTTCCTCGTGGATGGCTCTATGATGTTTTCCCGCGCAGTCGTTTATGCCACAATTTCGTTTTCTTTTACAATCATGTACGTGATGTCCTCTTTTCAAGCATGACCAACACGCACCCTTTCCTTTAACATTCTTTTTCTTCCATCTACTGATTCGGACAGATATAATTTACACTCACTTGTCCAGTTCTCAGCATTGTTGTGGAACAAGCATTTAGAATAATTCGATTGTCTTTCATCAGTGTATTCTCTTGCGGTTGCATGGTGCGTGACTCGTTCAGACATTGCCGTGTTGGAGTTGTAAACCCAAAGTGCGGCACAATCATATTCTGTGGGTCTCTTTTGATTTAGTAGAAATCGTAAAGGGCTTGAAAACTTGTTCATCTTGTCAATCATGCTTGCATCTGAGCTGACTGTTTGAGCCCACTCTCTCCTTATATCCATCGGTAATTTTCTTTCTATAATGCTTACAGAACTGGTCGTTGTAATCTCTGCCTCAAGTCCAAGTCTTCTTAGGTCTCTGTATCCGTCTCCAACATGTTTAGAAATTCGACGAGTCGTTTATCTTCTCCTTCTCTGATGATTTTGGTTCGTTGAATACTGTCAATGATCACACCTGCAACCTTGGTGGGGTCTTTGTACTTATCATCGAGGCGTTTCCACATTTCGTTAATGTCATCGTCTCACTCTTTACTGTTTTGTAAGGTTCTTTACCGAGACAGGATCATAATGACGTACGAAACAACGCCTTTGTCTAAGGGGGCTCAACATGCCTTTGGAAATCTCTTTTAAACTGTGGATATTCTCGTATTTCACCATCAAATTTCGGCAACTTTATTTTCTCCAAGCTAAGGTTGGTCGTTTTTTCCTTTATCGCTTGCTTTGATTCTTTTAGTTTTTCATCTTTAGCAATTTGCACATCTAGTTTTTCAATTGTCCCGTTGTCCTTTCTTTGAATATCGTGAATCCATCTGATTTCAGATTCTGCTGATTCTTTTGTCAGCAAATTAAGTAGCTCACTATTCGGTTGTTTGCATTCCGTAAATGCTTATTCAAGTTGGAGCTGAAATTTTTGGACTGTAGAGATTGTACAGCTGGCGAGTCACACTTGGCCTACCTCTTGGAAAAGAGCCACCATCAAGCCATTACCGAAAGTGGAGATACCAAAAAGTTACCAGGATTATCGTGGGATAAATATTACACCTGTAATCGCGAGCGCTTTTGAAAGGATTGTGTATCAGAACTATGTAAAGGACTCTTTGGAGAAGAACTTAACCCCTACCCAGTTTGCCTATCGCCAAGGAGGAAATTGTACAAAACGTGCAGAATCAATAACTTAGGTCCAATCCAAAACGGACCAGTCTACAACGACAGTCTGGACAGTACATGCTGTATATGCTGTCTCGGAAATGTTTCGCGAGGTGGACTTCAGCAGAGGCGTTGGACTCGGTAAATCACGATCTTTTGGCAAGTAAAGACTAAGGAACATATGGAGGCTTATAATAACTTATCTACTTATTTGTTTTTTATAATTGGTATCGTAGTTTTATGAAGGAAACGACAGCAGTCGTTGTGTTGGTATGGCGTAATAAAAGTCTGTAGAAGAATGGAGAAGCAAGTCGCAATCAAGGCACTAACTCAAGGAAGGGCAGTGGACCTTACCATTTTCATGTGTATTTACTGTACATGACTTAGACGTTACTTTTAAATTAGTTCAATCATCGTATATTGATGAAATACGTCTGATGATTCAACTATTGAATCTCTCCGGTTAGTCTAACACCTGACTGTGATATATCCATCAGAATTTAGTGAACCAATTGTTCTTGGACGAATTCTCACGATAATGCCATGTGCCTGCAATCCAATGTACAATGCAAGGTAGCTAAGTTAGTTTGTAAGAAGGGTGTAGAATGGGGGTTCTTTGAGGGCCTGTGGCATGGGCCATCCCTTTAAGTTCTTCGTGACCAATTAACCATTTTAGGGATACAACTTTTGAAGCGAATTGTCCGTTTAGTTCACATGTAAAAATCAAATTGATTTAAGGCAAATAAGTGCTTCCATGTTTTAAATGTCTGAGAGCAGAAGGCTACAATCAACAAGAACTCCATCATCGTTTTAATCAGTCTAGTGACACCTAATCTTAGTATGGCTTATCAGTGTACGGTGCGTCAGAGACTGAACAAACGCCAGTACAGGCATTTTTGGATAGATGTTTTAGAAGAAAATCACTTTGGGCCACTCTAGACATTGGCGAACATTAATGAAAACACAAGACAATAGAATTTTTAAGAACGTATGATCTGATTGTAATCATTCCTATTATATACTCTATTACCTGTATAATCAAAGACACTAATTTAATTTGAGAAGAAAAACAGTAGTGGAACCAATAGTAACAGACTACCCGCTTCATTGAATGTATTTTAGATATTAATTTATATTGTAAACATAACATATGTGTTTTATCTTTTTGATCAAATAAAGACTCATTATTAGCCTAGTTATTATTATATTATTATTGTACCCTTCTTTGGTTCTAGGATGTTGATAACGCTTGGGCACGATGTTTCAAAAACAGCGTGTGCTGTGCTTTCTTCTGATCGCTGTTTGATTTTCAATTATTCTCTGTATTGCTCAGCGCTCTTTGTTTCCTAATTTCTGCATGCTCTGCTTCTGACAAGCGGCCTAGATTCTAATACTACTCTGTAGTTTTGATGTAAACATCTCATTAGTCATAGCTAGCTTATGTGAATGATGATTCCTGACGACTTCCGTTATCCAGTTATCGGCAGTTAACTTCTTCGTCAGTCAAATAACATGACAAATAAATCGTGTTGGCTTTCTAAGAGTCCCCATGGCGTCTACCAGCTGAGAATAAAGCTTTTGATAATTCTCTCTGTTTCTCTTGTCAGCACGATAGATGTGAGAAGCCCTCATTCCTTTTTTTTGTGAATCTTCCTTTTGCAGACTATTCAGATGAATTTGCTTCTTCCTCGGCCGACATCGACGCTTGCCCACGGCGGTTTTGCTATTGCTAAACGGAGTTTGAATGTTTCGTGGTTCACGGTCCTTTAACACCATCGGTTTACAAATACACAGGATTATCACAGTTACATTTGATTCAGTAGCATCCGTGAGGAGGAGTGCATTCGAAAATCTAAGAAATAGTGTACGTCTCATACGTAATAAATTACAAAGCAGAAACAAGGTATTAAATATCATCTGTACGTTACCGGTGGTCTCGATCTGCAGCCGCTTACAACGCAAAAATGTTCACCAATCTAACGAGGCTACTGTGACGTAAGGCCATACATAAGATTAGGATTTTCATATTACCAGTGATGAAGTCATTAGCGTTAGTCTCCAAAGACCAGTTACCAACAATGTAATGTTTAGGTGATTTTTCCCTAATTGTAGGTCTTCCTCGTTCAGTGTCTCAACTATTTTCTCGCTTCTTGTAGCAACTTAACATTGACAGACCCACCTCCAGCTCCTTTCTGCCGACAACCATTGGATTAACAATCAGTTGTGTCCTTGGTAAAGGATATTCTCAGCTTTTACATTTATGAGCGTCAAAGGTGGACTTGTTATCATGAGCCCTCTGGATGACCCCCCAGTCAGCTGTACAATGGGACAATGCTGGCACCACCCTTTGGAACGACCTCTGTATGCAGTAGTGTCATCTACAAATTCCCCAAGGTGGCGTGAACTAATATATCTAGATATTTTATCATTAAAACAAAATGCCAGATACCCTGTGGCTATTATATCCCAGATGAGACAGAAAACCCCACTCAGAAAAGACACAACTTCTGTTAACTTGATTCTCTGTGATCGAGTGGATATGAAAATCTGACTCCCCAACAACAGATGTACGTGAGATATTATAATTGAGGACGATAATTTAGGGGTGCGCATTCAATGACCGTATTCCGGAATCGGAATACATGAAATAGAAGTTAAACATCCTTCTTTTTTACGAGAGTACATTATCATTAAAATTGTCAAACACTTGCTAAAATGCTATTTGAAACAATTTAATTTACTATCCTTGTTGCTTCAAAGCGCCAGACATGCTGGCTTGCTCCAGTCGGAAGGATCGGAGAACCCTTCAACTTGTATCTGATTAGCTAAGATCGTCCCAATTTATTTGGATTTCATCCCACAGTAAGGTGCTTGACTTCCTGACCACTACTTGCTCGGTTTTTTTCCTTTTACGTGCTGGTAACCACTTGACTTCCCAACACTTTGCTCTACGAGTCTTTCTCTCTCTATTTAGTAAGTAGTTCCTGTCATATTTGAATTAAATACAAGTGGAACCATAGGTGGTTAAAGGCCTTTTGCCTTTAGAGGATAAGTGTCTTAACCAGCTGGTTCAGCCCTAGGGCATCAGCTGTTGAGATGCAAAAATTGCTTGGCTGGCAAGATGAGGATGTCAAGGACAGTAATGAACTTCCTCATGGAAGGCTTTCACTTATCTTCACAAAAGACCAAGAAGCAGGCAAACAGAAAGGGCCGGTGTTATTGAAGCTCACATATCTAAGCAATGCTGCCTTACAGCTCCAGCGTTGGTCATGAGTTGTTATTCTTGTTCAGCATTGCAAATTGGTATCTTTAGGGTGTTCAAGTACAAGTGTTGTGATCTGACAATCCGAACCCCGGGTAGGCCTGAGGAGAGCAGTGGAACTTGCGTATATTAGTAAGGCACGAGATTTATGGGCAGCGTCTTTCTGGGGTGACACCTTGACAGATTTGCTTCAGACGAAAGTGATTCAACAAGAGCACCCAATATTCAACCACAATTAAAATCGCCAGAGATAAGAAGATCCACAGTTCGGACATTTCGCACTTTACCAGGTAAGCGATTGAAAAGATGGTCCAAGATAAGAGTGGAGTTTTTTGTGTTCTGAACCCCGAACCCCGGGTAGCTCTGAGTTTGAGAGCAGTTGCCACTTGTGTATTATTAGGTATAGCACGAGATTCTATGGCAGCGTCTTGCTGGGTTGGGACACTTGACTAGTTGTTCAGACGAAAAGTGATTCAAACAAGCCCCAATATTCAACATATTATTAAAGAGTCGCCAGAGATCAGAACACATCACAGTTCGGACATTTCAGACTTGATGAAAAAGATGGTAAAGGAAAGAGTTTGTCGGTGTCCTTTGGCAGGTGGTACATTCCAGGAGCAATGAGACATGACAACCCTCTAGGCACAGGACAATGGGGCGGCGAAGGTGAATTCCATATAACAACTCATGGATGTTCCCCAACACTTCAGATGCTTAATTGTGTTCATATTTGCACTAGCACTCTTTAATGTAAACACATACACCTCGCGTGCTATAATGGTCAACCCTGTCCCTAGATACGGACAGATAAACATCAAGAATATCAATAACTAGCCAATCAGATATGGATTGACTGTTTAAGCCGTTTCCGTTATAAGAGCGAGAGTTATTCCCTTTCGGAAAATAAATTCCCGCTAACTCATTTCATTTTTCGAAACACGTGACATAACATTTGCCACCATAAGCTGCGGTACTATTGCTGTAGTTTACCTGCTGTGTAATGTGTATGACCAATTCACTGTGCTGAAAACCATCAATGACATGCCGGGTGTTGGTTTTATGTGCTCAGGACAGAGTTATGCAAATGCCGTTCTCATGCACTCTTCGTCATATTAATTAATCAACAATAGACTACAATTAGGTTAATAGAAGTTGTGAGTCAGAGAGTAGGTAAGACAAACAAAACTGAACGAAAACCAAAGCAAAACACGGTGCAGGCCGCGGTGCAACTGCAGCTAAACAAGATGTCATTCTCCGGCTTTGGATGTAAGCAGATGAACTTTAAGCTCATTTCTTAAGCTTGAGAGAGGAAGCATTTTTTGTATGTTAAGGTACTTTATTCCAATTTATCCGCTGTGGCAAATCTAACTGAATTTGCCTTAAGGTGATTCCATGAGTGATGGCTACGAATACTATCTTTCCTGTAACTTTTTTTTTCTGACGGTAAATTTTTTGTAATTTTTTTGAGCGCAAAGAAGATGAGTAAGAGAATAAAATTATGCCAAAAAAAAGATAGGTCACCAAAACTAACCTCGTTTAGGAGAAAACAGAAAGCAACCAAGCTCGACCCCTCGACAACACGTCTCCCCGATAGCGCGGTTTCACTTTCACAGTCGGACTAAATCTTCTTTAGCATTATCAAGGCTATCACTCGACTTTTTGTTTTGTGAGAGTCCAAAACGTTTCTTGTTTTGCTCTTTACTGCTGTGCTCTGAAAAACGGCCATTCTTCTTTCTAGCGAGCTTTCCCTCACGAAAGGTCGGCATTTTGAAATGTTTTTTGGCCACGTTCGATATATCAATATTCACACATTGGTACGAGTCTTTATGGTTAAATTTAAACATGTTTTTGTTTAGAAATATCCGTTGAGACTTGTGAAACAAAGAGCCATGAAATTTGACCATAAAGCCTCTTAGCCATGCCTGAATACGAACGGGGCTTACACTGTGTTATGCGCAGAACAGGATGCGCAGTGCAATACTAGGGAATCACACCTTAATTCGTTCTTGGCCGAGGTATAAACAGATTTTGGTTTGATCTTGCACGTGTTCAATTATCGAGGGCCTCTCTGATGTTTGTGAATAGGAGTCATAAATATCAGGAAACAAGTTATTTTGATGTTTGTATACAAGCTCACCCCATTTGTAATTTAGTAATTTGAAATATGTTCAGTATACCTACCTAATCTAGGGGTCTGCCATGATCTCGCCAGCCTTATTGTGCTATAATCCTTAGTAGTACTCTTTTCTGTAGCAGTAGTAAACAGTTTAATTTAGTAAGGTAGGTACGTCCCCATGAGACAGTACAATACGACAGATGTGAATAAATTAAACTATAATATAAACATTTAAAAATACTCAAGGTACTACCACCTTTGTAAATATTACCAACACATGGATCTTCAAGAGGTTTCCCTTCTTCCAGCTGGTTGGGACAAAATGGTGCTTTCCAGCCGCTTTTTTCTATTAAAATTCTTCATTTCTGCCTCATAAAAGGCGGCATTTTCTCCACCAGAGAGCACCTAATACTTTTACCTTTTGGAAAATTTTGCCTCAGTTTTGAATAAGAAATCTCAGCAAAGTTTGAATCAACAACAGCATAAATCGCACCCTGCTTGGCAAAGTTCGCTTTTTGTACAACGAATTCAGATCCCGATCCATAAAGAAAACTGTCTTTCCCTTGAATGATGTATTCTTCGACTCTTAAAAAAGCAATAGTAACAAAAAGAAAAACAAGAGCTCTTTTTAATTTCTTCAAAACAGATGACTTGATTTTACACAATTATGCCATAAGCCTAAGCCGGATCGAACAATGTAAGCTTACTAAAGCTTAAAATTTACCTCTTTACAATTTGATCTTCAAGTATAATCGTTCCAACATTTCAGCCACAACCGTAGCTCATCTTGTTTTAATACCCATGACCTTCTGGCAATTAAAGAAGAACCAGGAATGTAATTTCCGCACATCGATCGTCCATTTTCTCCTTCCCTCCTCAAAAATACTGCATGTTTATCCTAAAATGCCTCGGTGTCATGTTTGGCTGATAACTCGACCCAGGTTGGCCCCCATTTATGAATTCGGTGTATACCTTGAAGCAAAGTGGTGTAGTTGAGGTTGACGATTTAAAACAGGATTCAGGGCCACTCTGGTACAATTAATAAACATTCTGGGCTACAAATGATGTTACTAAAATGTAGACTGATGTTTATGGTGGTTTCTTGGCAACTTCTGGAGCTGACAGGAGTGCGTGCTGCCTGTTAGGCTTTTTTTTTTCTTCATATTAATTGTGTTGTGTTATGTTTTGTTACTTTCCCGTCTCATATTGATATATATATCTCAATCCACAGTCATGTTCTTGCAAAAAAACATGCAGTTGAAAGAAAACAGCATGATAAGTGGGTGTCCATGTTGTAATGCCGACAAGAAATGCGGGGTGAATTGTGAATGCAGCAAGTGCAAAGTCTCTTGCAAAAATGGAAGGATAGAAGCACTTGAGCACAATAATGCCCAGAATTTATCAGTCAGTGCATCTTATCGACACAATGCCAAAATTCGGCAGTCGGTGAAGGCAATCAAGCAAGGAACGTTTTCAAGTTGTATCAATCAGGCCATTGCGAACAACGCGAAATGTCATGAACTTGTCGTGCTATTTATCTTTTGTTCTGATAAACTCAAACTTTCCCGTTTTTCAGGCGTTTGTATGCAGTCTTCCACCACAAAAGAAGGACTAACTTCTTTATTGATCTTCCGTCAAAGGAAGGGAAAATTGGACTACGCAAAGAAACACAACGAGCGAAGATGAAGACCACGGCGACCCGCAGTCTGCAAAATTACCCAACTGGTGCATCTGTAACCATTGTGTTCCAGTAAAGAATCCCCAAGAACAGAAAAGTTGCGGACTCAGGAAGTGTGTTACCTCTTAACCAGCTTTTGAAAAGCTCTGTCCAGACAGAAATGTTTTAGAAGTTGCAATCAAGGCTAGATACAATATCTGAGCTGATGGAAATTATTTGGGTTTTAGGACCAAAATACCATTGTTCACCTCTCTAACCAACAAATCAGTCTTAATGATGTTACACCCGCCAGTTATCTACCAGCCCCCCCCCCCCCCCTAAAACAAAATCAATCAATCTATTTATAACCGCAGATGTTTTGAAAGGAAACCCAAACATTGTAGAACTCCAAAAAAGGGTACTGTTAGGGTTAGGGAACATGGAAAAATGGCCTCCTCTATCGTCCATAACTCTTTCTTTTTTTTTTTTGTATTCAGTTTTTTTGTTTTTTCTTTTGTATGTATTTATATCTGCAGTTGTAGAAATAAAATAATTAATTTTAAAAAAAATAAAAATAAAATAAATGAAATATACATCAGTAAAACTCTTTTTTGACCTTGAACTGACAAATTTTTTATATGGCTTTTAATTTTAGGCGATTCCTATTCGCTGGCTATCGACAGTTGACTCTGAAATGGCTTTTTTTCCTTTTCCATTCGCTCACTGAGGGTGCTTGTTTTCTTTTTTAAAACTCATCAAGTTTTTCCCTCGTAAGAACTGATAAGTTGTATTTCTTTTACAGCAATCTGAAGTCTATTTGCAATCTACAAAATTATTAATTACTCTTTTCTCAAACAAAATAAAAAAATACAAAATAAAAGACTATTTTTTGTCAAACGTACAACTATCGAAGAAATAAAATTGACGTAACTATACATACCTAAAAAAACTGAATGATTTTATACTCGTGCGTGAAATAGGCATCACGGGAAGCAATAATTCTCTATACAGTGTTGTGGTTTTAGATATATGGTATCTACACGAAAGGGAAAACATCTTTTTCCCTAAGAAATGAAGTAAATTTCACTCAAAAAACTGATATAGTACTCATCACTTCGTGATTCGTGCGATATCAGTTTTTAGCGTGAAATGTAATCTGGGTTATTTTTCCATAGAAGAAAGCAAAGAAAAATGATTTAATTATTAAAGCAGCAACTGGAAACATCAAAACACGACAATTTGAACCCTTTTATTTTCACTAACCCTACAGGCAGTTAGAATAAATAACCAGGGAGCTCCGCTTTTAGGCTTGGCTAAACCTATATATTATATCTGTGTCAACTGCACACAGTATTTGACAGGTGGATACATGTAATGTATGTTAGCTTTCATTTTTTAATCCAGTGGCTCAAGCATGAGGAAACTGCAAGCCACTATTGCCTGTGGTTTTCCAACGCAACTTTGGCCAAAAAAGTTGCAGTCAGCATTGACTGCTTTGAGATATTAATAGACAGACCATCTAGCTTAATTGCTAGGGCAATTACATGGTCTAACTATAAACATCACAATACTGTTCAGTTTCTCATTCATATCAAAGGCATGGAGTGTGGGAGAGCCAGTGACAAATGTCTTACTGAACACTCTGGTCTGTTGACATGTGCATGCTGATAGGCAGCTTTGATTTAGCTGACTGTGTGGGGTTTTTTATCAAGGTCGCCTTCATATACCGGCATTTACCAGAGGCAATAAGCAGCTGTCTGCAAAGGAAGTAGAGGAGACAAGGAAAACTGCTAATGTAAGAATTCATGTGGAAAGAGTAGTTGGTCATGCATGCAGAAAGTACACTATTTTTACAAGAAATACTCCCTATAAAGCTAGTGACAGCTCGGCAAGATCATTTGGCTCCAATAGACAAAATTGCAATAATCTTCTTTGCACTTACTAATCCATCAGAGTCCATTGTACGTTGTGATTAAATATTTTAGACCTTTTCTAGCACGATGAATAAAAACATTATGATTCATGAACAATTAACTTCCTCCACAAAGAGGGTTGGAAACAATTTTGCACGCACAGGGGCAAAACCATTCACCATCAGGCTCTGTTGTGAGTCCAACACAGGACATGCGAAACCACTTGGATTTTGCATCCAACCGTGTCACAGCCAATTAGTCGGTTATCCTCAATGTGCTGTCGTCAGAAGCAACAGGGTCCATCTTTGTCACTATCTGTTGATTTTGCTTCAGTAAGACGTGGCTGAGCACTGGAAACGTGTGTACCATTGTCCTAAAATATCCGGGAGAACTCCTTTCTTGTAGAAGATTATTTCCCTTGTCAACATTCTGCCCCAAAAGACAGTGTCAGGCAACATTCGCTGAACAAAACAGGTCCTTTTATAGACCAGACAATAAAATCAGAGTACTCCACTCCGTTTACAAACAACTGGCACTATACTCGGTAGTAATAACGATGAACAGTATTCAGCCACAAGTCAACCCATCGTCATCGTATTTCAGACAAACACTGCTGCCCGCTGCAGCAGTAACCAGAAGGGCATCCTTGTACTTGTATAGACATTTAATTTCTATAGTCCTTTCCCGCCGCACTCACAAAAAAACAAGACCACGAGGTGAAGCACCTAGGAACCACTTCTCGTTTATGTGTAGCCCACTGTCCGCTACAGACAAATTGAGGTGCTGATCTGCAATTAAAAAATATGCTTCTTGTCCTTTGCTCTCAATTGATATGCCCCGTTTTGTTGCTGGATTTGAGAATCCATGACGCTATGGTAACAAATCTTAATCAGGCTTTTTGAAACTTTGAAACTTTCATCCCGCTCTCTGCTCAATTCACACTTTGCTGTCTGCCTCGTCTCTTGTTATTTCCTCGAGCTTCTGCTTCTTTGATACTTATCTTGAGCTCATTTAAAAGCTGTTTAAGACTTTGGCTGTAATTCCCACAAGATGTCTTCCAAATTTTTCTTCCTGAACATCTCTGTTAATGGCTTTGGCATTGTTTTGTTTTCAACACGTACAAAAGCAACATGCATGGAATGATTGGTTTGACCCCACAGATAAAAATGCTTTCGAAAAAAAAGTTGGCCTGTTCTTCTGCTGTGGTTGCTTGGACATTTGCCCTTTCTCTGAGGTCTGGGGGTAGCAGATCTCTGTTCACTGGAAGTACTATGGCGTTTCTTTGGGAGAGGGAAGGTCCATTTCACAAACAGGAATGTAGGGAATTTGCTTCACACATGAAGGCATTACCCACCTACTTTTTTCCTGCGTACATGTAACTGACTCTCGCATTCTACTAATGCAAGCTTTAATGGCAAAGAGAAGAGACCCGACGTGTAAACAAGGACGCTTTCCAATTAGCCAAAATTTCCGGTTCAACCGTTTGAAATGCAAATGAACATGTGGTTCCAGCGGAAATTTTCCGGAACAGACGGACAACCTTTGGAGCTGCTCCACTTTTTTCGTTGCAACTGATCAGCTCATAATTTCTACATTCTCATTGCAGCATTAATATTTACAAAAAGCATTACACTCAATTAATTTCCAGAGACACTACTAGCACTACTAGGAGAGCTGATTTCATGGCAAAATTTCAGCCTGGGATGAAATTTTGTTGCAATTACAGCGAGTTTCAGTCCGGCTTCAGCACCAACTTAATTCCATTGTCACCATTTTGTTTATTTAATAGACCAAATAAATAAAATAAATGCAGCCTGGGACTAAATTCCTCTTCATATAAACGTCTCAAATTTCAGCTTGGTTAGCCAGGCGAAGATTCCAGCTCAACCTCCTCAAGAAATCCTCCTAAAAAGACGTTTGCGATTACACGAAGAGAATTTAGTCCAGGCTTCAGAAAATATATGCAGTCCAAACTGAAATTATTCTCATGTAATAATTTGCAAACGTCTCTTGGAGACTTGGCTGAAATCTTAGCCTGGCTCAGCAGGTTAAAGATACTGTGCTTGGCGCTGGCTTGACAGAGCTTCATTAAATTTGCTCTGTTGCCTTGTCAAGTGTCCATTATCCCTGTAGGGGACCATGAGCCGTCTGAGTGAAATGCAAAAAAAAAAAAACATCAGTAACAGATCTGCAGATGATTGTTGACAAAGTGTAGAAACAAGGAAGTTGACATAACATTATTTATGTACTAAACTTATAGATATAGATTCATTAAAAATTAATTCAACTTTTCTACATATGGTACTTTAACATTACTGATGAGACTGAGATCAACTGAACTCTTGCCCTTCTATTAGTGTGACTTAATTTCAGCTGCGAAACAGTCTAACAATTAGTCATAAATAAGGAAAATAACCATAAAGAAACCAATAGAATGAGCGTTAATCCACATTGAAACAAAATTGGTTTTGATAGATGTAAAAGGTATAGACACCAGGATTACTAGTCTCTTGACTTAATAATGCCCAGTAACAATTCCTTCAAAGGTGAAATTTTTTTCAATTTTCCCACCAATTCACTTTCAAATGGCTTGAGGAGTAGAGATCTAAATGCAATGGCGAGTTTGTCAAGTTCATTCGATTACAATGAAGTTACAAAAAATAATTCCTTTTTCAGTACCCAGTTAGTGGATATCCACCATGCACCAAGAAAGTGAGTGTCACCTGGGAACCTTAGCATCTGAGTTTTGACCTAGTAGTGAGTTTCGTAAAATCCAAGAGTCGTAGCACAGAAACAGGGCCATCCTGCTAGAAATATGCCCGAGAACACCATTTCATTATCACAAAACACCTGTTGCAAAAAAAATGCTTTTACTGCTACATGTCTTAATTCATGTATGTATACTACATAAACTGTAAGCTAAAAATCTGGAAACAACAGGGGAGTGATACAGGCTTTATAAATGCCCAGGACTAAACTCGACCTAGTTAAATTAATAATTAAAGGGTTAAAGGGGCAAGTAGTATAGTGTACCCAATAAACAATCCAACAGAAAGTCGATTATTAGGGCTTCACTAGAAGATGAACATTTAGATCGAGGTCTGTTTAATCACTAAGGAATAGCTATCGCTAAGTGCCAACGAAACAGGCAACCGGGCCATTCTATAAGAGAGAAAATAAGCCGGCGTTGTAACTAATATGCGAAAGGAACTATATATGAGTATTAACTACCAGGCCAGGAGAAAGCCGTGAACGTAGATTTTGGACCATTTAGACAGGATGTTCGCGCCTTATGTAAGCCACGACAGAGTAAGCAGTGGCTTATTTTCTCTCGTATAAACGGCCCAATAAATACATAGCTTGCAGATTGTATCAGAGTTCCAAAAAACACCGAAACGTAGTCATTTGTTTTTTTTCGGGAAAGCACTGCAACTGCGAACTTATCAAGTTAACAATAAACACCAATACAGTATCTCCAACAACAATTTAGGGTTAGGGTTAAGTGTCTTGCAATAATATGGAAAGCAACTGCTGTAATTTTTGAAAAAGCTTAATTTTAACCAGAATGTATTTGATAAAGTTGAATAAAATCCAGTGCCATGTAAAAAATCGCCAAAGCGTTTTCAGACTTTTCAGTGTGGAACATGTAACAGAGAATCAAACTCTCACTTGTAGAGTGTTTATTTTGCAAGATACAGCCATGAATTACACGTCAATATTGATCGTTTCATTTTTGTTAATTTGCAGACACAAATATTTTCTTTGAAAATTAAATTAAATTAAATTAAAGTGTTCAAGAATCAATGGTTACACACGAAAAAACAAACTGCTCTACTTGCGGGACGAAATCTGGAAAATTGACAACAGCGGCCAATAAGAACACAGACGCCGGTTTAGTTTTGAGCGGTCACTCAATATAGAACACGATGGTTCAAAAATCAATATTGAAGAACACTCAAAGCAAAGTGTACACAACACAATGGTCAAGATACATCAATAGTCCAACGTGTCATGCAAGTTTGTCTAATGACAGCACACTTTAAAATACGCACTCTTTCATTGGTCGCCAATAAAATTGCCAGGGAACCTGACAATTACAATACGTAGCCTTACATTACACTTTTCACAGCACAATTAAGAATT
>NC_090884.1:24139775-24149775 GCF_036669925.1 Montipora capricornis
GCTTTTATACTGTCAGTTCATTAAACCACAAATAAATTTCTTGGAGGGGGGAGGGGGCATATCTACAACATGCCCTCCAAGACCTGTCATTTATTCGGTACACAGCGTAAAATCGAGAAATACAGTATAACTACTTGGTGTAACCCTTAACACCTACAACTGTATTTAGAAAAGTAACCAAAGTCACAAGACAAAGAGACTGAGATTGACTGACAAAGAGTAAATTTAATTTTGAAAAATACAGACCAAGCTCACACCATCTTTCACTCAAAAATTAGCAAACCACAACTATTGATAATCAACAATGCATAAATCAGTTGATTTTCTTGGCAGGAATTTGAGTTAATTTTTTTTTGAAAATTGAGCGAAAGGGAAAAGAACATTATTGCTTACACTTATCTTGAAGTTTGCCTAAACCAAGTTTTAAATAATGTGGTTCTTGTTATCTATAAGACAAAAGCTACTGGAATTTGTTTTCAACATTTGTTCCTTTTGACACCATAACAGAATTAATGTTACACACCAGGAATTAAGCTTTTCTGATTATGACATTTAAATAAGTCATCTACAGACTTAAAAGGGTGCATGGAATAAAGTAGTATTGATGTATCATTGTTCAGTGTAAATAAGGCACTACAGTAGACAAGCCATTTATGACCTCTTTACAATTCCTTCGCATTGGAAAGGGTGAACTTATTGACATTTTTGGACTGTAATAGGTGTTATACTCACCGTTTTAAATTTGACAACCCTGCAAGCATTTACATTTTTGCTGTACGAGTTGGCTTGTGAGAAGAAGTATTTTTCACAGGTATGCCACAGCTCATACAGCAACAATGTAGCCTCTGCTCGCTGGGTAAAATTTGACACACTTTTTCAATGTAGATCACACATGCAGATCAGGAGCATTACATAACTGAACTGATCAAAAAATATTTTTGTTCTACCAGAGATACTAACCTCAAAAACTAAAAATAAAGAACATAAATGTTTTATGGGGTTAGAAATTAGGACCAGCCTTCCCCTTACACAGTCAAACCTCTGTTAAGCGGCCCTCTATTAAACTCTTTTCCCTAGTCCCCCTCTAAAATGAATCTTTCAGGAATCATTCGGAAAAGTTCGCTAAATCATCGGATATTCGTCGGATCGCTACGAAATTTCGTCACTAAGGAGATAATATAATTAGCAAATTACTGGCCAAGGTTCACATAGCAATGAAGCAATCTCGCGACACAACGATCATTTGAATTCATTTCTCTCTGTTCTTGTCTTGCAGGGCCATCGCGTCTTCTTCGAGACAAACGGTTTGCACTTCGGAAGAGGCTTGGCAGATGTTTTCTGGTGATTTAGATGTCGGTGAAGACACATTGGGATGACTGAAGAGGAGGAGTACGATTTGGATCGCCAATTACGCTTTTATAGCGATGAATCGAGGTGAGCAATCGCTTGATTGTGTGGTGAAATTTTGTGAAATTTTAAAGCGTCGCTTCAACAGAGCACGCGGTCGTCCTTTGCATGCGATGAAATTTTCTCCTTTTGCTTTAAGCATAGAAACCCATGTTTTTTCTTT
Organism: Montipora capricornis; assembly: GCF_036669925.1. Lineage (NCBI taxonomy): Eukaryota > Metazoa > Cnidaria > Anthozoa > Scleractinia > Acroporidae > Montipora > Montipora capricornis. Next base: position 24,141,346 of record NC_090884.1, read on the forward strand.
TCAAAAACATCTACAATTCATGTTTAAGTCATAAAAGTCTTAGATTTGTCGTCAAATACCGTTATTAGTACAACAGATGTTTTGTAGTTCGAAGGGACGCTTATCGCGCGAGACAAACAGCTGATTGTTTGGTCATTTACATGCACGCAGCATTGATTGGGGCCTATGATGAATGAATTAGCGTTTCGTGCGTTCGAATTTAAAGCCCTGTTATTAAATTTACACGCTCTGCTAAGTAAAGTGAGAGAAAAATACCTCTAAAATTCAAGATCGATCGTTTGTGACCTTCACTGAAATTTGATACTTTGGTTATAAATTTCAACCTACTGATTCTGTTGTGATTTATTTCGAGTCGATTTGTTATAAAATTCGTATGATACGTTTGCTATAGGTTAGTTCAACCGAGCGACTCTTTTGTGATTTGTTTGGGTTTCATTTCTTAAAAAAATTGGTATGATATTTTGCAAAAACTTATTTCAACCCACGGATTCTTTTGTGATTTCTTTCTGTTTCAAATTTGTAACAGGTAACTTTCTTTCTTCTTTTCAGTGACGACGAGTTCATTGGCGACCAATCTACTCCCAACACGACAAGTTTTCTTACTGCAGTAGAAACTAATCCCGTTTCCACCTCTTCCACAGCTTCAGCAACATCTGCTGGGCAGTTGGTGACCTCTGTTAGTCAGATATTGTCTCCTCCAGTGGCCACCTCTGTACAGAGCTCTGTTGCTGGGCCCTCTTCTCATCCTGTGGGGTCATTTTATGCCACCCGTGCAGTAACTCGTGCTGCACCTCGCAACGTACCCTGCGCAGCAACTGCTGTCCCCCAGATAGGAAAAGGGAAAGGAAGAGGTGGAAAGCGGGGGAAAGGCCCTGCGGCTCGTGCTCCTGCGACCCCGGCAGCTGCAAGTGCTTTGGCGCCTTTCCTTTCGTATGATGACCCCGATATAGGTAATCCCGCACAATTTCCCCATCCCCAGTTTACCCCTGCTCGACCTCCGGGCATTCATCTTGAGGGCCCACTCCTAAGAAATAGCATGGTGAAACCTTTTGATTTCTTCAAGCTATTCTTTACAAAGGAAATGGTCGACAGTATAGTTTTGCATACAAACACCTATGCTTACATCCACATTGCTGCTGGTGGCTTCAAAAGTTACACATGCGCGGATGGAAGCTGGCGGGAAACAACACCTGATGAGATCCATAGGCTCATGGCTTTATTAATTTATTTCGGGTTAGTTAAAGTAGCGGGAGATGTAGATAAATATTGGAGCACGGCTACTTTGTTCCACGGCCTCTGGGCTAGATCAATCCTGCCCAGGTTGCCGTTCTTAGCCCTTATGGCTTTTTTGCATATCGTGGACCCCCTAAACAAGCCTGCTAGTAATAACTTAAGAAAAGTAGAGGCTCTTGTGCAGTATTTTAAGACAAGATGCCAAGTCTTGCACCAGCCGAGGCAACATGTCGCTACTGATGAGCGCATGGTGAAGTCCCGACACAGGTCGGGCATCTGACAATATATCAAGGATAAGCCCACTAAGTGGGGCATCAAGTTATGGGTATTAGCCGATAGCTCCAATGCCTATGTTCAGGATTTCAACATCTACATAGGTAAGGAGGCAGGGCGGGAAGTTAGTAATAATGGCCTTGGGTACGATGTTGTCCTGTGCCTTATGCAAAACTATCTCGACCAGGGCTATCATTAATTTATTGATAACTTTTATACATCTATGACCCTTGCCAAAGACTTGTTTAACCGTGGAACCCTTCTTACCGGTACTATTATAGATAGCAGAAGGGACTTCCCAGCAAGTCTGAAGAAAGGCAAGGAGTGGGGCAAAGGTAAGCCTACGGGAACTATGCGTTGGGTTAGGGATGCACCTGTGTTGGCATTGCAATGGATTGACAACAAGGTTGTCTCCATGATTACCACCGCCGGCAATGCAAATGAGACCACACAGGTGAACCGGAAGAGAAAGACCGGTGGTACCTGGAATGCCACTCAAGTTCGGCAGCCAGGGGTTTTCCACATGTACAATCAGTACATGAATGCCGTGTATCGATCAGATCAGATCCTCGCCACCCACAATGTACAGCGGAAGTGCATGAGGTGGTGGAAAACCTTATTTTTCCATCTTATTGATTTAGCCGTAGTCAATAGTTTCATCCTCTTCAAGGAACAACAACGTAAGTTCCCAGATAATGAAGCTCTTAGGCGACCTGCCAAATACTCATTGGGGTGCTACCGGGAGGAGCTTATTCGTAACATCTGTGATCTCCCTGTCGTAGATAGGCCCCCCAACTAATGAATCAGTTAGGCCTAGTACCTTGGGTGCATTTGATCTAAGCCACAGTCCAATTTTTTTGGACGTGAAAAAGCAGTGTGTGGTGGGTGTGCGTGCGGGAGGGAAGGGGTCGCTTTTTTGTGCACACCTCCTGCAGTGCACCCCAGTGCCAGGGGTTACACATGCACGTCACAAGGGAACGAAACTGTTGGCAAGTGTTTCACTCGTGGCAGTTTCAAGATAAGTTTGGTAAATAAATGATAAATGAACCCCAAGGTAGCTAAGATCTAGAACTGTACATAATGTTGAACTGTATATAATGTTAGTACCGTTGTGTTATTGAAAAAAACAAACCAAAAAAATTAGAGTAGCATTTTTATATGTCTTTATACTTATTTTACATATTGCTTGTTGTTATCACATACTAATGCCTTTTTGTCTTGAGTGTAGGGTCTATCATCTCTTCATAGATACTGTTATCTCTCAAGAGATACTGTTATCTCTCAAGAGATGATAGGGGTAAGTGGTAGGTACCCCACCCCCTTTTTTTTTTTCAGGTCTTTCCTCAAGGCAGATGAAGTGTAACAACCAAGGATTGATAGAGGACCATTGTTCCACAAGTAAGTGAGATAATTATGTTCTGTGGTAGTTAGGGTTAACTGCTGTCCCCCAGATAGGAAAAGGGAAAGGAAGAGGTGGAAAGCGGGGGAAAGGCCCTGCGGCTCGTGCTCCTGCGACCCCGGCAGCTGCCAGTGCTTTGGCGCCTTTCCTTTCGTATGATGACCCCGATATAGGTAATCCCGCACAATTTCCCCATCCCCAGTTTACCCCTGCTCGACCTCCGAGCATTCATCTTGAGGGCCCACTCCTAAGAAATAGCATGGGGAAACCTTTTGATTTCTTCAAGCTATTCTTTACAAAGGAAATGGTCGACAGTAAAGTTTTGCATACAAACACCTATGCTTACATCCATATTGCTGCTGGTGGCTTCAAAAGTTACACATGAGCGGATGGAAGCTGGCGGGAAACAACACCTGATGAGATCCATAGGCTCATGGCTTTATTAATTTATTTCGGGTTAGTTAAAGTAGCGGGAGATGTAGATAAATATTGGAGCACGGCTACTTTGTTCCACGGCCTCTGGGCTAGATCAATCCTGCCCAGGTTGCCGTTCTTAGCCCTTATGGCTTTTTTGCATATCGTGGACCCCCTAAACGAGCCTGCTGGTAATAACTTAAGAAAAGTAGAGGCTCTTGTGCAGTATTTTAAGACAAGATGCCAAGTCTTGCACCAGCCGAGGCAACATGTCGCTACTGATGAGCGCATGGTGAAGTCCCGACACAGGTCGGGCATCTGACAATATATCAAGGATAAGCCCACTAAGTGGGGCATAAAGTTATGGGTATTAGCCGATAGCTCCAATGCCTATGTTCAGGATTTCAACATCTACATAGGTAAGGAGGCAGGGCGGGAAGTTAGTAATAATGGCCTTGGGTACGATGTTGTCCTGCGCCTTATGCAAAACTATCTCGACCAGGGCTATCATTTATTTATTGATAACTTTTATACATCTATGACCCTTGCCAAAGACTTGTTTAACCGTGGAACCCTTCTTACCGGTACTATTATAGATAGCAGAAGGGACTTCCCAGCAAGTCTGAAGAAAGGCAAGGAGTGGGGCAAAGGTAAGCCTACGGGAACTATGCGTTGGGTTAGGGATGCACCTGTGTTGGCATTGCAATGGATTGACAACAAGGTTGTCTCCATGATTACCACCGCCGGCAATGCAAATGAGACCACACAGGTGAACCGGAAGAGAAAGACCGGTGGTACCTGGAATGCCACTCAAGTTCGGCAGCCAGGGGTTTTCCACATGTACAATCAGTACATGAATGCCGTGTATCGATCAGATCAGATCCTCGCCACCCACAATGTACAGCGGAAGTGCGTACCTTGGGTGCATTTGATCTAAGCCACAGTCCAATTTTTTTGGACGTGAAAAAGCAGTGTGTGGTGGGTGTGCGTGCGGGAGGGAAGGGGTCGCTTTTTTGTGCACACCTCCTGCAGTGCACCCCAGTGCCAGGGGTTACACATGCACGTCACAAGGGAACGAAACTGTTGGCAAGTGTTTCACTCGTGGCAGTTTCAAGATAAGTTTGGTAAATAAATGATAAATGAACCCCAAGGTAGCTAAGATCTAGAACTGTACATAATGTTGAACTGTATATAATGTTAGTACCGTTGTGTTATTGAAAAAAACAAACCAAAAAAATTAGAGTAGCATTTTTATATGTCTTTATACTTATTTTACATATTGCTTGTTGTTATCACATACTAATGCCTTTTTGTCTTGAGTGTAGGGTCTATCATCTCTTCACAGATACTGTTATCTCTCAAGAGATACTGTTATCTCTCAAGAGATGATAGGGGTGAGTGGTAGGTACCCCACCCCTTTTTTTTTTTTCAGGTCTTTCCTCAAGGCAGATGAAGTGTAACAACCAAGGATTGATAGAGGACCATTGTTCCACAAGTAAGTGAGATAATTATGTTCTGTGGTAGTTAGGGTTAACTGCTGTCCCCCAGATAGGAAAAGGGAAAGGAAGAGGTGGAAAGCGGGGGAAAGGCCCTGCGGCTCGTGCTCCTGCGACCCCGGCAGCTGCCAGTGCTTTGGCGCCTTTCCTTTCGTATGATGACCCCGATATAGGTAATCCCGCACAATTTCCCCATCCCCAGTTTACCCCTGCTCGACCTCCGAGCATTCATCTTGAGGGCCCACTCCTAAGAAATAGCATGGGGAAACCTTTTGATTTCTTCAAGCTATTCTTTACAAAGGAAATGGTCGACAGTAAAGTTTTGCATACAAACACCTATGCTTACATCCATATTGCTGCTGGTGGCTTCAAAAGTTACACATGAGCGGATGGAAGCTGGCGGGAAACAACACCTGATGAGATCCATAGGCTCATGGCTTTATTAATTTATTTCGGGTTAGTTAAAGTAGCGGGAGATGTAGATAAATATTGGAGCACGGCTACTTTGTTCCACGGCCTCTGGGCTAGATCAATCCTGCCCAGGTTGCCGTTCTTAGCCCTTATGGCTTTTTTGCATATCATGGACCCCCTAAACAAGCCTGCTGGTAATAACTTAAGAAAAGTAGAGGCTCTTGTGCAGTATTTTAAGACAAGATGCCAAGTCTTGCACCAGCCGAGGCAACATGTCGCTACTGATGAGCGCATGGTGAAGTCCCGACACAGGTCGGGCATCTGACAATATATCAAGGATAAGCCCACTAAGTGGGGCATAAAGTTATGGGTATTAGCCGATAGCTCCAATGCCTATGTTCAGGATTTCAACATCTACATAGGTAAGGAGGCAGGGCGGGAAGTTAGTAATAATGGCCTTGGGTACGATGTTGTCCTGCGACTTATGCAAAACTATCTCGACCAGGGCTATCATTTATTTATTGATAACTTTTATACATCTATGACCCTTGCCAAAGACTTGTTTAACCGTGGAACCCTTCTTACCGGTACTATTATAGATAGCAGAAGGGACTTCCCAGCAAGTCTGAAGAAAGGCAAGGAGTGGGGCAAAGGTAAGCCTACGGGAACTATGCGTTGGGTTAGGGATGCACCTGTGTTGGCATTGCAATGGATTGACAACAAGGTTGTCTCCATGATTACCACCGCCGGCAATGCAAATGAGACCACACAGGTGAACCGGAAGAGAAAGACCGGTGGTACCTGGAATGCCACTCAAGTTCGGCAGCCAGGGGTTTTCCACATGTACAATCAGTACATGAATGCCGTGTATCGATCAGATCAGATCCTCGCCACCCACAATGTACAGCGGAAGTGCGTACCTTGGGTGCATTTGATCTAAGCCACAGTCCAATTTTTTTGGACGTGAAAAAGCAGTGTGTGGTGGGTGTGCGTGCAGGAGGGAAGGGGTCGCTTTTTTGTGCACACCTCCTGCAGTGCACCCCAGTGCCAGGGGTTACACATGCACGTCACAAGGGAACGAAACTGTTGGCAAGTGTTTCACTCGTAGCAGTTTCAAAATAAGTTTGGTAAATAAATGATAAATGAACCCCAAGGTAGCTAAGATCTAGAACTGTACATAATGTTGAACTGTATATAATGTTAGTACCGTTGTGTTATTGAAAAAAACAAACCAAAAAAATTAGAGTAGCATTTTTATATGTCTTTATACTTATTTTACATATTGCTTGTTGTTATCACATACTAATGCCTTTTTGTCTTGAGTGTAGGGTCTATCATCTCTTCACAGATACTGTTATCTCTCAAGAGATACTGTTATCTCTCAAGAGATGATAGGGGTGAGTGGTAGGTACCCCACCCCTTTTTTTTTTCAGGTCTTTCCTCAAGGCAGATGAAGTGTAACAACCAAGGATTGATAGAGGACCATTGTTCCACAAGTAAGTGAGATAATTATGTTCTGTGGTAGTTAGGGTTAACTGCTGTCCCCCAGATAGGAAAAGGGAAAGGAAGAGGTGGAAAGCGGGGGAAAGGCCCTGCGGCTCGTGCTCCTGCGACCCCGGCAGCTGCCAGTGCTTTGGCGCCTTTCCTTTCGTATGATGACCCCGATATAGGTAATCCCGCACAATTTCCCCATCCCCAGTTTACCCCTGCTCGACCTCCGAGCATTCATCTTGAGGGCCCACTCCTAAGAAATAGCATGGGGAAACCTTTTGATTTCTTCAAGCTATTCTTTACAAAGGAAATGGTCGACAGTAAAGTTTTGCATACAAACACCTATGCTTACATCCATATTGCTGCTGGTGGCTTCAAAAGTTACACATGAGCGGATGGAAGCTGGCGGGAAACAACACCTGATGAGATCCATAGGCTCATGGCTTTATTAATTTATTTCGGGTTAGTTAAAGTAGCGGGAGATGTAGATAAATATTGGAGCACGGCTACTTTGTTCCACGGCCTCTGGGCTAGATCAATCCTGCCCAGGTTGCCGTTCTTAGCCCTTATGGCTTTTTTGCATATCGTGGACCCCCTAAACAAGCCTGCTGGTAATAACTTAAGAAAAGTAGAGGCTCTTGTGCAGTATTTTAAGACAAGATGCCAAGTCTTGCACCAGCCGAGGCAACATGTCGCTACTGATGAGCGCATGGTGAAGTCCCGACACAGGTCGGGCATCTGACAATATATCAAGGATAAGCCCACTAAGTGGGGCATAAAGTTATGGGTATTAGCCGATAGCTCCAATGCCTATGTTCAGGATTTCAACATCTACATAGGTAAGGAGGCAGGGCGGGAAGTTAGTAATAATGGCCTTGGGTACGATGTTGTCCTGCGACTTATGCAAAACTATCTCGACCAGGGCTATCATTTATTTATTGATAACTTTTATACATCTATGACCCTTGCCAAAGACTTGTTTAACCGTGGAACCCTTCTTACCGGTACTATTATAGATAGCAGAAGGGACTTCCCAGCAAGTCTGAAGAAAGGCAAGGAGTGGGGCAAAGGTAAGCCTACGGGAACTATGCGTTGGGTTAGGGATGCACCTGTGTTGGCATTGCAATGGATTGACAACAAGGTTGTCTCCATGATTACCACCGCCGGCAATGCAAATGAGACCACACAGGTGAACCGGAAGAGAAAGACCGGTGGTACCTGGAATGCCACTCAAGTTCGGCAGCCAGGGGTTTTCCACATGTACAATCAGTACATGAATGCCGTGTATCGATCAGATCAGATCCTCGCCACCCACAATGTACAGCGGAAGTGCATGAGGTGGTGGAAAACCTTATTTTTCCATCTTATTGATTTAGCCGTAGTCAATAGTTTCATCCTCTTCAAGGAACAACAACGTAAGTTCCCAGATAATGAAGCTCTTAGGCGACCTGCCAAATACTCATTGGGGTGCTACCGGGAGGAGCTTATTCGTAACATCTGTGATCTCCCTGTCGTAGATAGGCCCCCCACTAATGAATCAGTTAGGCCTAGTACCTTGGGTGCATTTGATCTAAGCCACAGTCCAATTTTTTTGGACGTGAAAAAGCAGTGTGTGGTGGGTGTGCGTGCGGGAGGGAAGGGGTCGCTTTTTTGTGCACACCTCCTGCAGTGCACCCCAGTGCCAGGGGTTACACATGCACGTCACAAGGGAAC
>NC_090884.1:24154775-24169915 GCF_036669925.1 Montipora capricornis
AATGTCTTCAGGTTCTCTCTCAGGGACTGACCAGCTTCAACAACTTTACCTGATTTGGCCAAGTCCCTCTCAAATTTTCCTCTGAAGAACTCCTTTGTTCTTGTGTTACAGAGTTTGTGAAGAATATCATTGTAGTCGTATTAATTACAGAAGAAGAAGAATTATGAGTTAATGCCCCACATTTTCTAAATGACTATTTGAAAGATTTTAACAGTTGCTCATCCTAATAAACATTAAAGTGAACTACCTCCAAAAAGTTGTTTTTGTGTTCGTTCAGTTTCCTCTCATTCACGTATTCTCTAATGGTCAAATCAGCTAGCCTTCTACACAAAAGTCAAATTACCCTCATCAATCAGCTTCAGAGCCTGAGGAAGACTGGTTTAGTCAGATTCTTTAAGTTTCTCCAAAATATCCAGTTCAAGCTCCATGTCAATCCTGCTTTGCGAAGTGATCTTTCTCTTGCCCTTCTTTTCTGACAGGGTATCCTTCCTTAGTTTAATCACTTGACACAGAGCTGCCCCTCACATTCTGAACAAAGTAACGTCATCCTCTGGCAAAATGTTCTCCCGAACATCCACAGGCTGAGCAAAATTGTACGATTCGGACTGGGCGAAGTTGTAAACAGGAGAATGCACAATTCCTGTCACCCCCCGGATTGTAGAGAATGAATGTTTACCGGATAAGGCAGTAAACACTGGGGTACAGACCTGAATTTTGTGATGAATCTTCCAAATAGTGTTCATCCAGCGCAATGTCAAATGAACTTTGCAGTCTTTCTTTACTTCCTCTGCAACTGCAGATACATGTTCTATGTATCTGTTATCCCAGTTCCACTGGGCAGTGTGGCCCAGTGGTTAGAGCGCTTTCCTTGAGATCCGGGGATCCCGGGTTCAAGACCCGCTCTGACCACTCACTGAATTTGTTCTTGGTAGTCCCTGGTGCAGCTTTCCAGCTGCACGTGTAAATAGCCAACTGGTTTACCTCCGGCTAGTTGGGGTTCTTAACAGTTGTTGTTGTGTTCTGTTGTTTCGTTGATTGTTTCATTGGCCCTGAAAAGCCTCTATGGGGAGCGGTCAATTAAGTATGTAATGTAATGTAATGTAAACAGAAAACATGTGATCCACCAGATTTCGCAGCTCGCTGTAGCAAGCCTCGAGTATTTCTTTGATTAGCTTTCCACGGTTTTCCAAATGTTTCATGACTGGATGTTTAGAAAGCTGTTCCAATACGAATTTCCAGCACATGGGACGTTTAGCCCCTACTTTCATCAAAATTTCGTCTAGTTCCTTTTTTGTCCGCATATTTCTTCGTTTTTTATTTTGATCTCCGCCGCAATTTGCTTGATGCTTTTTGGTGTTTTTGTTTTTGTTTGAATTCCTGCTCGATGTTGCTTCACTAGTACTGGGATGGACGTTTGGCTGCTTCGATTTTTTTCTTCAACGATTAATATTCCCTTCTCTCTGTTTGCTTTTTGCTTTAGGTTTCTTTCTTCCACCTTTACTGTTGTTGCTGTGATCGTACGTAGCGCTTGATGAACTTGAAAGCTCACTTTCAGGATTGCTGTCCGCGCCGGACATGAATTCCTCCTCAAAGTCTGATATTTCATCGAGCGAATCATTCCACTCCAAGGAAATTAAGGAATCAACCTCACAATCAAGATTATCTGCATCATCTTTTACGATAAAACCTTTCCCGTACATAACAAAATTACTCTCATCGATAAAACGCACCTCCACGCTTGACGCCATTTTTCTGTTACATCCATTCACCGAATAAAAGTTTGAGGACACCTCTCAGAAAACTAACTTCCGACTAATCCACGGGTCTAAAAATAACTTTAGTGAAATTCACATATCCCAAGGGCCAGAGTGGGCGTTTCAGTCTCTGCCCCATTATGGCTCTTGAGTTGCAGCCATAACTAAAAGGAACTGGCGTGGGAAAGAAACAATCTCTAGACTTCATTTCTCTGTCTAACTCTTAAAGAGAAGTTCCTCATGGTCTGAATACCCTTGAAACTTGGTTTGCAACAAAAGGACTTGAGTGGACGATTTGGAGTATCCACTGTATCTCATGTTTTCACATCATGGGTTAACCTCGTTTGTTGAACTTAAAGCTCTGTGGAAGATGCCCGCATTCACGTCTCAGAAAAGGCAAAACACTTAAATTCCTTCCTCTTCTTCAAGCTATGCATTCTAAATGCAAATTCCATCTTTAGCAGTGAGGGTGTAAGTTCAGTTCAGGTTATTCAGGGGCTGAAAACAATACTTTATCCCAAGGGAAAATCAACTTGGTTTCATCAATTTCCCATTTTAAACTTAAAATTTGATCTACAAACTGCAGGTTGAATATCCAGCGAAATCACCAATTTATCTAAGATGATTTAGGAGTTGAAATGTTACGAACAAAGAAAACGCTTTACTCCAAAGTGAATCTGCAGACAATGCTCACTTTGTCTGTCATCACCAGATAGTACAGTGAGAAACACAGAAACATCCTTCTTCCAGTGCAGAAGTAGAACGGGGCTTCAGCCAACTCAAAATCCTAAAGAGTGACATTCGCTCTATCTTGAAAGAGGAAGGCCTTAACGATTTACTGGCAGTTAAAACGTTTGAGTGGTGATGTGCAGAACTTCGACCAAAGGCCAGCCATTGAGCTGTGGTGCACACAAGTGTCAGGGCAAGACGCCCCCTCCTAATGGACAGTCCACCTAACAGAGTGTCTTCAACAACTGTTGTCGTTTCAGGTTTAGCTACCCCAACTCGTGTAGGAGTAACAACAGCAGAAACGACCTACAACGCAGCCGTTTCGTCTCCATTACCTGCCGAATCTACACCCTTGGCTCTAGTTTCAAACGTTAAAACAGAAGTGACCCCAAACTCATCAGAAGAAAATGATCATGCCCCTGAGCTAATTGCCTGCACAGATTATGAGGATGGTGAAGAAAAAGATTCTGGAGTAGAGGACAATGATAGTAACAAAGACGAACGTTTGGTTGATAAGCTAATCCACAAATACCAGTAAAACTCATTTGGATTGCCAAGATAAATTTCATTGTCAATGTCACTGCTCATTTATATGAAGAATGCTGTATACGATATATACCTACTGAGAACACTTTGTTCCGTTGACAATTGTAACTAATTCAATTAATTAGTGAGTAATCAATTTCTGCGTAAGTTGATTTTTTTAGTTGTTTTACCGTTAAAATCAGTTACAGGCACATTCTTGTAAATGTAGTGGAAATCCAGGGCCACTTAATTTTGACCTGGGCGACTACGAAATCAAGGAAACTTGCTGGCCATCAAGTACTGGAGTTAATTTTCAGCCCTGTGTATGAAGAAAGTCACAGCCCCAGAGTTCATGTGGAAAATCAAGACTAGGGAAAGACAAAGGTTAACCTCCATGTTGATGGTCAGCAAAATGGTCCACATGTTGTTGGCATTGTCTGGATTGCGTAAAGAGGCAACAGAAGATGTAACAAAGTTAAGTTATGACACAATCTCAAAAACTCATAAACATTAATGCCATCGAAATATAGAGAAGTGGGGCTGAAACACACCGTGTTGCAGTTGACATTACCTCTGTTATAATTAACTGAAGTACAAGTCTTGATAGTGTTGTATTGCTTGCATTTCTTATAAGTTTATTTGATGAAGGAGGAGGCAGTGTGGCTTGAAGAAGACATTGATTCTACTGAAGTGCCACTTTGCTCAATATTCTTGTTTGTTGCTTTTGACAAATATTCAAAGCTAGTTTAAACAAATATGCTACTTATAGCAGGAAGGAGGTTTTCAGTGTTCCTATACATTCAAGACCATGATGACCTAAACATAAGACACTGTTAACGTTATGTTGCAGAGGAACATACTAGTGTAATTTCTGACTGCATTATGTTACAGTTCTTATGCAGCCAATGTTAAGATTGGTTGTCATTGGTTGCTGTCATGTGACCACGTTGTGATTTTGATGTGAAGTTAAAGTACTTTCACTCTCGAATAAACTCTTAGAAACCTCGCTTCTGTATCTGTGTCTGTTACTCATAACATGGTACCAGGAGAACTCAACTCTCAATTACGACATGGAACGAATTAAACCTCCCTCAGATTTAGATATTGATAACCTCAACCTTTCCGATGTGTGGAAAGAATGGAAAGAAGCGTGGAAATTGTACCAGATATCGAGTGGCCTGTACGAAAAGGACGACAGTGTGCTGATAACGACCATTTAAAGGAATGGAAGCAAGACCCGTCCTGTCAACACTACCAAACGTGACAGCAAATGTCAACAAATGCCATTCTTCATTTGCTTAATAGAAGGAAGAAGTATTCTACCCAAAATTTGCCAAATTACTTATTGAATATTCAAGACAGAATCGATGAAATCAAGAGCGTGACGACAACAACAGACAAGCAACAAAAATCGAATTCTGGCTCGAAACTGAGAGTTGCACATCTCAATACGAGATCTTTAAAAAACAGAATCCATATTGTGCAGATGCGAGAGCTAATGCGGAAGAAAAACTATGATGTCTTGGCTGTTATGATGGCCAACAGTTTGTTGCAGACCTGTCATAGCCATCTTCTCATCAACCCACACAAGACTAAACTCTTAGTCATGGGGACTCGTCAAATGCTACAAAAACTTCCAGACTTCCGATCACACTACTGGGAACGGAAATTGCTCCAAGTGCTTCCACTCGAGATCTTGCCATGCAAGTAGATGCAACTCTTAGCTATAATGAACATGTCACTAATATCACGTCAACCTGTATGGCTAGTCTATGTCAAATTAACAGGATCAAGCATCTTCTCGAATCGAGAACTTTAGAGAACGTTATGGGCTAACACTAGCAAGACCAATGTAAGGAAGTTACAGAAGAGCCAGAACTTTGCGACCAGAATCGTTACAGGAACAAGAAAGTACAAACATATAACACCGGTATTGAACGATCTCAGATGGCTCTCAGTGCCTGACATGCTGGCATTTTATGATGCAATTTTAACTTTTAAATGTTTAAGGGGATTAGCCCCAAAGTATCTTAGCTCACGCTTTAATACGCGTGCTTCTGTTCATGGGAGAAACACTAGAAATAAGAACAAATTAGACATCCCAGCGTTGAATACAGCTGCTGGTCCGCGTTCTTTTATATATCGAACGGTGAAATGCTGGAACACGCTCCCTGAAGAAATTATTAAATGTGAAAGCTTACACAATTTTAAATCTAAAGCTAAGAGTCATTTTTATACAGTTTTTAAACGAATCAACTATATGTATTCTTATAGTTTCATATTATTGTACATACGTTTTAGATTTAGTTATTCACTAATTTTTGTAAATTATTGCAGAAGAACCCTTTGGGAGCATTAATAAAGTCATTAAGTATTAAGTATGTCAGAGACAGATCTGGCCGAGGTATTCTAACAGCGCTAGAAACGTATTGTGTTCTACAAAAAACACCACCTACAAATGATATGTCTTCAGAATGACATCCCATGAGGACGGATGTTTGACATAGTTGTCACAGATCTAAGACGAAGGGCCGAATACTGTGATTTTGGAGCACTTAAAAGATTCCTTGATCAGTGATCAGGTTGTGGTAGGAACCAACGATCCCAAGCTGCGAAAGAGACTACTCCATAAAACGGATTTGACACCCAAGAAAGCAATTAAACTGTGCAGATTCACGGAACAGTCCTACGAACAATCAAGAATTTTCAACCCACAGACTGCCCAAGCAAGTAGTATTGACAGTGTGAAGAAGACCCAGGCGCATCAAGAAGCCAGAAAATCAAATTCCAATGACTTTCAGAGGATACTCAAATACAAGTTCTACAGATCTTATCACGATACAGGAAATTGTCTGGCCTATGGAGCAACCTGGAAGAAATATAATGGGCGAAACCACTGTGCTCGCTGCTGCTTAAGACCAAAGACAAATGCCACTCTTAACCTTAAATTATACCATAGAGCAAGTAGATCTCAGTGTTTATTTATAATATAATAATAATATAATAATAATAATATAATAATAATAATAATAATATCAATTGAGCGTCGAAAGTAATTAGGTAATTACTTTGGTTTATGATTACTTCACTCAGTGATTTGTTCAAAGTTCTTGCGCCACTTTTTCAACCAATCAGACGTGAAACCAAAACCAAAAGTGGCTTGCGCGTGCACATTTTCCTGCGCTTTGTGTCGGCTAAGTTTTGATTGGTTTACTGGATTGTCTCAGTCCTTTTTGATTGGCCAAAGTAATTACTTTGGTTTTGGTTTTACGACACTCATTCGAAAACCGCTCTAATAATAATAATAATAACTTTATTACTTATATAGTGCAAAAATTCATTTATTTAACAATTCACCAACCATCACAAAAATAAGGTGGCAAGATGATAGTAGGGGGGAAATTCAATTTCCTTTGTAAGACTACCCCCTCCTGACACAGTCACAGTCACACTCACACACAAATGAATAAACACCGAACTACTAAGGATAATTATGTAATTTGCTTGTAGCTATAGCTTTAAATACCAGTAGAACGGAGCACTGACAGAGGGAGGGGGGTAAAGGGTGCACCATCGGCTTCCACTGATACCAGCCTTGTAGCTGAAGGAACTACCGATGTTAAATAAAGTTACTTTACCTTTTACCTTTAATGGTACTTTGAGAGTGTGCTTAGACCCGCCAGATCTTACCATATTTAAAGCAGAAATTTTCCAAACCACCCACACATGCCATCCCTTCACCTGAAGAATTGGTTGGTATGTTTTTTAAATAGTTTGCGCCTCAAGAGAACCCTAACGGTTTTGCTGTCCTTCCTTTCATCAGCGGTGTTAACGCAACCCCTAACAAGAATTCTTCGAAGGCACGATATTTGAGTTGTAAATAAGCCCCTCAAGACTTTGGAACAAGAATTCCTTTCTCCTAAATTCAGATCACCTATTGAACACCAACCCAACGTGGTTTATAAAATACCCTGTGCCGATTGTGATTGGTGTTATGTAGGTGAAACTGGCTGTTGCTTTGAAACCCGCAAGAAAGGACACTTTAGGAATGTAAAAACATGTGCTAATGGGTCAAACATTACGAAACATGTGTGGTCTTTCGGTCATCGCATTGATTTCAATCATTCTCGAGTTATCGACAAAGGCTCTTTTCACATTAGAAAAACTCTAGAGGCCTGGTACACCTCTCCTACCAAGCATGCTGACAATAACTCTCAGCCCATTCCTAATCAGTACAGCATTCTTTCTAAACAATAGCCACCCTTTTTTTTTTCATACTTTTACTCTGTTCTTTTTATTACTTTTATCTCGCCTTTTCTGTATAAATTTCACTAATTTACATTCAATGTTATATCCGTGGAAGGCTGTAGATCGACAGCCGAAAGCTTATATTTCTTTTCAAAATTTTTAGCCAGAGAACGTATTTTATTGTATTTTAATATAATCATTGGAGGCAAAAATGAGAAAGATCATGATTTGGTCCTCCGCAAGGTTTTAATCAGAGAAAGTGAAGGCAACATAAAATTAAACGGTGTGAAAATCCAGCTCTGTGTTCCCCACGTTAAGTACATGGGTCAAGTAATAAGGGGCTAAGGGTTTTCACCAGATGCAGAGAAACTTTCTGCGTTTCATAAGATGCCAACCCCATCATGCAAACAAGACCTTCAAAGGATGTTACGCATGATAAACTATCTTGCAAAGCATATTGCCAACATGTCTTAATTAACTGAGCATGACAGTGCATTTGACAAATTCAAATCAGTTTTGAGTCATTGACCAAATTTTATGACAAATTTGCCAACCACAATGTAAGTTTTTTTTAAAAACGATTTTGAAGCCAGTGAAAGTGGTTTAGGGGCATGCTTGATGCAACAAGGTCAACCAGTTGCATATGCATCACGTGCATTGTCAAATTCTGAGATCAATTATGCCCCTATAGAACAGGGAATGTAGGCAATGGTTTTTGGTGTGACAGATTTAACATGTACATACATGGGGCCAACTTCGAAGTAAATTCTGACCATAAGCCCTTTAAGAGTGTTTTCAAAAAGCTGCTTTTCAAAGTGCCCCTGTCGCTTGCAAAGAATGAGGCTTCGGCTTCAAAATTACAATGTCCAAGTGAGGTATGTTCCGAGCAGGTTTCTTTATATTGTGGATACCCTCTCTAGAGCGCACAGTCAATCGTGTGTTTCTAAAGAGAATGATATGCATCAAGACAGAGTTTTTTATTTACAGTGTTATTACAAACCTCCCAATCTCAGATGCCAAATTTATAGAGCTCCGCGAAATAAATTGCAGTGACCCGATCATGAAAGTTTTACACCAGTATACCAGTATTCCATTGGCATGGAGAAAAGACATATTCCAGAAATTGCACATTAGTCATTGTGGGATTCTCACAAGCAAAGTTAATGCTTGCATGACAGTTTTTTGACCTCGCATGACCAAGGAAATTGAAAGAATAGTTGCAAGCTGTGATACATGTAAGTGCATGAAACACTAAAGAAATCAACCAAAAGAACCCATTCGGCTTAATCGCAGCCCGACATGTTGGATGCAACATTACCATTTTTATAAGGTCACAATAGTAGCAAATATGACAAATACTGTATTACTTTTTTAAAAGACATGTTTCGGCATGCTTATGCCATCATCAGTTTAATGAGTTCCTCAGTGTGAACAGTTATATAGTCTACGGGTAGATGAGAAAATTATTACATGACGTAATACAAAGCGGGTACTATTTACAGCGTGACAACAAACATCAAGGTGTAAACTAATACGTGAGAAAAGTGTTGTAATGCTGCAATTGTTTCTTAAGTTCCGGTTTGATCTTATTTATATAAAAAGCTTCTTTGAGTTTTAAATCAATTGAGTTGCTGGCAGAATCCAGAATACTAAAGCACGAAGGGGAGCATTTGTTCTTACATAAAGGAGATGTGTTGAAATGCTTAAAAATATGCGAGTTTTTATCGCTTTCCGTGTGTTCCTTTATCCTGGTAGAAAAGTGGCGACTAGTTTCGCCAATATAACGGGAATTACAACCTGCACAAGAAAATTGGTAAACTACCATGGATTTTAGAGCAACAGGTGTACGATCTTTAACACTAAACATGTTTTTAATTTTGAAAACTAATTTGATAGTTAGGTCAGACTTGCAAAAGCGCTTAGTAAGTTGTCGGAGTTTAAGTTTCACTATTTTGAAATAATGGCCGACAAAAGGGAGTTTAAAATAGTGTGTATTATTAACGCGTATTATAAACGTGTATTATTAACAAACGTAATAAACTTTCTGACACCTTGAAACGTAATTCATTTCCCTCACACATTATTGACAGAACCAAGCGGTATCTCGACGGGTCTTTTTCTCAAAAAAGCCGCGACACTAATGATGACAACAATATACGTTGTCTGTTTCCTACAGCAATTACCATTTTTCACGTGAAATCGAAGCCATGCTTGTTAAAACAATTATGGCGGAGTCGACCAGTACTTCAATTTCGTCAGAGTTTCGGCACTGCAATTTCGTGGATATACCGTTGACCACAAGCGCCTTTATTGAAAAAATGGCTGGTGAAAACCTTCCAGTGAAGGTGACATTGACAGAGGGTATAAATTCAATATGTAATCACCACGAAAATCGTTACTCATGCCTTCTTTAGCAATAAAAGTTTGGAGTCTGGTTGAAACAAATGTAAAATGTTTCATTTTCCACAGTTAAGCTTGCTAAGGAAGAGGAGGGAATTATGGTAGGAGCAACTGCTTCAGAAGCATGAAGATGAATGAAGAGCCCAACAGACTTCATGTGTATTCAAGCGAGAAAACGAAGTCGCAGTGGAGTCATTTGTGTGCAGCTGTGCAGCCAGTCAGGGCCTCCGCCACCACGTTATACCCTGCTTCATTACAAATTCTCGGGTTGAAAAGTGTACAGCCTGTTGTTTCTAAAACCTCCAAACCACAAGTCAACTTCTCAACAAATTGTTTTAAAAAGTACAAACTACTGGTTTCCTTTTTTACGTGAGTTATTGGGTGTACATCACGCTTACATGTTATTGTTTCAAATACTTGCAAAAGATCTTACTTAAATTAATTAGAGCACAAGTGAAGAAGGCCAACTTTGGTTTTAGCCCAAAAAAATGAGAGTACCTCTTGTCATGCCTTCTTTAACATTCGTTAATTATTCATTTCTAGACTTGGCATATTCCTTCCAGAGCCGAGGGAAATAGTCCAACGCCAGTTATGGATGTTGTGATCCAGAAGGCTGAGAACCCTTCTCAGCAACCTACCCAGGTTCAGAAAAAATGGAAAGTGTTGGGGGCTTCTTGTACCGTGTACAAACCTTTGGAGGAACAGCTTGCTTCCCTCAATCTAACAAGTACGCTCAGCCCATTATTTAAAGAGCTTGACCCCGGGCCTGGGATTTTGAGGATTTGGCCTGACAAAGATGATGAGATTCCTCTAGTTGAGACAAAGTATGGGTTGGTTCCACGGGGGTATGTTCTCTCCAGCAACCAGCAGCAAACAAGTAAAAGCGCTGAGGACCTCGCACATCCAGTGCCAAATTTTGACTTGCCAGATTTGGGGTTCCAGCCAACTGCCTTGCTGAGAAATAGCTGCTGCACTTCAATACCCTTGCAGTACAGTATCTTTGGATCAAGCCCTTCAATATGAATGAATGACGAGACCAATCACTGTCTCGGGACTGGCATCGCTTAAGAAAGTACCGCTTGACCGCTTCAAATTTTAAAGTAATCTGTTCGTGAAGGAAAGATCACAAGACCGTTTCATCCCGTCTGCTGCAAGAAAAAAACCACTGTCATGAGATATGGCATTCAGCATGCAGTTCAATTTGAAAGGGCTGTTTATCCAGTTGGTTTTGTTATCAATCCTTCCTTACTGCACCTTGAGTTTATATGACCCTTCTGAAAATGAGCAATAGGAATTATTAGCGGAGCTCAGGCGTGCAAAGTACGCCAGCAGAACACCATGGGTAAGCTTTTTTGGAAAATTTATTCACACTCCTACAGACTACCAATGAAGAACACCGTAAAGCTGAGAAAAACAGAGCAAGAGACAAACACTTATTTACAACGGTTAGCTTCAGGTAATGTTCTCCTTCTTAAATTAACGCATGCCTCGCTGCCTCATATTTCATAAACCTAAAAGACGAAGGCGTGAAAACGTCCTTGATGACACATTTATAGGCTTTTTGTGTGAAGTCGACGTCCAGTCGTGAGCTGCTTTATTTGCCTGTGAAATTGCAGTCAAGTAACGAATTTACTGCTTTTTAACTGGTACGATTTTTGCTGTTGTTCTAAACTGAAGAGAGAGGGTGTAAAGATTATCACTCAAACGGAAAATGTAGTAAAAGAGATTACTGTGCACGTAATTTCAGTTTTAGTTGTTGATTAAAATTGTTGGTTATTGTTTGCAAGGCTTGTTTGTTTACTGCTGTCAGCTCAGCGCTTTTGATCACTGTAAACTTTGTACGAGAAGCACATGTTGTTATGCAGGGAACCATATTCTTCGTTGTCATCCGGTCGTCCATGACGACTAAAAGTCGTGTTGATGACCAAAACAATATGAACTCGTCGGTTGGATGACTTTATGTAGAACCTATCAAAAAAGATTTCTTTAAATTTTCTTAGAGTTACCTGCATTCGGACCATTTGTCGTCCATTCAAAGAACTTTCAGAAAGCAGAGAAAGATTTGCAGCACCTTTCTTTCGCAATAAAATCATAGTCTGGTCTGCCATCTTGGATAATGCGGTATTTTCAATGATATCAGTGCATGCTCAATTTTCATTTTGTCAACCGCTGATGCTCTGTACTGTGTCTGCATATAAGCATGTGGCGTTATATTGCCGGTGTATCAACGCCTCCACCCAAGAAGAAAAAAGTTAATAATAACAATACACACTTGGAAAAAAGCACCCGATACAAGCAAGAAAGCACACCTTTCAGCCTCCATGGAAGATGAATAGCCCATGGCTTTCATTTGTAGCTGGAACATCCGCCAACTCCAAAACATCTTCTGCGACCACAACTAAGGACGCAATGTTCTGCGAGACTTGTGAGACTTGCAAGACGGTAGCAAAAATAGACAAGGCAGTTTCCCATAGAAATCTTTTTGTAAAAGGATGCTGTTCACTTTGTCTGGAATCAGTCAAGATTCACGAAACATTGGTCACCACGTCAAGGCAACGACAATTCTTTCTGCCAGATCACGGCTGGAGACAACTACCGCCTACAAAATGAAATGTACCTTAAAATAAGGACACTCTAGAAAAGCTTAGCAAGTTGTTTCGCACTTGTCATGTATTGGCAATACACAACCAACCATACTCAGACTATACGTGGCACTCCGATCAGATGAGGCAAAAGGCGTAGGCCTGTGCAAAACTTACAGGACGACTGAATGTGCCAAAGTGTTCACAAACTTTATTGCCAACGTTGAACACAATAAGGTAGCCGTACAAATTAACAATGCCCAGTTTGTAACAGTTCTCAGCGACGGATCAACGGATCAAGTGTGACAGATGTGTAACAGGAGATGTTCTTTGTAAGAACATGCTATGCTGGTAGAATTTCAGTTTTATTTGCTGGAATTAAACAAGTCGAAAAGGGGAATGCAAATGCTGTGCACACAGTAAAAAGCTCGGAGTTTTAGGAATCCTGTAGAATAACTTCGCCTTAAAGCTTGTTGGTCTCGGTTTGCAATGGAGCGGCGGGAAAGTTAGGACAGAAGAATGGACTAGTGGATCTACTTAAAACGGTCGCAGCCCTCTTTAGTTGAAGTCCACTGCCTTGCCCATAAACTTGAGCTGAGGTTCAAAGATGCTACGAAAAAGTCTCCTCTCTAAGAAAAGAAGGTGGTCACTCTTTTTTGGGGTTGTATTACTTCGTTAAGAACAGCAGTTTGGGTATTTGTCATGACCGAAATGCATTTTTCCACTCATTTTTTTATGAACAGAAGTAATATAGTCTGCAAATTGAAACTTTGTATTTTCCTCAAGCGCATTACTATAAAGAAAGTACTTCCCGACAAGGATCAAATGGGTGAGGATTGAAGAAAACTATCAACCGTTCAGCACACAATATACAATTTCTTTTTCCGAAAGTGCGGATATTTTTCCCAAATGGAGTGAGTTGTACCAATTGATAAATTCGCACCAAAACCATCTGGCGATCACACATGAGCAAAATAGATGCATCGTAGTTTGCTCAGTACTGGTGCAGTAAGGAGAATATGGATTTGTTTTCTGTTTTTCATTTTATACAAAATGTTTTTCTATAAAGAATGATAAGGTTTATTTTATATTGAGAAACATAGATAACTTTATTTCTCAAGTTATCTGAAAGGGAAGAATAAATGCGTTTTTGTTCTTGTGAACCGAAGCAGAGTTCAATTAGTCTTTTTCTGCAATGGGAGGCGGATACTGTTGTCGGTTTCTCAGTATGTTATGAACAGATTTACACGTAAGTTTGTCTATCCTAATTTGTTTATTTTCGGAAACACAACATTGATCCTCTTTTTTCAGGCTCACCTTCCAGTGACTTGGTATGGCTGAATCAACTATAGTATTGCAAGAAATTACATTTAATGTTGAATTTTTTTAAAGAAGTCTTTAAGTAGTAGATAAAATATGGGCCGGAGATCTGTATGGGCGTTTACAATGGCGAGCCAAAGGCGCCCATACAGGTCAGACGCGAATATTTTATTGTACTTGTGAAATGAAACAATATATTGAATGAAAGGATTGTTTTGCGATTCAGTAATTAGACATTCATGCCAAAACATTGTAGGTCCCAAAGGAGAGAGGGGAGAGTTCCTGGGACAACAATGAAACTAAGAATAGTTTTCAGTCACTGATGAAGTGTAATTATGGCGACCAGACGGTTTCGTTCTCCGAAGACTGAGAAGGAAGAATTGTCTTATTGTCTGAAACGGTAGCTAAAAATACGAAATACAATACAAAATGGGAGGTGAACGCTTTTACTGCCTGGCGGAACACAAGAGGGAACAGAAAAGTGCAGCTGGAAACAGTTAAATCAAATAAAATTCATGATGAAAATATCTCCATTGTGTTTTGCATTTTAATCAGTAAAGATCTGTATCAAAAGTTAATGAATACTAATTAGCTGAGTAGGAGTCTGTATTAAAAGTTAATACTATTTATTAATAATTCATCAACCCCAGCCTTTCCTTGCTACCTATTCAATCCCTCCCCTTGCTTTCAGACAGTTGATTTGTATTGGGGTTTTCAGAGGTGCGCATGACTCAAACACTGCATATTGATTGGTCATAACTCTTATGAATTATTAATGACTTTTCAAATGAAATTAAACCGTTTTCCCCCCTGTTACCAAGTCGGCAAGTGTTTGAATTCCGTTTTAAAATCGATTATTACATATTATCTGGTTTATAATGTCCCCTTTTCTCTTTAGGGGTTTCACTGTTAAACTCTTGCAAGTAGAGGATTATCTTACAATAAAATGTAGTAAGTGGTGGCATAAACAGAAAGAGTTATGTCATAGTTACATTTAAAGAGAAAATTTCCAACTACACTGAACAATAAGGATAGTGGAACATAGTTTCCAAGGGCTATTGTTTTCCAAACACAGGTGTTTCACTCAGATTATTTTTAACGCTTTTTGAAACATAGTAAAGTCAATCCTGTTACACCCACCTTCATCTTTCTTTCTTATAATGGTCGTTCTTTTGATTTTATATAGCTATAATTTATAATTTTACTTGGGATATGAATTCTTTCGGAGTGTCCTAAGACACTGCAGACAAAACTAATTTGAGAAATTGCTAACGTTTTTTTACAATATTAATCCTTCCATATATGATATATCTCTAGAAGACCAAACATTTAAAATTGCTTCAGTTTATTTAATTTGCCAAAGAATTTCCTTTCAAAAGTAATCTCTTCATTGTATGAAACCTGAACACCTAAGACTTAAATAGGCTCATCAGAGCCCAGCCACAATAGTTCTGTGCTGTGCGAGCGGGACCGGGAACAAGAGGACGTACGATGAGCCAAACCGAGCCAGAACGAGATATACCAGGGAGTCCGCGATGATGCCAGCACGTCCCGCATGGGAAGTCCCAGTATGGCAAGCCAA
>NC_090884.1:24176829-24201829 GCF_036669925.1 Montipora capricornis
ATTTGTTCTTGGTAGTCCCTGGTGCAGCTTTCCAGCTGCACGTGTAAATAGCCAACTGGTTTGCCTCCGGCTAGTTGGGGTTCTTAACAGTTGTTGTTGTGTTCTATGTTTCGTTGATTGTTTCATTGGCCCTGAAAAGCCTCTATGGGGAGCGGTCAATTAAGTATGTAATGTAATGTAAACAGAAAACATGTGATCCACCCGATTTCGCAGCTCGCTGTAGCAAGACTCGAGTATTTCTTTGATTAGCTTTCCACGGTTTTCCAAATGTTTCATGACTGGATGTTTAGAAAGCTGTTCCAATACGAATTTCCAGCACATGGGACGTTTAGCCCCTACTTTCATCAAAATTTCGTCTAGTTCCTTTTTTGTCCGCACATTTCTTCGTTTTTTATTTGATCTCCGCCGCAATTTGCTTGATGCTTTTTGGTGTTTTTGTTTTTGTTTGAATTCCTGCTCGATGTTGCTTCACTATTACTGGGATGGACGTTTGGCTGCTTCGATTTTTTTCTTCAACGATTAATATTCCCTTCTCTCTGTTTGCTTTTTGCTTTAGATTTCTTTCTTCCACCTTTACTGTTGTTGCTGTGATCGTACGTAGCGCTTGATGAACTTGAAAGCTCACTTTCAGGATTGCTGTCCGCGCCGGACATGAATTCCTCCTCATAGTCTGATATTTCATCGAGCGAATCTTTCCACTCCAAGGAAATTAAGGAATCAACCTCACAATCAAGATTATCTGCATCATCTTTTACGATAAAACGTTTCCCGTACATAACAAAATTGCTCTCATCGATAAAACGCACCTCCACGCTTGACGCCATTTTTCTGTTACATCCTTTCACCGAATAAAAGTTTGAGGACACCTCTCAGAAAACTAACTTCCGACTAATCCACGGGTCTAAAAATAACTTTAGTGAAATTCACATATTCCAAGGGCCAGAGTGGGCGTTTCAGTCTCTGCCCCATTATGGCTCTTGAGTTGCAGCCATAACTAAAAGGAACTGGCGTGGGAAAGAAACAATCTCTAGACTTCATTTCTCTGTCTAACTCCTAAAGAGAAGTTCCTCATGGTCTGAATATCCTTGAAACTTGGTTTGCAACAAAAGGACTTGAGTGGACGATTTGGAGTATCCACTGTATCTCATGTTTTCACATCATGGGTTAACCTCGTTTGTTGAACTTAAAGCTCTGTGGAAGATGCCCGCATTCACGTCTCAGAAAAGGCAAAACACTTAAATTCCTTCCTCTTCTTCAAGCTATGCATTCTAAATGCAAATTCCATCTTTAGCAGTGAGGGTGTAAGTTCAGTTCAGGTTATTCAGGGGCTGAAAACAATACTTTATCCCAAGGGAAAATCAACTTGGTTTCATCAATTTCCCATTTTAAACTTAAAATTTGATCTACAAACTGCAGGTTGAATATCCAGCGAAATCACCAATTTATCTAAGATGATTTAGGAGTTGAAATGTTACGAACAAAGAAAACGCTTTACTCCAAAGTGAATCTGCAGACAATGCTCACTTTGTCTGTCATCACCAGATAGTACAGTGAGAAACACAGAAACATCCTTCTTCCAGTGCAGAAGTAGAACGGGGCTTCAGCCAACTCAAAATCCTAAAGAGTGACATTCGCTCTATCTTGAAAGAGGAAGGCCTTAACGATTTACTGGCAGTTAAAACGTTTGAGTGGTGATGTGCAGAACTTCGACCAAAGGCCAGCCATTGAGCTGTGGTGCACACAAGTGTCAGGGCAAGACGCCCCCTCCTAATGGACAGTCCACCTAACAGAGTGTCTTCAACAACTGTTGTCGTTTCAGGTTTAGCTACCCCAACTCGTGTAGGAGTAACAACAGCAGAAACGACCTACAACGCAGCCGTTTCGTCTCCATTACCTGCCGAATCTACACCCTTGGCTCTAGTTTCAAACGTTAAAACAGAAGTGACCCCAAACTCATCAGAAGAAAATGATCATGCCCCTGAGCTAATTGCCTGCACAGATTATGAGGATGGTGGAGAAAAAGATTCTGGGGTAGAGGACAATGATAGTAACAAAGACGAACGTTTGGTTGATAAGCTAATCCACAAATACCAGTAAAACTCATTTGGATTGCCAAGATAAATTTCATTGTCAATGTCACTGCTCATTTATATGAAGAATGCTGTATACGATATATACCTACTGAGAACACTTTGTTCCGTTGACAATTGTAACTAATTCAATTAATTAGTGAGTAATCAATTTCTGCGTAAGTTGATTTTTTTAGTTGTTTTACCGTTAAAATCAGTTACAGGCACATTCTTGTAAATGTAGTGGAAATCCAGGGCCACTTAATTTTGACCTGGGCGACTACGAAATCAAGGAAACTTGCTGGCCACAAGTACTGGAGTTAATTTTCAGCCCTGTGTATGAAGAAAGTCACAGCCCCAGAGTTCATGTGGAAAATCAAGACTAGGGAAAGACAAAGGTTAACCTCCATGTTGATGGTCAGTAAAATGGTCCACATGTTGTTTGCATTGTCTGGATTGCGTAAAGAGGCAACAGAAGATGTAACAAAGTTAAGTCATGACACAATCTCAAAAACTCATCAACATTAATGCCATCGAAATATAGAGAAGTGGGGCTGAAACACACCGTGTTGCAGTTGACATTACCTCTGTTATAATTAACCGAAGTACAAATCTTGATAGTGTTGTATTGCTTGCATTTCTTATAAGTTTATTTGATGAAGGAGGAGGCAGTGTGGCTTGAAGAAGACATTGATTCTACTGAAGTGCCACTTTGCTCAATATTCTTGTTTGTTGCTTTTGACAAATATTCAAAGCTAGTTTAAACAAATATGCTACTTATAGCAGGAAGGAGGTTTTCAGTGTTCCTATACATTCAAGACCATGATGACCTAAACATAAGACACTGTTAACGTTATGTTGCAGAGGAACATACTAGTGTAATTTCTGACTGCATTATGTTACAGTTCTTATGCAGCCAATGTTAAGATTGGTTGTCATTGGTTGCTGTCATGTGACCACGTTGTGATTTTGATGTGAAGTTAAAGTACTTTCACTCTCGAATAAACTCTTAGAAACCTCGCTTCTGTATCTGTGTCTGTTACTCATAACATGGTACCAGGAGAACTCAACTCTCAATTACGACATGGAACGAATTAAACCTCCCTCAGATTTAGATATTGATAACCTCAACCTTTCCGATGTGTGGAAAGAATGGAAAGAAGCGTGGAAATTGTACCAGATATCGAGTGGCCTGTACGAAAAGGACGACAGTGTGCTGATAACGACCATTTAAAGGAATGGAAGCAAGACCCGTCCTGTCAACACTACCAAACGTGACAGCAAATGTCAACAAATGCCATTCTTCATTTGCTTAATAGAAGGAAGAAGTATTCTACCCAAAATTTGCCAAACCACTCGAACTTATCTAATATTCAAGACAGAATCGATGAAATCAAGAGCGTGACGACAACAACAGACAAGCGACAAAAATCGAATTCTGGCTCGAAACTGAGAGTTGTACATCTCAATACGAGATCTTTAAAAAACAGAATCCATATTGTGCAGATGCGAGAGCTAATGCGGAAGAAAAACTATGATGTCTTGGCTGTTATGATGGCCAACAGTTTGTTGCAGACCTGTCATAGCCATCTTCTCATCAACCCACACAAGACTAAACTCTTAGTCATGGGGACTCGTCAAATGCTACAAAAACTTCCAGACTTCCGATCACACTACTGGGAACGGAAATTGCTCCAAGTGCTTCCACTCGAGATCTTGCCATGCAAGTAGATGCAACTCTTAGCTATAATGAACATGTCACTAATATCACGTCAACCTGTATGGCTAGTCTATGTCAAATTAACAGGATCAAGCATCTTCTCGAATCGAGAACTTTAGAGAACGTTATGGGCTAACACTAGCAAGACCAATGTAAGGAAGTTACAGAAGAGCCAGAACTTTGCGACCAGAATCGTTACAGGAACAAGAAAGTACAAACATATAACACCGGTATTGAACGATCTCAGATGGCTCTCAGTGCCTGCCATGCTGGCATTTTATGATGCAATTTTAACTTTTAAATGTTTAAGGGGATTAGCCCCAAAGTATCTTAGCTCACGCTTTAATATGCGTGCTTCTGTTCATGGGAGAAACACAAGAAATAAGAACAAGTTAGACATCCCAGCGTTCAATACAGCTGCTGGTCAGCGTTCTTTTATATATCGAGCGGTGAAATGCTGGAACACGCCCTCTGAAGAAATTATTAAATGTGAAAGCTTACACAATTTTAAATCTAAAGCTAAGAGTCATTTTTATACAGTTTTTAAATGAATCAACTATATGTATTCTTATAGTTTCATATTATTGTACATACGTTTTAGATTTAGTTATTCACTAATTTTTGTAAACTATTGCGGAAGAACCCTTTGGGAGCATTAATAAAGTCATTAAGTATTAAGTATGTCAGAGACAGATCTGGCCGAGGTATTCTAACAGCGCTAGAAACGTATTGTGTTCTACAAAAAACACCACCTACAAATGATATGTCTTCAGAATGCCATCCCATGAGGACGGATGTTTGACATAGTTGTCACAGATCTAAGACGAAGGGCCGAATACTGTGATTTTGGAGCACTTAAAAGATTCCTTGATCAGTGATCAGGTTGTGGTAGGAACCAACGATCCCAAGCTGCGAAAGAGACTACTCCATAAAACGGATTTGACACCCAAGAAAGCAATTAAACTGTGCAGATTCACGGAACAGTCCTACGAACAATCAAGAATTTTCAACCCACAGACTGCCCAAGCAAGTAGTATTGACAGTGTGAAGAAGACCCAGGCGCATCAAGAAGCCAGAAAATCAAATTCCAATGACTTTCAGAGGATACTCAAATACAAGTTCTACAGATCTTATCACGATACAGAAAATTGTCTGGCCTATGGAGCAACCTGGAAGAAATATAATGGGCGAAACCACTGTGCTCGCTGCTGCTTAAGACCAAAGACAAATGCCACTCTTAACCTTAAATTATACCATAGAGCAAGTAGATCTCAGTGTTTATTTATAATAATAATAATAATAATAATAATAATAATAATATCAATTGAGCGTCGAAAGTAATTAGGTAATTACTTTGGTTTATGATTACTTCACTCAGTGATTTGTTCAAAGTTCTTGCGCCACTTTTTCAACCAATCAGACGTGAAACCAAAACCAAAAGTGGCTTGCGCGTGCACATTTTCCTGCGCTTTGTGTCGGCTAAGTTTTGATTGGTTTACTGGATTGTCTCAGTCCTTTTTGATTGGCCAAAGTAATTACTTTGGTTTTGATTTTACGACACTCATTCGAAAACCGCTCTAATAATAATAATAATAACTTTATTACTTATATAGTGCAAAAATTCATTTATTTAACAATTCACCAACCATCACAAAAATAAGGTGGCAAGATGATAGTAGAGGGAAATTCAATTTCCTTTGTAAGACTACCCCCTCCTGACACAGTCACAGTCACAGTCACACTCACACACAAATGAATAAACACCGAACTACTAAGGATAATTATGTAATTTGCTTGTAGCTATAGCTTTAAATACCAGTAGAACGGAGCACTGACAGAGGGAGGGGGGTAAAGGGTGCACCATCGGCTTCCACTGATACCAGCCTTGTAGCTGAAGGAACTGCCGATGTTAAATAAAGTTACTTTACCTTTTACCTTTAATGGTACTTTGAGAGTGTGCTTAGACCCGCCAGATCTTACCATATTTAAAGCAGAAATTTTCCAAACCACCCACACATGCCATCCCTTCACCTGAAGAATTGGTTGGTATGTCTTTTAAATAGTTTGCGCCTCAAGAGAACCCTAACGGTTTTGCTGTCCTTCCTTTCATCAGCGGTGTTAACGCAACCCCTAACAAGAATTCTTCGAAGGCACGATATTTGAGTTGTAAATAAGCCCCTCAAGACTTTGGAACAAGAATTCCTTTCTCCTAAATTCAGATCACCTATTGAACACCAACCCAACGTGGTTTATAAAATACCCTGTGCCGATTGTGATTGGTGTTATGTAGGTGAAACTGGCTGTTGCTTTGAAACCCGCAAGAAAGGACACTTTAGGAATGTAAAAACATGTGCTAATGGGTCAAACATTACGAAACATGTGTGGTCTTTCGGTCATCGCATTGATTTCAATCATTCTCGAGTTATCGACAAAGGCTCTTTTCACATTAGAAAAACTCTAGAGGCCTGGTACACCTCTCCTACCAAGCATGCTGACAATAACTCTCAGCCCATTCCTAATCAGTACAGCATTCTTTCTAAACAATAGCCACCCTTTTTTTTTTCATACTTTTACTCTGTTCTTTTTATTACTTTTATCTCGCCTTTTCTGTATAAATTTCACTAATTTACATTCAATGTTATATCCGTGGAAGGCTGTAGATCGACAGCCGAAAGCTTATATTTCTTTTCAAAATTTTTAGCCAGAGAACGTATTTTATTGTATTTTAATATAATCATTGGAGGCAAAAATGAGAAAGATCATGATTTGGTCCTCCGCAAGGTTTTAATCAGAGAAAGTGAAGGCAACATAAATTAAACGGTGTGAAAATCCAGTTCTGTGTTCCCCACGTTAAGTACATGGGTCAAGTAATAAGGGGCTAAGGGTTTTCACCAGATGCAGAGAAACTTTCTGCGTTTCATAAGATGCCAACCCCATCATGCTAACAAGACCTTCAAAGGATGTTACGCATGATAAACTATCTTGCAAAGCATATTGCCAACATGTCTGAATTAACTGAGCATGACAGTGCATTTGACAAATTCAAATCAGTTTTGAGTCATTGACCAGATTTTATGACAAATTTGCCAACCACAATGTAAGTTTTTTTTAAAAACGATTTTGAAGCCAGTGAAAGTGGTTTAGGGGCATGCTTGATGCAACAAGGTCAACCAGTGCATATGCATCACGTGCATTGTCAAATTCTGAGATCAATTATGCCCCTATAGAACAGGGAATGTAGGCAATGGTTTTTGGTGTGACAGATTTAACATGTACATACATGGGGCCAACTTCGAAGTAAATTCTGACCATAAGCCCTTTAAGAGTGTTTTCAAAAAGCTGCTTTTCAAAGTGCCCCTGTCGCTTGCAAAGAATGAGGCTTCGGCTTCAAAATTACAATGTCCAAGTGAGGTATGTTCCGAGCAAGTTTCTTTATATTGTGGATACCCTCTCTAGAGCGCACAGTCAATCGTGTGTTTCTAAAGAGAATGATATGCATCAAGACAGAGTTTTTTATTTACA
The DNA here is from genome assembly GCF_036669925.1 of Montipora capricornis. Classification (NCBI taxonomy): domain Eukaryota; kingdom Metazoa; phylum Cnidaria; class Anthozoa; order Scleractinia; family Acroporidae; genus Montipora; species Montipora capricornis. Next base: position 24,184,141 of record NC_090884.1, read on the forward strand.
GTGTTATTACAAACCTCCCAATCTCAGATGCCAAATTTATAGAGCTCCGCGAAATAAATTGCAGTGACCCGATCATGAAAGTTTTACACCAGTATACCAGTATTCCATTGGCATGGAGAAAAGACATATTCCAGAAATTGCACATTAGTCATTGTGGGATTCTCACAAGCAAAGTTAATGCTTGCATGACAGTTTTTTGACCTTGCATGACCAAGGAAATTGAAAGAATAGTTGCAAGCTGTGATACATGTAAGTGCATGAAACACTAAAGAAATCAACCAAAAGAACCCATTCGGCTTAATCACAGCCCGACATGTTGGATGCAACATTACCATTTTTATAAGGTCACAATAGTAGCAAATATGACAAATACTGTATTACTTTTTTAAAAGACATGTTTCGGCATGCTTATGCCATCATCAGTTTAATGAGTTCCTCAGTGTGAACAGTTATATAGTCTACGGGTAGATGAGAAAATTATTACATGACGTAATACAAAAGCGGGTACTATTTACAGCGTGACAACAAACATCAAGGTGTAAACTAATACGTGAGAAAAGTGTTGTAATGCTGCAATTGTTTCTTAAGTTCCGGTTTGATCTTATTTATATAAAAAGCTTCTTTGAGTTTTAAATCAATTGAGTTGCTGGCAGAATCCAGAATACTAAAGCACGAAGGGGAGCATTTGTTCTTACATAAAGGAGATGTGTTGAAATGCTTAAAAATATGCGAGTTTTTATCGCTTTCCGTGTGTTCCTTTATCCTGGTAGAAAAGTGGCGACTAGTTTCGCCAATATAACGGGAATTACAACCTGCACAAGAAAATTGGTAAACTACCATGGATTTTAGAGCAACAGGTGTACGATCTTTAACACTAAACATGTTTTTAATTTTGAAAACTAATTTGATAGTTAGGTCAGACTTGCAAAAGCGCTTAGTAAGTTTTCGGAGTTTAAGTTTCACTATTTTGAAATAATGGCCGACAAAAGGGAGTTTAAAATAGTGTGTATTATTAACGCGTATTATAAACGTGTATTATTAACAAACGTAATAAACTTTCTGACACCTTGAAACGTAATTCATTTCCCTCACACATTATTGACAGAATCAAGCGGTATCTCGACAGGTCTTTTTCTCAAAAAAGCCGCGACACTAATGATGACAACAATATACGTTGTCTGTTTCCTACAGCAATTACCATTTTTCACGTGAAATCGAAGCCATGCTTGTTAAAACAATTATGGCGGAGTCGACCAGTACTTCAATTTCGTCAGAGTTTCGGCACTGCAATTTGGTGGATATACCGTTGACCACAAGCGCCTTTATTGAAAAAATGGCTGGTGAAAACCTTCCAGCGAAGGTGACATTGACAGAGGGTATAAATTCAATATGTAATCACCACGAAAATCGTTACTCATGCCTTCTTTAGCAATAAAAGTTTGGAGTCTGGTTGAAACAAATGTAAAATGTTTCATTTTCCACAGTTAAGCTTGCTAAGGAAGAGGAGGGAATTATGGTAGGAGCAACTGCTTCAGAAGCATGAAGATGAATGAAGAGCCCAACAGACTTCATGTGTATTCAAGCAAGAAAACGAAGTCGCAGTGGAGTCATTTGTGTGCAGCTGTGCAGCCAGTCAGGGCCTCCGCCACCACGTTATATCCTGCTTCATTAACAAATTCTCGGGTTGAAAAGTGTACAGCCTCTTGTTTCTAAAACCTCCAAACCACAAGTCAACTTCTCAATAAAATTGTTTTAAAAAGTACAAACTACTGGTTTCCTTTTTTACGTGAGTTATTGGGTGTACATCACGCTTACATGTTATTGTTTCAAATACTTGCAAAAGATCTTACTTAAATTAATTAGAGCACAAGTGAAGAAGGCCAACCTTGGTTTTAGCCCAAAAAAATGAGAGTACCTCTTGTCATGCCTTCTTTAACATTCGTTAATTATTCATTTCTAGACTTGGCATATTCCTTCCAGAGCCGAGGGAAATAGTCCAACGCCAGTTATGGATGTTGTGATCCAGAAGGCTGAGAACCCTTCTCAGCAACCTACCCAGGTTCAGAAAAAATGGAAAGTGTTGGGGGCTTCTTGTACCGTGTACAAACCTTTGGAGGAACAGCTTGCTTCCCTCAATCTAACAAGTACGCTCGGCCCATTATTTAAAGAGCTTGACCCCGGGCCTGGGATTTTGAGGATTTGGCCTGACAAAGATGATGAGATTCCTCTAGTTGAGACAAAGTATGGGTTGGTTCCACGGGGGTATGTTCTCTCCAGCAACCAGCAGCAAACAAGTAAAAGCTCTGAGGACCTCCCACATCCAGTGCCAAATTTTGACTTGCCAGATTTGGGGTTCCAGCCAACTGCCTTGCTGAGAAATAGCTGCTGCACTTCAATACCCTTGCAGTACAGTATCTTTGGATCAAGCCCTTCAATATGAATGAATGACGAGACCAATCACTGTCTCGGAACTGGCATCGCTTAAGAAAGTACCGCTTGACCGCTTCAAATTTTAAAGTAATCTGTTCGCGAAGGAAAGATCACAAGACCGTTTCATCCCGTCTGCTGCGAGAAAAAACCACTGTCATGAGATATGGCATTCAGCATGCAGTTCAATTTGAAAGGGCTGTTTATCCAGTTGGTTTTGTTATCAATCCTTCCTTACTGCACCTTGAGTTTATATGACCCTTTTGAAAATGAGCAATAGGAATTATTAGCGGAGCTCAGGCGTGCAAAGTACGCCAGCAGAACACCATGGGTAAGCTTTTTTGGAAAATTTATTCACACTCCTACAGACTACCAATGAAGAACACCGTAAAGCTGAGAAAAACAGAGCAAGAGACAAAACACTTATTTACAACGGTTACCTTTCAGGTAATGTTCTCCTTCTTAAATTAACGCGCCTCATATTTCATAAACCTAAAAGACGAAGGCGTGAAAACGTTTATAAGTCCTTGATGACACATTTATAGGCTTTTTGTGTGAAGTCGACGTCCAGTCGTGAGCTGCTTTATTTGCCTGTGAAATTGCAGTCAAGTAACGAATTTACTGCTTTTTAACTGGTACGATTTTTGCTGTTGTTCTAAACTGAAGAGAGAGGGTGTAAAGATTATCACTCAAACGGAAAATGTAGTAAAAGAGATTACTGTGCACGTAATTTCAGTTTTAGTTGTTGATTAAAATTGTTGGTTATTGTTTGCAAGGCTTGTTTGTTTACTGCTGTCAGCTCAGCGCTTTTGATCACTGTAAACTTTGTACGAGAAGCACATGTTGTTATGCAGGGAACCATATTCTTCGTCGTCATCCGGTCGTCCGTGACGACTAAAAGTCGTGTTGATGACCAAAACAATATGAACTCGTCGGTTGGATGACTTTATGTAGAACCTATCAAAAAAGATTTCTTTAAATTTTCTTAGAGTTACCTGCATTCGGACCATTTGTCGTCCATTCAAAGAACTTTCAGAAAGCAGAGAAAGATTTGCAGCACCTTTCTTTCGCAATAAAATCATAGTCTGGTCTGCCATCTTGGATAATGCGGTATTTTCAATGATATCAGTGCATGCTCAATTTTCATTTTGTCAACCGCTGATGCTCTGTACTGTGTCTGCATATAAGCATGTGGCGTTATATTGCCGGTGTATCAACGCCTCCACCCAAGAAGAAAAAAGTTAATAATAACAATACACACTTGGAAAAAAGCACCCGATACAAGCAAGAAAGCACACCTTTCAGCCTCCATGGAAGATGAATAGCCCATGGCTTTCATTTGTAGCTGGAACATCCGCCAACTCCAAAACATCTTCTGCGACCACAACTAAGGACGCAATGTTCTGCGAGACTTGTGAGACTTGCAAGACGGTAGCAAAAATAGACAAGGCAGTTTCCCATAGAAATCTTTTTGTAAAAGGATGCTGTTCACTTTGTCTGGAATCAGTCAAGATTCACGAAACATTGGCCAACCACGTCAAGGCAACGACAATTCTTTCTGCCAGATCACGGCTGGAGACAACTACCGCCTACAAAATGAAATGTACCTTAAAATAAGGACACTCTAGAAAAGCTTAGCAAGTTGTTTCGCACTTGTCATGTATTGGCAATACACAACCAACCATACTCAGACTATACGTGGCACTCCGATCAGATGAGGCAAAAGGCGTAGGCCTGTGCAAAACTTACAGGACGACTGAATGTGCCAAAGTGTTCACATACTTTATTGCCAACGTTGAACACAATAAGGTAGCCGTACAAATTAACAATGCCCAGTTTGTAACAGTTCTCAGCGACGGATCAACGGATCAAGTGTGACAGATGTGTAACAGGAGATGTTCTTTGTAAGAACATGCTATGCTGGTAGAATTTCAGTTTTATTTGCTGGAATTAAACAAGTCGAAAAGGGGAATGCAAATGCTGTGCACACAGTAAAAAGCTCGGAGTTTTAGGAATCCTGTAGAATAACTTCGCCTTAAAGCTTGTTGGTCTCGGTTGCAATGGAGCGGCGGGAAAGTTAGGACAGAAGAATGGACTAGTGGATCTACTTAAACGGTCGCAGCACTCTTTAGTTGAAGTCCACTGCCTTGCCCATAAACTTGAGCTGAGGTTCAAAGATGCTACGAAAAAGTCTCCTCTCTAAGAAAAGAAGGTGGTCACTCTTTTTATGGGGTTGTATTACTTCGTTAAGAACAGCAGTTTGGGTATTTGTCATGACCGAAATGCATTTTTCCACTCTTTTTTTATGAACAGAATTAATATAGTCTGCAAATTGAAACTTTGTATTTTCCTCAAGCGCATTACTATAAAGAAAGTACTTCCCGACAAGGATCAAATGGGTGAGGATTGAAGAAAACTATCAACCGTTCAGCACACAATATACAATTTCTTTTTCCGAAAGTGCGGATATTTTTCCCAAATGGAGTGAGTTGTACCAATTGATAAATTCGCACCAAAACCATCTGGCGATCACACATGAGCAAAATAGATGCATCGTAGTTTGCTCAGTACTGGTGCAGTAAGGAGAATATGGATTTGTTTTCTGTTTTTCATTTTATACAAAATGTTTTTCTATAAAGAATGATAAGGTTTATTTTATATTGAGAAACATAGATAACTTTATTTCTCAAGTTATCTGAAAGGGAAGAGAATAAATGCGTTTTTGTTCTTGTGAACCGAAGCAGAGTTCAATTAGTCTTTTCTGCAATGGGAGGCGGATACTGTTGTCGGTTTCTCAGTATGTTATGAACAGATTTACACGTAAGTTTGTCTATCCTAATTTGTTTATTTTCGGAAACACAACATTGATCCTCTTTTTTCAGGCTCACCTTCCAGTGACTTGGTATGGCTGAAATCAAACTATAGTATTTCAAGAAATTACATTTAATGTTGAATTTTTTAAAGAAGTCTTTAAGTAGTAGATAAAATATGGGCGGGAGATCTGTATGGGCGTTTACAATGGCGAGCCAAAGGCGCCCATACAGGTCAGACGCGAATATTTTATTGTACTTGTGAAATGAAACAATATATTGAATGAAAGGATTGTTTTGCGATTCAGTAATTAGACATTCATGCCAAAACATTGTAGGTCCCAAAGGAGAGAGGGGAGAGTTCCTGGGACAACAATGAAACTAAGAATAGTTTTTAGTCACTGATGAAGTGTAATTATGGCGACCAGACGGTTTCGTTCTCCGAAGACTGAGAAGGAAGAAATTGTCTTATTGTCTGAAACGGTAGCTAAAAATACGAAATACAATACAAAATGGGAGGTGAACGCTTTTACTGCCTGGCGGAACACAAGAGGGAACAGAAAAGTGCAGCTGGAAACAGTTAAATCAAATAAAATTCATGATGAAAATATCTCCATTGTGTTTTGCATTTTAATCAGTAAAGATCTGTATCAAAAGTTAATGAATACTAATTAGCTGAGTAGGAGTCTGTATTAAAAGTTAATACTATTTATTAATAATTCATCAACCCCAGCCTTTCCTTGCTACCTATTCAATCCCTCCCCTTGCTTTCAGACAGTTGATTTGTATTGGGGTTTTCAGAGGTGCGCATGACTCAAACACTGCATATTGATTGGTCATAACTCTTATTAATGACTTTTACAAATGAAATTAAACCGTTTTCCCCCCTGTTTACCAAGTCGGCAAGTGTTTGAATTCCGTTTTGACTTTAAGTTTGGAAATAAAAACCGGACACATTGCTTATTGTAGTAAATCGATTATTCCATATTATCTGGTTTATAATGTCCCCTTTTCTCTTTAGGGGTTTCACTGTTAAACTCTTGCAAGTAGAGGATTATCTTACAATAAAATGTAGGTAAGTGGTGGAATAAACAGAAAGAGTTAATGTCATAGTTACATTTAAAGAGAAAATTTCCAACTACACTGAACAATAAGGATAGTGGAACATAGTTCCAAGGGCTATTGTTTTCCAAACACAGGTGTTTCACTCAGATTATTTTTAACGCTTTTTGAAACATAGTAAAGTCAATCCTGTTACACCCACCTTCATCTTTCTTTCTTATAATAGTCGTTCTTTTGATTTTATATAGCTATAAATTATAATATTTACTTGGGATATGAATTCTTTCGGAGTGTCTAAGACACTGCAGACAAAACTAATTTGAGAAATTGCTAACGTTTTTTACAATATTAATCCTTCCATATAATGATATATCTCTAGAAGACCAAACATTTAACAATTGCTTCAGTTTATTTAATTTGCCAAAGAATTTCCTTTCAAAAGTAATCTCTTCATTGTATGAAACCTGAACACCTAAGACTTAAATAGGCTCATCAGAGCCCAGCCACAATAGTTCTGTGCTGTGCGAGCGGGACCGGGAACAAGAGGACGTACGATGAGCCAAACCGAGCCAGAACGAGATATACCAGGGAGTCTGCGATGATGCCAGCAAGTCCCGCATGGGAAGTCCCAGTATGGCAAGCCAAATGTAGCAATATTCAATTCAGTTTTGTATTATATATCCAACTATGTGTCTAATATTCAACTTGTATTTAACATTCAACACGTTATTTAACATTCATTTAACATTCAACTATTTATTCAATATTGTTCATTCACCATTCACTCCGAGACAGCAGTTCGAATATTAACGCTTATGACAAAGAAACCTTAGACAATCTCTTATCAGCTTTCAATGATCTCTTATCCGCCCTGCAGCAATGTTTAGCCATAGCATCTTTGTCTCCAACCTCAGTGGCAAAGAATGTTTTGTGCCAGTCTAAAAAGTGATAAGCCCGGGAAACCAGCTTTCGAGCCAGCCACAAGAGGAATAAAATATAAAGTTTTCTGTTAAACAAATTGTCTCGACAAAACATAGACAAAAGTAATGTAAAAAAGTCGAGAATAACTGTTCGATAATGTGAGGTATGAGAGGTTAAAAAGTCCTTTAAACTCACAAAATCCTTGCCAATCTTTTTCAAGTAAGAGATAGTGAAAGCTCTGTGCAAACATTTTTTGGGAGACTTGACAATAACAACCTATCCTCACTGTGCTATCCAATTCTGTGTTCGACTTCATTTAAAAGAAGCAACACTAAATTCACAGAATGCAATTCAAGGAGGCAATTTGCATCTCAAAACAGTTTATAAATCTACGACTTATCCTTAAATATTTGTGAAAATGTGAAGGAATTGTCACTATATGCACTAAATCATAAGACAAAGTTTCTTTAGGTTAGCAAAGAAAAAAACATACATTTGTCTCATGCAAATCCAAAGTAGGTATTGGAAAAGGCAGTATCATTTAACATAAAAGAAGTCCTCCTCAGCTGGTAAAGGAAGACAATGGGAGCCCCTTGGTTAAAAACATAAATTTACTACATGTGTTAGCTTTTGGGACAAAAGACCACTTCAGCTCTTTAATTGCAGCAACAAATTGAATACTACGGTAGGTTGTATTTCAAATCAAAGGGGTGCTTCTTCATCCAGCACTGTTGCAAATTGTACAATGCTGCCAAGAGTGATTGCACTCCTACTTACACTTGCAGCTTCTCGCACATACTTTGAGAATGTAGCTTACACATCATTTTCATACTTGCGTACATTTGTGCCTTCCTCTGAGAATCATGGCTGGAGGAGTAGGACAAGCTGTCGTCTCGAGAGTTTATTTGCTTCGTTTGGATGTGGTAGATGAAGAAAGAGCAGCAGATTTGTTGCAATTTCAGACCCAAGTTTCGTGAATCCTTCCCAAAGCTCTGCAATGCATGGCCTTGTGAGATTCTTCGAAAAAATCTCCTGCAGAATTTCTTCAGGGATAAACCGTGGAATGGGTCCATTCTGAAGAATACCCAAGGCCATAATAGTTCCAGCAAACTCATATTCTTTGGCCATGAGCTCACAAAGTCCATTTTTAAAAAGTCCTTGCTGTATTTCTTTAAGACAGTCGAAAAAATTCTTTCCTAGGGCCCCCAGCATCATGAGCAATTTCCCCATGGAACGAAACTTCCAGTATGACTCTTGGGTGTCAAAGGTATTGGAATTCCTCTATGGCCGAATTCTTCCAAACATTAAATCTGTCTGTACAGCCAAAGTCAGTTTCACCGTCAAGTGGCTGTTCAGGTGAGTTTACATCCAATGGGCGACCCTGCAGAATGAGCATATGGGCACACTTTAGTATCTCCACAGGATTGCCAACATGATCTTTCTCACAGATGCTAATGTACTCTGCCACAGCTGTTTCCAGGTCGACCACCGTTACTGCAGTGACTGCATTCAGATTTTCATTGCTGTGTCCTGTGACTGGAAAGAGATCATCACTATTGTCGTCCTGTGGGCCGGCCCTCTATTGGTTGTGGGGTAGATCTGTTTGTGGTTGCCTCCTGCCTGTGGGCCTCGTGGGATGGTCACGAGTCTTCTGTGTGTGTGGCTGCTGCCTCTGCCTGTGGGTGTTGTGGTTGTTGTGAGATGGATATGGGTCCAGTACTCTCTGTGTGGTTGCTGACGTGACCATCAGTCAAGCTAATGTTATCTGAACTTTGATTGTCTAGAAGAAAGCCAAAGCCATGTTTCAGGCTGACGTAAATTGCCCCTTGACCAGCCAGTGATTTTACTTGTTCACTGGTTGTGTTAGTCTTCTCCTGTTTGCCTTTAGAAAAACTAGGCCCTTGCTTGCCACGCCTGGATACTTCACCTGTATAGCATCAGACAATGCCTTTCTAATGGCCTGTTCATTATCTTCTGAGCTAAGAGTTATAAAGCCTCTCAATACAGTACTTTCATCCCTCAACATCCAACTATCACAGTGAACACTATCGGAGTAAGCCTCATCTTCATCATCCACCCTCACCAACACAAATTAAAATACCTTCTTTGTTTCAACTTTCGCTCTCTTCGAGTTAACGGGAGCAGAGTAAGTGGACGAAGTGGCTCGAAGACGTTCTCGACTGTTCAAACATGAGTACATTCCTCTGGCGGTAGACTGGTGCATCATTGCTCGAGCTCTAGTAACAGCTTGTCCCACCGATATCATGGCTGTCGAATTCTCAACGAATTATTGAAGAATGATTTTTTTCTTATTTTGGATAAGGAATCACGCAAAATCGATACCGGAAGGAAAGATAGTCGGAAGTCAAAAAGCAAGTACAGCACCTGTCAACAAAGATAAAGTGAAGAAATTCCCTGACCCAGCAATATTTCTTGCGACTTTTGAAGGACAAAATCCCGTCGTTAAGGCTTGAAAATGTATGAACCCTCATAGCACTGGCGTGATGCCATCCGCTTACCTTGAAAATAAAGTCAAAACAAAAATATGTCGGGAGCTTAAATTACAGCCTTTGAAATGAACAATCATTGGTAAAAATCAGAAGTATGATCATGAGGAGCTTTGTGGTCTGAAAGAATCTTATGCAAATTAGCTGGCTGCACATTGAATGTGCAGCCAGCTAATTTGCATAAGTAATTTAAAGCCAAGATTAAACACCTCCTGGTATATTGAGGTGTTGCATGAACACTCATGGGACTTCGGATATCACCCTCAAAACAGTAATTCAAGCTCCGCTACCTAATTGAAAATGACAGCAATTTCCGATTGATGCATTTTTATTATTTTCCAGGTACAACACTAACTGGTCAAACAAGTAAAAAAATTAAATAATTTCACAATCTCACTCAATTAGCAAATATAATTGCCCGAATGGTACACGGTATATCAATGAAAAATGAATTCTTTGCTTCCGAGGAAATGGTTTCAAAAGAAAAATAACTCCTTAGATGCACTCACTTTCAATTAAAACTAACTGCATGTTTATAAAATGTAAGAGAACAGACACGCACTTCGAACAATAACCGAAAAGATTGTAATGCAAGAATAATAAAATCGCCATATTCTGAGATCAACGGATTATTTACAAACTAAAACTTGCGAAGGAAACAAAAATGCCAACCTAACCTAACAAGCATCATGTAAAGCTGCTTTTATTTCTGAGATTGACGGTCTCTTCGCAGCTGGGATGACAAACCGTTCCTAATAAGAGCAATGTTTTCAAACTTTAAAATTTCGTAAACTGTTTTGACCAGGAAAGCAAGTGAGCATACGTCAGTTTCAACCGAAGGTTTCCCTCTTCCGTTGACAAGTTCGGGAGCAATATAACTGTTCTTGTAGTGGTCTCTTAAATGAGATGGCTTAGGGACAGGATTCTTCGCTTTCCTGAATGCTACACTGTTGCCAAAATCAATTATGACCGGGTGATGAAGTTGATCTACGCGTTTTTCTAAAACAACATTGTTGGATTTTAGATCATTATGCACAAATCCACAATTATGAATATGCTCTAAGGCATCCGCTGTGTCATGCAGTATTCTGTTCCAGTTTTTCAGTTTGGAGATGACTCTGTTTTTTGCTGCTTTGTGAACGGTAAGGCTTTGGCCACCTTCCCCATGGAACTTCAGCACAATGCTGACAGGCATTTCTTTCAAGGATACGCCAAATAGAAGTGGGATACCTGGATGATCCGAAATTTGCTGCAGAACTTGTGCCTCGTGCTTTGCCTCTCTTTGTAAAAGGGATAAACGGTTCCTGCTTTCACGAGCACTTCCTTTGTACTCTTTGATGACTACAGAAATGCCGCGGTACGTTCCAGGGTAGCAGTTGCCAAGTGCCACTGCCAATAGAACGAGCCCCCTTGTCTCGAATCAAGTTTGCTGTTGCTAGCTCTTTGAAACCTAGATTCCGTTCGATGCATTTTTCAACTGGTTGCACTAAAATTTCCTTTCGACGTTTGGCTGTTTTCTCCCGACTGGCTGCAGTGCCCGCTTCAATATTCTGGTTAATTTTTCCTCTTTCCTGCTGAAGCGATCCCGACACCATCCTTTTTCCTCGGGGTAGGTATTTCTCACAATCCTCCAGCCTTCTTTTCTTTGGTTGTTCTTTCGGGGCGCGAGGAAGTGCATGTTTTGCACCACGTGTAATTCTTGACTCACGTCGCACAATCTCTTCCTGCGATTTGCTTTTTCTTTTTTTTCTCTTTTTCTTTTGTCGTTGTTCTGAAGATTCTTTCTCACAAGTTTTACGCCTTTTTTGGGATTCCATGGTTGACCAGGCGAGAACAATGTCAAATGGATATTCCTTTAAAAAACAAAGGGCTTATAGTTGTCCATGCAACAGAAACATCCTTGCGTATTAGTGGTTACTGTAATAACCCACAACAGAAACACAGGAAATAGACACGCCCCTATCATCGTAGCTCGATCAGACCTGATCGAATGGAACATTTACGTTGTGAGGAATGATCCAAAAAGGTCAAAACATTTCACGCGCTTGTTAAGCATTTTGAGAAAAGTCATGTAAACAAATCAATTCCCAAAAGAGCCGTGTTTTTTCATGACGACGAGGATGTGAACACTCACCGTGAATTCATGAAGGTGTCATATTTTTTCTCTGTGAGATTGTATTTTTGATTCATTTTATAGCCTGCGCGACTGTTCATCTACCAGTAAAGCACCGAATAATGCTCAAAATTGACAACAGTAGTAGTCTTTTAACGGTTGATGTACATGTAAATTACTAACTAAAAACATACTCAAGTACTGTTTCATGTCCCTATACAGGCAATTGGCAGACACTGGAATACAACATGGTTTCGACAAAATATTTTCAACAGTTGCTGAAAGACCTCAATAACCCACAACCCCATGCTGTCAGGAGTCAGCCACATTGGCGGGTACCCATTTTCAGCTCTTGCACTAGAAAAGTGACGTACCGTTTCTTTGACCTGAGCATGATTAACCATGCTTTAGCGAAACAAAACGTCGTTTCGCTCAAAGAACGAGTAAAGTGGAATGGAGACTCGGAAATATCGGAATCTGATGAAGAGAAAGCTACTCCTATGCAAGCTCTCCTTGCAGCCAAAAGCAAAGCTCATGGATGGGCACCTAAAACCAAGATCACGTGCATAAGTACTTTGGTAGTTGGTATGGCGAGGGTCGCGCTACCCGCGAACTAGACCTAATTTGGTGGCCAAATCTTTACAAGACGGCCCTTTTAGGGAAAATGTGCATACGATTGTATGTGAGTCGTGTGGAAGTGGTATGACTGGAAGATTTCGGCTAAATGGCCATGGTTGTTTCTTACTTTCATGATACAGAAGTTTTTGTTCCAGTTGCTGAAATGTAACCCTAGATGTCTTTTAATTAAAAAAATACACTTCAGTTTGTGAGTCCAGGACAATATCCAGTGCATCTGACATTTAAACTAAATTTGGACACATGGACGCAAATAAAGGCTTTCCATACACAAAAAAACTCATCCTTTTTACAACCAATGTTAATGTTGATCGTGCCAACTGCTTTCTTACGCATGGGTGTCCCGTGGTGCTAGATACCGGCTACAGTTTGAGCTTCCATGCTCGACAGAAGATTCGGACTATTTACTGTCAGAATTTTTCGTATCACTATTTTCTGATTATCGCCGCAAAGTTTCGTTACTGGTTTCGCACCTCCCTGCACATTTTGCTTTTTCATTCGTTGATGCCGGTCTGCAGTTGCGTTCGTCCACTTCCATAACTTCCTTTCGGTAAGTATTCTTTAAACTGTTAATTACATCAAAAGCAGCTTCCCCTTATGCATCAATTATTCTACCATAAAATCTTACATAAAGCTACTGACAGGACATCCCTTCCAACATGGAACCACTGGTAATTAATAGTACGATCTGCCCATTAAGCTATTAAACTGATTAAAACCAGTACATCTTAATTCTGGCTTCATTCTTCTTTTCTTGCCGTTACCAACAAAATTAAGTACATTACGAAATGTTTTTGAGAACTCAACTACCAGTTCAGTAGAAAGGGTTGGAACGAAGTCGGACTGCTATTAACTATTGTCAACAGGAAACCTTAACGTAAACCGCAGGTATACATCATTCACATGAGCACATGATTGATGAACATGAAAGGTTAGGTAATTGTCTTGGACCTGCATCCACTGAAAAAAATCAGTTGGTAGATACAATGTGTCCTTTTTCCCTTGCAAGTAGTACTCTTCAATGTACTTGCTGATGCAAACATCAATAACAAAGCTGTCAATGTACCTTTCTTCTGCAAGTTCAGAGAAAGAAAGGACATCAATAGCTTTGTGGTCACATGCCAGAAGTGAACTTGTTGCTGGTCTGTTCCACAGCACTGACTGAAGAAGTTCAAGTTCTCTCTGTGTGCAATCTACTTCAGCAAGCCATGTAGCTTCTGCAGTCACCTTGTGTTTTGCTTCTGAAATAGCACAAAACCTTTTCAGAATTCTTAAGCTTTGCTCAGAGAACTGGCCTAGCCCTGGAATTACAACACCACATGGATTGTTTCCTTTTTTCCTCTCATTAGAGAGGAGAGTTTCAGCTCTTTCAATGACTGCTTGGCATGGACGTTGACCTACAGTGAAAGGATCTGTAAATGCTGAACCACTATCTGTGACATGACCAAGCAGAAGGGACAACGAACCTCCAGGAGAAGATACTGGGGGAATTAAAGAGGCTAGTGAGGCTAATTGACCTCTAGTGGTTACTGTAAATATGGCATATGATAGCTGTTCTTGAATGCCATCTCTGGGGCTGTTTGCCTGCCCAGTATCATCGTCTTCCACGAGAATGGATGCTGCAGATTTGGTGGATGATAGCTGTTGTTGATAGCCATTGCTGGGCCCATTTGCCACCTCAATGCCATCCTCACCAAGAACGATAACCCTGTCTTGACTAGTTTCACTTCCAAGGATCATCTTTTTAGGAGAAGGGAAAGTGTTCATCAATGTACGATGTTTGGGAATAAAACCTTTTGCAGGTGCATCTTTTTCTGCTGCTGCTTGTTGCTTTAAATAAGTACTCTGCCACTGGTCATGACTGTAATCAATTAGGGTTGATAGAATTTGCTTATCAACACTTGTCCCCTTGTCTTTATCATAAACATACCTCAAGAAGTCTTCACCAAATGGTTGAGTGAACAAATTGTCTATTACAAAAATCCAATTTCGATGCTCCCGGGACCAGTTTCTCGTGTCAATTGCCTTCCACCCACAGCCACGAAAGGAAAACTTTTTCTTTCCTTAAGCAAAAGTAATAAAGCATTGTCATGCATAATATGAGAAAGTCAAATCAAAATGCTTAGGTGTAAATTCAATACTGAATGATCATGGTATACTTTCTAAAGTACAAATTGTACATGGAAAGTGAGTGAATGACTTTGACAATCTTAAAAAGTTTTGAAATTTTTTAATCAGTTATAATGTGTGCTGGGGAACAGAGCAGGAATTGAACCCAGTACCCAAGGATTGCAAGTTCACTGAGTACTCCAAGCACTCAGCTACATTCCCTCAACGAGGAACCTTGTGTGTCCCAGATAAAAATAAAATGTAATATTTTTGTCAACTGCAGAATCTGGAGAATATACATGTACACACTGTTAACTCACCAAACACAATGCAGTTCTTGGCTTCACGAAACGCGTATCTTAATGACAACAGCATGGTTGAAAACCAATGGGTAAGAATGTGATCCACTGAAATAATGTAAAATAAACAGATATAATAATAATGATAATAATAATGACAATGACAATGACAATGACAATGACAATAGCAATAACAATAACAATAACAATTATTATTATTATTATCATTATTATTATTATTAACTACATATATTTGAAATCTACAGCACCAGCAAAAAGCAAAATTTCTTGCTTTTTAGGGCATCTTTGTAAAGGGACTTTCACTTACAGTGTAATAGATGGAAAGAGATTCAAAGACCAGTAGGCTTACACAACAATCAAACTTTGATTTGTTGTATTATCGGTTTACCAGCTTCTACAGTACAGGGTAATGTCTGCAATAGTTATTAACAAAGAATAACTTTAACTGTAAGAAAGGAGGGAGAATAATGAATTAAGTTAGCATAGTTTGACGTTCAACTATACTTACGTGACTGCCCTGGTGCAGTTGAGTCATGATTGGTTGCCTTTGAGTACAAATTGCGATGTAGTTTGTGAGATGCCTCAAAACCTTGTCCACAATACTTGTGCAGTGAGCGAAAATGGCGCAGTAACATTGAACTGTGGTCAATTACCAAGTGGCCATAATATCCTGTGCCAAGATGCATGCCAAATAATTTCTTCAAAAGGAATCCCCACTGCTTGCACTGTTTTTTTTTCTTTAATTGTATAATGTCTGAATCAGTATGTGCAGTATGCAAATATCTGTTTTGTTATTATTGCACGCTTCTTGATTTGTGTTCTGGGTTATAAACTTGAAGTGACTCACACAACACACAATTCTGGGGGTGTTACGGGTATGGAATACATTAAGTGATTTAGGACACAAACTATCACTGGCTATCATCTATAATTTGAAAATGACATTCTCCCTTGTTGGATATGAGATTGGTAATTGCTATTTACCATCTCGTATCCAATGCGGGCTCGTGGAATAATTATTAATATTGTTTTCAATGATTTGCCACTTTCATTTTCTAAAGGTAAAAGGATGGCGACTATTGAACTATTTAGGAAGGGGTTATATTTGATAATAAAGGATATTTGACTTAAGGAGTAGGACAGGTTTTTTAGCTGTGACTTTTATGGCAGTGATACCTGGTTGTCACATGGTAAGATAAGATATTGTTAACACTGTATTGTTCACTACAAAACTAATAAAAGTATTTTTTGTTTGTTTTATTTTATTATTATTTTTTTTTGGGGGGGGGGGGGGCATAGCCTATAATTTTTGTTCTGATCTGCATGAATTCAGGTCTACTCTTGCCAAGGCCCCTAGCAGTCCCAAAAGCAGCAAATTAAACCTTCACTAGGATTTTATCAATAAAGTAAGCTTATATGAGGTCACTGACCCCACTTCTTCCAAGCTGCGTAAGGTTGAGAAGAGTTTGCCAGGCTGCATCCGGTAATCTTGCTTGCAATTTAAAATAGAGCAAGACCCAATCAGGCACTCGCATACTCTCCAATAGTCGCTGATAGGTTGGCGGTAAGAGGAGCTCTGTTACCCCTTTCTTAGCTCCTCGAGCATCCATCACTAAATTAACCACTTCGGATATCATTTCTGAGACCTTTCCTTTCTCTTCATCAGTACCATAAAGAAAACTGTTCCCCAATATACAGGAAAGGGTCTCATGATACTTCGCCAACACACCGTCTACCTCTGCGCTAACTTTTCTGCATTCGCTGGCGACCTTCCTCTTTTTTAACATTGGACCAAGTGGGCTACTCAAGGTCTCCTCTATAACACTGCTGCAGCAGCTGCTGGTGTTGCTGCTGTCACTGCTGCTTTCTTTTTGAGAACAAGACGGAGAAGAGGCTGCTAAAGGAGGAGAGGAAGGCAAGAATGAATTGAGATATTCGTTATTCTTCCGTAGTTCCTGCATCTCGAACTCAAGCTCGGCGATTCTTGCCTTACATTTTTTCAGTTCGTGGTCATGGGCGCTTTTCCCGCCTAAAGTGTCCGACAGTTCACAGTCGAGCGCAATTCGATTCGCTGCATCAACAACAGCAGAAATTTTGTTCGATCTCACAAAGCCATCTGCAGGAAATTCTCACTGTCTAAGCAGTCCAGCGCAGAGACCAAATATAGATGCGACATACAAGTTGTTTGGTTGCCTGGTGTGGAACGAACAACTCGCATTGACGGGCTTCAGATCTGCTGGCGGCACAGAACATATTTCGTCTGGGAATCGACGAAAAATGTCGCTCTTTGAAAAAGCGTTGGGCCTGATCCCACATAAACTTTTTGTTACGACATACCAGTGCTTTCCAGGGTCGAGATCGCGTCCCGTAACTCTTGAAAGCGACCAAGGATAAGCAGATCGATCGCAGACGTCAGGGTCCATGATAAAATCGCGCCAAATGCTTCAGATCCAAAATTCATTGTGTTTTCTAAATTGAATTTCGCGCTCACGTTAAGTATAATGAACACTTCTTAAATTTCATTTGACAAGTGAAACATGTACAACTTGTCAACATTGCGTGCGTGATACTTGAGTGTTCAAGTGATCTGGGCCCGATACGCTACGTCACAATAAAAAGCGTGCGGTGTTTTAACACAGACATTTCGACGAAAACCGTCAGTGTTAACTTTAAATCAGTTTTCCGGCTGAGTTAAGGGGCATCAAGTGAATCTGATATACGACATTCTTTCTTTAAAAAAAAAACAGCAACAAATACGTAAAGAACTGTTCATTCTTTCGCTAT
>NC_090884.1:24206829-24211829 GCF_036669925.1 Montipora capricornis
CTTTTTGTTGCTCCACAACAGGAAACATTGATACAACATGTATTTTTTAAGTTTAGATTTTTCCCAAGTTAGTGTTATAAATGGTGGATTGGATGTACATGTATTTAACATGCAATACTTTTAATGCTATTCAGTGTTGCCTTAGTATGGCATTCTTCAATCCAAATGTCTCTGGGGATATGTCTAAGCTGTTGCAGACCAACCAGGAGAAGTATGTGCCATGGTTAAAGGTTAAAGATGGTCAGAAAAAGGTGGTAGCCACCATCCCACTTCATGGTGATCAGCTTTTTGAAGAGCGCGCAAGGCATGCTATGTGGACATTTCGAGATGGTGAGACCCCATATGAGAGACTAGAAGGCATTGATACAGAAATTGCTGACTGGCATGACAAGTATACTCTGTACAAGGTAATAAGTGTAAGTTATAACCATCTATTTCAGTATTAACCACATCTTTTTTGTCTTTCAATATTGTAGTCCCTTTTTTTGATTGGCACAACATCTTCAAGCATAAACAGGGCAGGGAAAACAAACGCTTCCAAAGGAGTTGAAAGCAATTTCAATGAATACAGCGAATTTCATGCTCGTGAGATAGAAGCGCACATCTTGGCATCCTTTATGGAAATGACTGAAATGAAAGACACTAGTGGTAAGTAGATAATTTAAATTACTCAATCTAGGGAATTTGGCTAAAGCAAAATTCTAGGTGGGCCGAGATTACTCCAAAGAAACTGGGTTCAGTCAGAACAGAACGTATGTGCAATAACAATAGTAGGCACCATCCTTAATAATAAAATTAATTTAGAAAACACTATCTAAATATTTGAAAGACTTTCCAGTGTTAACTTGAACACAATTCAGTATAACCTAGTTTGAACAGGCTAAACTTTCAAGCAACATAATGATTGTACTTTACTTTTTTTTCATGGGTGGGCTATTGCTGGAAGAGAATACTTCACCACTTTCCTTGAATAATGCAGTGACAGATATTACAGGAAGCTCATGCTTCAATGTTACACTGTTTGACATTTTAGGGGAAGATCAGTCTGTAATGTACAAGACAAATACACCAAATGTCATACTACCAGACTCCTCAGTCCCAAAAGAAACCCAAGCCAAGTGGTTGTTTTTATTTAATGCAGATGACTTTAGTGCTTTGGTTGAGCGGACAAAAGAGCTCTAAGAGGCTCATAAGCAAGAGGGAAGGTGGAAGTGCCGCGCAGAAGATTGCACAGCCACATATGTGTACCACTCTGGCAGAGTAAGGTGAATATCAGCTTAGTGCTGTGTCATTTTGGTTTATTTATTTAGAACTACTTTTGAGATGCCAATTAAGAGTAATGCTGTCTCTAAATCAAGTACTGTGATTGATTCTACATTTCATGTGGCATTTTGTGATTGGCCAAAAGAATCTCACAGGTTCAAGAGTGAGTTGCATTTGGATGGCCTCAAGATTTTTCAGGCTGGAAAGCAATCACTCACAAGGTCATTGTGTGCTTTTGTTTATATATTTACATGTACATCCAAATAAGCAATGATGAATCAAGATACTACACTGCATTCAATTTTGATACAGCTTAAAGGCTTTGTAGTGATGGCATAATTTAGGAAGAATATATATTCGATATAATGTGGTCTTCATCACATCAAGACTCCAACCAATACAGAAAATATTTTCTCCCAACTACATGTAGCTGTCATAATAATACAGGGGTATTATGCAAAAATCTACATGCCACCCAAACCAGCACATCTTTCAAATATATGATCCAAGAGGTTTTTATCACACATTTTTGTCTTCATGTTACAGACACGAAATTGAAGTTCACAACTTATCCTTTGACAATGGGACAGACACAAGAGATGCCTTTGGCTATTTCTATTGCAGAGCAAGATGTGGTGAAGTATTTAAAACAAAGACAACAAGAAACAGGTATACATTATATTAAGGTGCATAGGAATGTGCAGTTATTAAGCTACATGTAACCTGAATTTTAAATAATATGAAAGTTCCCGTGGGATACATTTCAGCATGTTACACATAATTTTACAGACAAACCTCGATCATCTGGACCTTTCTGATTGTATGATTGTATGTAGTGTCCACTTTTTACTATTATATGGTTGTTAATTTGTGCATGTTTAAATTTGTTATAGTTCTTGCGAGTTGAAAATAGCATAAGCATTCAAGTAAACCTGCATGAATGCCTTCTGTTTTTTTTTTAGGCATGAAGAGAATAAACATGGTCAGGTAGCATATGAACAAAATGAGGAAATTCCAAAGGGTGATGACAACAAACAAGATTACTGCTACAATTATCACATTGCCAAACTGACTTTTGGACTGTTCCTGATGGACTTCAGTGATGCTGTCAAAGAAGGTGATGGAGACAGATTGTTTAACATATACAAAGTGGCCCTGCTGTTATTCAAAACACATGGACACTACAAATATGCTTATGTCATTCTCCTTCATTTGGTTAAGTGCATATCAATACTTCCTAAACAGCAAGCATTAAGTTGCAAATGGAACAAATTTTACAATGGAACTGGTCATATTGGAAGGAACGTCTCTTTAGATTATAAGAAGGAGCTACAGCACTCAGGTCTCAAAGCTATGTGGAGACAACTGGGACCAAATCTAAATGAGGCAAGTGCAGAAAGAATAGCAGGAACATTGGAGACTGTAGATCTCATTTATGAGTCTATTGACAGGGACTGTGTGGCAGGGGACAAGCATGGTCACAGGACCAGCTCAAAGGATGAAGATGCAGTGAAACAGATCGTTGAAGACCTAATTACCTGCAAGGCATTTATGAAGATCGAAGGGCGCAAGGGCTATCCATCATTTCCAGAGTTCGACAAAAGCTTATTGCATGACCTGGATTACAGAGATCTCCATAAATGGATGCAGGAACATATTGCTCTTTGGGGATCAATTTATCAGTGAATGTACAGTACCTGTACATAATTTCAATTACAGTCCCCTTCTTGTATTTAATATCCTCATTTTACTCTGAGCATGCTTCAAAGTTGAACAGTTTCTTTCATCCAGTACTCAGTTGTTCAAAGCCAAGATTACCCTATCTAGTGGATAACCAGTCACTCTATCAAGTTAGATAAAATAATATAGATAAATCCTGTGCAGAATCATGGTTATTTGTGGTAAAAGGGGAGTCACTCTAATATTCCACTAGTTGAAGGTATCCAGCCTTTAAACAGCTGAGACCAGAGATCAGAAAAGTTAATGGAATGGAACATTATAGCTTCAGACATTGTTTTGTATGTACTGTATTGATCAGGCATCAGACTGTGAATGTTGATTTTAACTGCAAATTCCTTGTACTGTACATACACTGACATGTTTAAGGATTATCATGAAATCAACAGAACATTGCAAAGATTATTGATGAGAATACTGTTATGAATGGCCTTAATGATACCATCAGTGCTTTTAATAAGATTGCAAGTATCCTAGTAAGCTTCAGCTGCTCAGTACAGCATTCGCCGGAAAGTAGTACAGTATTCCTGTTATTCTAATTTTTTGAAATTGACTTGCACTGAGCAAAATATATGTGGAAGTTCACAATAGAATACCCACTGGAGCTCCAGCAGGTCCAGATCTTATTGAAAGCACTGTACTTTAACACTTTTCATTAGACTGTGCTCCAATGTATGAAATATCACTTCTCAGTGGATTTCAATACTTTATCACTATATCAACGCTGTGAAGGGTATGATTTTCAAGCAGTTTACTCTAGCATAGGGTATATACATCCGAACATTTGGGTCTAGAATAGGGTATCATTTTTCAGGAAACTGACCAGTCACTTGAAGATTTTATCAAGACTAAGAAAACCAGAATTCCCGCTCAAAAATATAAAAAAATCGCGTCGGCAAAGTTTAAGTTTACGCAACTCAGCCTCAACAGTTGATAAATGTTCAACAGAAGAGCTTTCAATGATTTTCCACAAACTGGCCTCGCGACAGTTGGGGCAAGAAACTGAGGGAACACTTGCAAGAAGACCCCCTATTTTTGAAAAACCTGTTCGCCCACCAACGGGGCTTCTCATTGGTGTGACACAGTCACAATGATTGGTCAACACATGACAACTTTTCAAGCAAAACATGATATTTATGTTAGTTCTAGTTTTACAAATACAATGGCAGAAGATGTGGCGAATCGGGTCTCGGTTTTACATTGAAAAGGGAACCATAACAGTCAATGCACAATCTTTTCAACTGTGAAGATGTAATGGCTGTCTAGCCAACAGGATTCAGGAAAAGCGTAATTCTGCAGATGTTTGTCATGATGTGCGCAGTTCGAAATAAAAGAAAACGAAGAACATTCTTCTCGAGAATCAGTGTGATTTTTCCATTTTAAAGCCTCATAAGCGATCAAGTAAGTGGTTGAGGTAAATTACATGGGAATGACAACCTGTGATTTAAATGAAAATCTGTACTGATTAGACGGTATCCATCAAGGGAAATTCAATATTAGTTACGCGTCAACTGAAGCTATGGATAATTAAGCGTTTCCACAATTCACTAAAAGCAAAATATTCGTTATTTAACAAAACTTTGGCAGCTGGACTGAAGATGGGTTGTCTGCCATTAGTTACATTCCAAACTGATTGGTTAAGCCTTGGAGAAATGGGTGAAGGATAACATGATGCCATTTAGCCACTACCTGTGAAGGTAACTCATTATGTAGGCAAGGGAAAAATTATTTTGATACTCTAAAAGCCCAAAACACTTGTGTTGCACTAACATAAACATACAGCTAGTACTGTATGTATACAAGTTACAATATTAATCATGAGGAAGTAATGTTTTGATGTCACTTTTGTGTAGATTTAGCTCTCTCAGGATTTTCATTTAGTAACTGCACACAATTTCTTTATTAGCAACATTTGGTAAGGTAAAGTCTGCTCTACGAGCCAGAAGGCCCATCAAGGCCGGAGCTTATCCCGGTTTCAATGAAATGAAGCGACTAGGAGT
>NC_090884.1:24216829-24219329 GCF_036669925.1 Montipora capricornis
GCTATGTTATTTGGCTCACTACTTCAACCTTAAGATTATGGAACGAAAGGAGGAAGGCGTTTGGATTAAAAAACAAATCGAACAGCGAATTCGCATAAGTTCTTCTTCACGGGATGTTTCTGAAGCGAACCGGCCGATTCGATTGCCCGGATAACAACAACAAAGGCGCGCAAAGGACACTGGTTGTCGGTGGCCCTTTAAATTGGCTGAATACTCGGACTCTCTAGATTCAATAGATGTCCTCACTGGATCTAGCTAGTATTGGAATTTCGTTACCAGCGAAACCGTGCGCGGAGACTTTGGTCCCACTGCAATCAATAGCAAATTTTGTTGGATATTGTCAGTTGCACCAGAAACCGCTATAGATTCTGGAAGAACCGTGACAAACCTTATCATCTCAGGAAACAGCACCTGCTTTTTCGACGACTCCCAACACCCCCTTGTCGACACTTAAGAACAGTTTTGGGAAACGGAGTCAATTGGAATCAGGGGAGAATCAGACATCAGACAGTCGAACGACGACTCTTTTAACGAAAATGTACATTTTACTGGTGAGCGTTACGAAGTGGAAATGCCATCCAGCGATATCAAGTGACTATGAACTATGCCTCAGTCGTGTGAAGTGTTTTCAGCGAAAAATGCTAAAGTAACCAGAAGTGATCCACGAGTACAATCAAGTCATCCAGGAACAAGTGAACAAAGGAATTGTGGAAAAGGTCGATAAAGAGGATTACAAGGGGAAAGAAAACGAAAGAGTGCATTACGTTCCCCACCACGCTGTGATCCGAACAGATCGCGAAACGAAACATGGCCGCCCTGACGTCAAATGCAAACCATCAATTACGTCTGTGAGAAAATCAAGGCCGCAAAATCACATGCGCATGGGGAGACACTTTTGTTCTTCTTCGGGAATTTGTGCATGAAACGAGAAGACTTTCCAACGTACTCGGATCATTTCAGTGTCCCGTTAGTCTAACACAACCACCACTAACAAAGGTGAACTCTTCCTTGCTGGTACAAAATATTGGAGTATCGCGTGAAAACTCCAAATACTGCGAGAAATAAGGTTTGAGTGCAAGTAAATGCACTTTGTGGCCTTCCGAAAGAAGTAACAAATCGTACCATGGGATAATTTGAGGACACCAACGAAAGTCAATCCAGAAAATCACTTCAGCGCTGTCAGCACCAACCCAAGCGAAGGTGGTCGTAGCAGGGTTACAAAACGATTTCAAAACATAGTTTACAGGATTTAGTAAAAATGTTTTGCCTCAATTAGCAACACCTGTTAACAAGATACTGCGATGTTTTCCACGTTCTTCATGCAACTCTACCGACTGAGCTACAAGGTCAGACGGGTGCAGGCAGTGGAAAGTGAAGTTCTCAGAACTGGTCGTGGGTTCAATTCCCACCCTAGTCAGAGTTTATCTCTGTCCTTGTGTGGGCCAATTCCATTGGCAGGGCTAACGCTCACATGGTTCATATGGGGTAGAAAACTAGTACTTCACATTACACTCTAATCAGATAAGTCTATTCAAATATAAGTGCTACACGGCCAACGTTTGCAAAAATTAGGTTTTATCAACGGAGCTGATAATGTAAATTGGCCACCGTACTGAGATTCTAAAAGCTGACGTTTCGAGCGTCAGCCCTTCGTCAGATTCGCTCTGAATGACCCTACTGTCCTAAAATTCAAGAGCATTTAGCTCGAGCATTTTGAGGTTCTAGGTAAGAAATAAATATCCCAGACGACGGCATAGCGTGGCTTTCACACTTCGCGTAAGCCACACAATAAGAGCACTAGGTGTGCGAGGGACAACACTGGCGCTGAATACGCTTGAATTCGTCGCGGTGTGATAGCGACGTGCTATTTTCGCCTGGTATGCGGCCGGCTGAAGCTGTTTTCTAAAACTGGCCTCAGGCTGTTTTGTCGAGGTCACAGATGAAGAAAGTAATTGTTAAATTATTTTCAAATAATCACCCATGTAACTGTACTAAAACAATTATTCACCTCAGGCTCTGTGACTATCGTTGAATAAAAACCTCAACTTTGTCTCGGTTTTTATTCATTGATATTCACCTTGCTTTCGGCGAATAATTGTTAATTATTATTATAACAATAATTTCTACTTAAGAGATAACATTCTTTCCAAAAGGAGTAAGGATCAGATTCTCTTCCACTTTGGAAATAAGCAGCCCCCCAAAAGTTAGTCTTAGTATGCAACATTAATTCCCTCTTTTAAATGCTTTGATGTAGCAAAAAGTGGCTAACAACTGTAGATATACTCAACAGTGACTGAAAGCAAACCATTTTGAAAATCGGTCCACAAACTTATTTAATGGCTTAACATATGCAATGCAAGCACTGAGAGCGGCATGTAAGCATTTCAAAACCTCCCTCAAACCAAATTACTGCAAAAGTTAACAACAACAAATGGGTGCTACTCCTTTTAAAATCATTTCTCAGACCTTTTACTGTTGACATGACCCACTCTAAATGAAT
>NC_090884.1:24224329-24231829 GCF_036669925.1 Montipora capricornis
TATCGTGGTATATTTGTACTCATTTTGTGAGTTTTCTGTACAATAGCCAATAGCCAATACAGTTGGATAATAAATATATCTTGTATTTTTAGGAGTCTCGCTGTATTTTGGTGAGCCCGTAGGACAAGTCAAAATACAAGCTTAACTTACAACTTGCCTCCTTGTGTGACAAACTATCATTTTATTTCAAAACTTTGCATTACATGTAAGGAAAACAAAGATGGAATATTGGAAAATTCTTTATTATAAGGTCTAGAGAGATAGTAACAACGATGATCTTAATTTTCGGGCAATTTATTGGCTACTTTTAACATCACATGGTGCAAACTCACAGACAGTTTCATTTTCAGGGGAATAACGCGAAAACTGCAAGGTTCTTTTATTCCTCCTGGCTCAACTTTAAGGATATCTATTTTTTAAGCTTCTGTACTTTTGTCACTTGCTATGTAAACATGTCTTTTAGTGTTTAGAGTAAATAAAGCATTATTGTTGTTGTTGTTGTTGTTGTTATCAAGAAATAACCCCCGTTTGCATGAATATTTGCCCTAGGCCTGTGAAATGCTATAGTGATCACTTCCGTTGAAAAGAAACAAAGTCGGCAGAAAAAAGACATCATGGAAGAAAAACAAACTCATTTTCTGGAGTTTGGTGATAGTAACATTAAAAAGTTGGTTGCAAATGCTGTTCCGGAAAGTACAAGAAAGTCAACAAACCATGCTGTCAACATCTTTGAAGGTGAAGAAAGTTATGAGCAGACTTTAGAGATTTAATCCCATGCAAACTTAAACTGAGTCATTTTTTAGAGTAGAGAATTTAATACACTGTGGTTACTAACTACAAAATTAACCAACCATTCGAAGGAGAGAAAAATTCCAGCTGCAATTGAAAACACTGTCATCCAGACTTTGCACATTGTCTCTCATGGTTGAATTAAATTTCTTTTTCAGTAAGCAAAAAAGTGCCTTGTTTTCGACTTGCAGTGACAATTAAAATGATTGGATTTTCTTCTGACACTGACAGGATTTCTTTCTAGCCAAAATTTTAACAGTGCATCAAAAAATAGGCATCGCCATCACATTCAACACATTCAACACTGGATTTTACGAGAGATGTTTTGCAAGAGATGAAAATTAATGTCAGGTAAACCGCTTTCTGGCTTGCTTGGTGCATATTTCATCTGTCGCAATTTGTGAAAATGTACATGTGTCCGTAACTTTTAATATTATTTATGATCTAAGTCTACTGTCAGTTGTCAGGGGTACCCAACAACAATCTTCGGTGAAATATGTGTTCGAGAGAGTCTAACTGTTCTAAGAATTTCGGTTCTAGATTTCCAAACAGTTATGTATTTCTTTCCTAAAACATTACCTAAAAGATTCGCAACCAGGGAAAAATAGTTCCTTCCGTTTTCTAACGGGGTATTTTTGCAATTTTTGACAGTTAGAAAGGTCACCTGACAGTTTCGGATGAGCAAGTGGTTCGAAATGAAGATATGATTCCCCAAAGTTTTCGGACACTTCAATTTTCAGCTAACATATCCGAACAGATTACATTCTTCTAGGTGATAAATACATCTCTTCAGACAGTCTTTACAAATTACAAGGAGCCTAGAAATATCTCTCAAAGGCTTTTTGCTTAATATGCTCGTTGGGTGCCTTTGTACTGTTGAAGCGAAGCGAAACGAATCCTACGTAATCACACACAAAAGACAACCAGCTGAATAACAATGACCTCTAACATACAAAAATGTTAATATGAACACAGGGAAATTACAAAAGTGCTTATTGTTGGAAATAGATACAAATGCTTGACGGATGATCCGTTTCATAGTCACAAAAAGTGGATTTCAAAACATACCTTCCTCATCCTTGTGGCGGGCGTAGCAGGCGGTTTGGTGATCGTTTTTGATGGCCGCGCGAAAACCTGGACTGAAGTCAAAGAGCAAGCGAAGGGGGAGGGTGCGAGGAGAAGGAGCGAGAGGAAAGTTTTGAGGAGCTGAACGGCAAGGGCGAACAATAGCGTTTCACGCTCTGCACGTGCGATTTTCATTTTTTCCATTTCTTATCCGTTGTCAGCGAAAAAACAGCGACCTTCAGATTGGAGTAGGAGCCTTCTGTACTGGGCACGCCCATTACAGTAAATGAACAAAAATTGTGCGTGCTCAGAACTGAAAACTCGAACTTGTAGTCGTCCTCGTACTCCAATCTGAAGGTCGCTAACAACACGAGATAACCAAATTTGACGTGTTTTGAACTTGAGGACGTTAGCACTCGAGTTCGGGGGTGCTTTCCTTTTGTATGGAAAAACCGAGGAGAATTTTCTGCGTAAAAGGAACTGAACAAATTTCCTCAATCAAAATATGGAACGGGTCAAGTGTGTTCCTTTTGAGACTTTCTTTTCTTTTTTTCTCAAGAGACTGAATACTAATCTTATAGAATAACAAACAAGGCTGCCGGATTTTCGATCATTACTTCCGTAAGTGGTAATTCTCACCTGAAGCTGTGTAGCCTGCGAAAGTATTTCCGGCGCTCGTTTCTCTCCCCCGGAAGAGAGATTGCACTACCACAAAAACAGCAAATTATTATCGAAGTCGCGGGAAAAAATACATGGAGAGCTTCCTTAGAGCCAAGCGAAAACATCTGGATGGTTTTTTTGGCAATTGTGAAGAATATTCATGTCAAAGAGAGGTTAACGTCTCAGTTGCTGTGTTATGACATTAGTATTCCACGTGGCGTGATCAAACCTTCGGTCGGAAACGTGTTTCCGCTCTCAAAATTACCTCCAGAACCTTTTTGCGTAGAATAAGCTTTTAGAACGATGTTCTTGTTTTCTCCGTAGGCTACACCGATGCCAAAACAAAAGGGCCCGGTTCCTCGAAAGCCGATTAACTTAATCCAGGATTAGCGTAAACTTTTGTTTCACGTTTTCAACTTTTTGGTGAAAGTTTCTTTTGCTTATTTTTGTTTTTCAAGATTGACGTCTTCTCATGTAAAGTTCTGCCGAAAATCTGCGTTGAACAGCATTTGGGAGTAGAGAAATAAACTGCTTGGTTAATTTTTAATCTTAGATTAGCATTAATCGGCTTTTGAGGAACTGGGCCCAGGGCATCAAATTTCCCTTAAGGTAGCTATCTTGGACCAGGAAGAACGGTGGTTCGAGCGAGGTGTGAAAGAGACTATTTGGGAGAGTGTTGAGGCACCCAGCCTCAACAAAAAGGGGGGCCTCCGCTTCAAACTATCACACGCATTGGAGAAGTTGCTACGCAACATTCCGCGCCGTCTGTCATGTGACTAGTCACGCGTATTGCATGACCAGTCATGACTCCACCATTGGCCTCATGAAGTCCGATGGTTTGGGACGAGACATCGTCAAGTTTAACATATAAGTATAGTACAATATTTAATCCTTTTTTTATTCTTTCAGTAATACCTACTATCACATTTCATTCTCAGAGGATACCTCGCAATTCGCAGGAATTTTGTGAAAAGAATATGTTTGACATCTGTCAACGCGTAACTCAATGCCCGAACTTGCCCGAAATGTGTTGACTTTTCGTGAAGTCGCTGAAAAAAATCATAAAATATTCACAGATCGAAATTTGAAATTTGAATCTGTTTTGCTCGAGAATTCGACGAAGAGGAAAATGCAATCTCGTTCCCAGAGCCCGTGATCTTCTGGTCGGCGGCCAAGATTCAGAGCTCTGGGGATTCAATTCGAGGGACGACTCTAATTGGTTGTTCTTTTTGTCTCATTTAGCATGCGTAAAAGAAAAATTAACAGAGCTGGGTGGGCATAGACGGTTTCCACGCAAAGCACCCCGCTAGCAGAGGTCTCTGACGGCGACAACAAATAAACGAGACTTTTATTTGTCGCCGTCAGAGACTTATACTAGCAGAGAATTTACAAGTTAAATGTTACAAATAGATATTAGAGGTAAAAGTTGCCAAACAAAATTCTGCCGCTGCTGTTGCAAAAGTTTGACTGCGTATAATCACCATGCGCCGTTGTTCGGAGGAAAGTCTTGGGACGAAATAATTGGAAAATTCCTTCTAGAGATAACTGGGATCGAAGCCCGCCAAAACGGTGGATTCTCGCAGTATGTATTTCGGCAATATTCCGGAAAAATAAAAGTGTTTGCACAACTTAAAGCTCTCTGCGTGGATCCTGACAAAAAGTGACGCGATAAAAGTACTAAAGTGGCAGACTTACGACAGAAAAGAGGGAAAAAGCCGTTGAAGAGAACTCTTCGGGTCCAGCAGAATCGCCGCTAATAGAATACATGAGCACTAAAAGCAGAAGCCCAGTTTTAGGCTTCCCCCACAGCTCCAAATTTTGCAGTGGGCTTAAACGTTCACGGGCGTGGGCAAGGAGATTGAGGTAAATGGCACTAACTTTGTTGCGTGCGTGGCTATGTTTGTTTTAAGGTTGTTATGCAAATTTTTACAGAGAAAATTCAAAGGCAAAAAAAATTATCTACCGAAAGATCGTTAAACATTCTTTATTTTTGAGCGTTTATTTGGGCAAAAAAATGCCACACTTAGCGAGAAATAATATCTTACGAAGATAGCTTACTTTGAGAATTTCGAGGGAAAATTGCCTTCGGCTTTACAAGAGTTGAATGTTTCAGCAGTCACAATCACTATCGACGGCGTCAATGCCCTATCTACATGACAATTTTAAAATTTCAACATAATTGTTTAGGGACATTACATTTCCCCTTATAGCTGGAAGTACCAGAAACTGAAGTATATATTTGAGACAAAAATACAATAACGTGGTAATCGCATTGACTTTTGGTTTTAAAACTCCAAAATGAACAGTTTAATTTATCGCCAAACTCTTCCTGACGATTTCATTACACATAAAAACCAAAGGGAGGGGGGGGGGGGGGGGGCCTACAAGACGACTAACTTGCACTGAGAAAACAGAGTAATGTCTGGAACAACCATGCCCCTGCACCCTTGGTAGAATATGCCCAGACCGGCAGTAAATTGCAGAAAACATTCTCAACCCTTTCTTTCCTAGTAGTGGCGAGAGGAAAAAAAAATATCACAAATATAATAAACAAATAGTACTATGCTCACGTTCTGCCAAAGAAATTTCATTTCAATGAAAAAAGCACAGGATCTAGTCCACAAGTAATTTAGAGTGAGAATTCAACTCCCCGTAACTCAGTCTAGGAGTAAAATAATTAAGATGCTCTATGGGACGGGTGCGTAAGGTTCCAAGGCGACGCACTATAATCTACTATTACTGCTAGTTCTAAAAATAAAGGAGGAGATGACCGGCAAAATGTTTTCTGTGGAAGTAATCACACTTTTAAGTAGTATCATCGTATCATCGATTACCAGATTAAAGAAGCTGAAGGATTAGGGCTCACGAAAATCTCGGTGCCGGCTGGAAGATGTATCCATTGGGAAGTTCCAGCTAGTTATCGCAGCGGCAGACGATACGCTGGACAAGGGATTTCTCAAGGTGCTGGAGGGGCATTCCAATAACTTCCAAGAAAGATTGTCGGCTATCGTTATTGACGCATCGCACAAAGTAAAAACATGAACAGCCTCGTTAGAAAAAGTCACGGAGAGAAAGCATCAAAGTAAGACTATTTTCAAAAAAATAAAACTCGTTGTCAATTAAAGCTTTCTCAAAAAATGTATTGAACGCTAAAACAAAGTGACAATTGATAATTTTCTACAAAAGTATTCAAGTTTGATAAATTGTTTTGCAAAGCTGCAAAAGGTCATTAAGTTTTTCTTATTTTGTTGACCACAATGAAATCCTCGACAAAAGGGCTTGCGGCCATTTTGAAAAAACTACTTAGGTGAAACTTTTTAAAAAGGCCAAGAAGATTTATTCCTTTTATGGCTGGATTTTGACGAATGCCAATTGTGCCATTTGTGGCAGTTGAACCTTTCCCATGACTTCTATTAGTTTCTCTCCACAGGTGCCCTGTTACTTCACAGATATCAGTACCGATATATCGGTCCGCACTGTAAGTTACAGATCCTCGTTTTTTCGCGGAAACTAGGTCCGTAAGTTACAGTACGGACCCTCAAAACTCGGTTACTGAACAATTGTTCACCGAAGTGGAGGTGAAGAGTACTTGGATAATCACCTCCGAGTTAGCCAATCCGCGCGCTGGGAGAGCACTATTCACTTGAGTGGTATCAGAAGCACATAACCTCGAGCTTATGGTGGTATATAATAATTAACAACTATTCACTGAAGTGGAGGTGGCTAGTGGTGGATATAATATCCACCACTAGCCACCGACCCTGAGGTGAATAGTTGTTTTAGTATATACTTAAAAAGTGAGATAATATAACACAAATATATTATTTTAAGTTATCTATTCATGCAACAATTACAATATTTTCGGGCGCAAATCTCGCGCTAAGATATTGAGTAGCCAATAAGAGTGAGGGTTCAACGCTATCCACTGATTTAGTATATACTACCGGTAATAAGAGATATAGATCTCAACGCTATGGCTCTGCATTGTGAATGCTCGTACAGATGTCTTTGCACTACGACCCGCGCTTTTCCAGTTCATTTCGCAGTTGGGCTATTTTTAAAACTGGCGGAAAAGCGATAAGCTTCGAGAAAACGCCGAGGGTGCTAAGGTATTAAACGCATACCAAGATCTTTAAATCAAGGAGACAAAAGTTTTGGGGGCCGCACTGTACTTCAAAATGCGACCGGTCAAATTAACCAATCATAGAGCGCATTCTATCTTAGTACTTTAACCGTCAGTAACCGTCTACTATGGGTAGGATTAATTTATACAAAATAATGCTAGTAATGAATTAATAGAGCAGAGCCATTGGCTAATTGCAAATTGCTGTCGTCAGCAGAACATGTGGTTCTAAGTCTTTCAGTAGCTTTGGTTTCCAACCCATCCCTCCCTCCATTGTTATTTTGAAACAAGGGGGTTGTTGTTCGGTTCAAGTTCCTTCTCATTTCCTTGTCAATTAATTGCTGAACACCATTTTGGTGTGATAATAGTGAACCGTCACTTATTGTCCTATTCGTGCTCACTCTTTAGGGTAATACACAATCGGATCTACTAACTCTGTCAATTTCATCTCGATCTTTCGCAGATTAGACACTCAGTTCTCAGCACGGTAATGAGAATTGATGAAAAACAATTTTCACAACCACGAAATGAGATTGAGAAATAAGTTGGTTTCAGATTTAGTCCAATTTCAAAGCACTTGAATGGTTCTTCAAACTTCAATCGATTCGTGATTTAAACAAATGTTAACTGGTTACTATAGGAAAATTGAGGAACAATTTTTCTTACCTTCAAAAATTTTATTGGAAGGAACCTGTAAAGCTTTTTAATTTTGATGCAATTAGCCATCTTGTTTGCCGAAATTCATGTACTGTGTTTTTGTCTTGGTCAACGATCTATTAAACATTAAACCATTTTCTGTTTTCTACTTAAGACCTTAATTATTTGATTTTTTTTAACCTCGATAAAATCAGTTAATGCTACTT